>NW_027192564.1:426007-662113 GCF_042370625.1 Thermothelomyces heterothallicus | reverse complement strand
AAAAAAAAAAAAACGACGCTCCACCGTCAATGAAAGCACCGTCACTGCGCGTCTCGATGTCGCGGTTGCTTTGCGACAAACTAGGGTTGACCACGCCCACTGAGTGATCTTTTGGTACGTTTGACTTCCAGATCACTGCCAAGGTTGGCTGCGGCTTATCGGATGCTAGCTGGCCTGTAGCAGACGGCCTCTACGAGAACGTTTTCTCATCATGCCGATACCCAAAGAGAGCGTTGGAAAACGAAATCGCCTAGTGCTATGATCTTACCTGGCAGGCGAACTCCTTCAGTTCTCTTCAAGCATTCAGGGAATCTCCTTCTTTTCCCCTCTCTCGTTAGGCGGGATGTTCGCACGTTTCTAGCGTGGCTTGGGTATTCCCCCAATCCAAACAGGTCACCTCGTAATCCTCCTAACGCATTTTCTCACCAGATCTCTTTGCTGGCATGGGAGCTTACACCCAAGCTGGGGAATCATATGCCAGCAACCCCCGTATCCTCTCGCAATGGCAGGGGTGGAACGCCGTACCGAGCAACCCAACCTCTCTGGAATATCGTGCATATAACTCACACTGCGGACCTGCCAGAGGCAATGCAACACCAAGCCATTACCAAGTCCAATACATGAGATAACTTTTTGTTTTGGTTTGTTTTAGTAGGCGTGTTGGGAGAGAAGGGTAAACGGCAAAGTTACAGAAGCTCTCCGATAACAAGCTCGTCTGCGAGCTCTCCGTACCCCTTATTCCCCCCTCAGCTGCGCTGAGTATCAGCAATGGCATGATATTTGCAGTATCCAAGATACTATATGCTGCAACCCAACATACCATAGAGGTACTCTCAAGCAGCCAGTGGTCACTGAGCTCTACGACTCCTCCCCTCTTGGTTGCACGTGGAGGAACCGTTCTTCCTCTCCGTCTACTTGTTTACTTGTTGCTCCATACCTCGCAACGTTGCAGCCAGTGGATGCGAGACTGCCAAAGGAGAATCAGGACCAATGATCCTATGATCTGGTAGGTACGACGTTGTGGTGCACATGGTAAGCCTCACGGAACAGCAGGGGAGAAGATCTGGCAGGCAGATGGCGAGGGTTTATCATGCGACCCGCTAACCGATGGGCACGTCGGGGGCTTTGAATTTCCATTCGGCGGCAGTGTCCAGAACTGTCCGCACCTCTACTACCCCTTAAAAAAACCTTTACGGTTGACTGGTTCCTTGGAAGTTCACACTCTGGCTCCGTTGACCGGCGGCCTCCTTGTCAAGCTGGACGTTCTTGTCCAACTTCTTCTGCTCCTCGGCCAGTTTCGCGGCCGTGTCCTCGCCCTTGGCGGCCTCGATCTGCAGCGCCAGGACCTGTAGCTGCAGCTTCAACACCTTGTTCTTGATCTTGCCGTTCTGGAGCGCCTGGCCAGCGGTCGTCTTGGTGCCTCCGGCAGCCTTGATGGCTTCGTTGAAGCCTCCGGCTTTTGTCTCGGCCGCCTCGGCCGTCTTGCGTGCCGCCTTGAGGATTGCGAGATCCTCATCGCTGACGGAAGCCAAATTGGATGTGTCGATCTGACAACGTTAGCGGCAAGGAGCAACGAGGTGGGCGAGTTGTTGGGGGATGCATACTGGGAACTTGGCGTTCACTTCGGCCAGGGCATTGCCGGCAACGCCGTCCGAGACCTGAAATTCCGAGTAGTTCTGGACGGAAAGAACTCCCCGCTTGACTGTGCGGTCCGCGCTGCCGGTTGGGAGTGCGAAGGAGGAGGCGAGGAGGGAGAAGAGGACCGCTGCCTTGAAATACATTGTGACGGTATTGATGGAGATGGAGATGGAGGTGGTGACCTTCGAGAGAAAGACAGACAAGCCGCAAGTGAAGAAGAAGAAAAACAGCCCAGCTGTTGAGAGTTGAAGGATTGAAAAGGAAGAAGGTAGAGAAGCTGAGCCGATGGAGGTGGTTGATGAGGTGTGAGAAACGAGCAATCTTTTTCTGGCTCCGCGGCCACCTTAAGTAGGCATATTGATCCCGAGTGAGCCGTTTCCCTCAGGAGCCTAAAGCAGACAGGCGCCCAGAGTGATTAGCGAAACGCCCTGGCCGTAAAAGAGAGAATCCAATGGGGATCTGACGATCGCTAAGGGACCCAAGACGGAGCAAAACAGACATGGTTTCTATCTAGGCCCTGTCTCAGCCGAGAGCAGGAAGCTACACTATACTGAAGACTGAAGCGCGAAGCGATGTTTGGAGCTTGTCGCAGCGGGTAGCGGTTTCGATCCGATGTGCTTCACCCCCCTGCTCTTGCCCCTGAGGGTCTGCGCCTCAAAACTCCGAGATGGAGCGGGTGAAACGACGGAAACTACCGATCGAGACGACAGCGATCCAAGGCAAAGAGAAAGAGACGAGATGGTAGATTATGTCATCGAATACACAATAACCAGGCAATTTCGGTCCATTCTTCAAATTGTTTCGTTTTAAGTTGTTTCCAGGATCGAGGGATTGCCAACTCTGCTGTGCCTCCCCTGGGTACAAACGAGCCTGGCTTGCAACCGAGGCACATGATTCCTGCTACATTGGAATCAGACAGTGATTGTTATATCCGAGGTTATCATCGAATCTCAATGGTGTTGAGAATGTTGCGATAGAGCCAGGCGATAGCAAGAACCAGCAGCGGGGAAGCGAGAAGGCACTAATATCTTAAAGAGGAGGAACAAGAATGGATCTTATCAGGGTGATTGAGATCTCAGTGCCAGCGCCGTGGTTTGCGCTTTCCTTGTCTGTTTTAGTGGCCGCAAGCATGGTGAGCCTGCTGACCTTCCCCGCATTATTACCCCCGGACTCGTCGCGGAAGCCCGGACAGGGCCGATGCTAACCTGACAACCCGAGTGGAAAGCCGTCACCGACCTGCCGCGAGCCGATAAGAAGAAGCCGCTCGGAAAAGCCGACGCCAGCCATCGCCGGATTCGTAAAATGCATAGACCCAATCGGCCTCCACAAGGAGGATGATAGCTTAGGGCCTCGGGATGTAACAAAGCCCGGGACAAGGTTTCCCATCAAACGCCTGAGATGAAGCCGGTCGATTGAAGAGCTGCTTCTGCTATCTGCCTAGTTGTACTCTTACACCCACGATGCCGTACCCGTCAACCTTTCCGCCGCTCGATATTCCTGAAGCGGTAGATCTCTGGACGCTCCTCCTCGGCGACAGGCATAGGGACTTCCCCGTCACCAAGGAGATTCTAACATGCGGCGAAACCGGCCGTTCGTACACCTGGGCCGATCTGCGCAGCGCCTCCATTGAGTTTGGCAAGGGACTGAAGGCACTCTGGGAATGGAAGAAGGGCGATGTGCTGGCGTTTTATACGCCCAACTCGATTGACGTATCTTGCACACCGAGACTGGCCCCTCCTGAGTATGTTCATGACAGTTAACACCCCTTTCACAGACCCCCATCCTCACGCTGGGCGCACTCTGGGCTGGCGGCACCGTATCCCCCGCCAATCCCCTCTACACCGTCGACGAGTTGGCCTTCCAGCTCCGCGACTCCGGCGCCAAGGGCCTCGTCACCCAGCCCGCCCACCTTGCCACGGCCCTGGCGGCTGCTCAGAAAGCCAACCTGCCACCCGACCGCATCATCCTCCTCGGTCCGAACCGCGATCCCAGCGGCCGCATCCGCCACTTCACCAGCATCCGCAGCCCCGACTCCGCCGGCCACGACGACGCCAGGCCTCCCATCCACCCGCGCACCGACCTCGCCTTTCTCGTCTACAGCTCCGGCACCACGGGTCTGCCCAAGGGCGTCTGCCTGACCCACCGCAACATGGTGTCCAACGTCCTGCAGGCGAGCTACGTCGAGGGCAGCCAGTGGCGGAGCCGGGGCGGGCCGGACGGCCAGGGCGACAAGCAGCTGGGCGTGCTGCCCTTCTTCCACATCTACGGCCTGACCTGCGGCGTGCTGATGTCGGTGTACGAGGGCTGGCAGCTGGTGGTGCTGGAGCGCTTCGACATGGAGCGCGCCCTGCGCGCCATCGAGCGCTATCGCATCACCTTCGCCTACGTCCCGCCCCCCGTCGTCCTGGCCTTCAGCAAGCACCCGGCCGTGGACGGCTACGACCTGACCTCGCTCAAGGTGTTGCACTCGGGCGCCGCCCCGCTGACGAGGGAGCTGACCGAGGCCGTGTGGAACCGCCTGCGCGTGCCGGTGAAGCAGGGGTTCGGCCTGTCCGAGACGAGCGCCGTCGTGTGCTGCCAGGTGGTAGATGAGTGGGCAAAGTTCATGGGGTCTGTCGGGAAGCTGATGCCGAACATGGAGGCCAAGATTGTGGGAGAGGACGGGAGAGAGGTAGCAGACGGAGAAGTAAGCCTTTTTCTATGACACACCCTTCCTACCCCCCCGCCTCCCTTCTTAAGATAGGTACATTTACTGACGTCACCTGCTGTGAAAGGAGGGAGAGTTGTGGCTGAAAGGACCCAACGTGTTTCCCGGATACTTCAAGAACCCAGAGCGCACCAAGGAGGCTTTCTCGCCCGACGGCTTCTTCAAGACGGGGGATGTCTTCAGGCGAGATAGGCATGGGAACTTCTACTGCGTGGACCGGCTCAAGGAGCTCATCAAGTACAGTGAGTTAAAACGCCCGGATCTCTCGTGACGCTCCCGTCGCTCACCGTCCCCGTCTTATCTAGATGGCTACCCCGTCCCACCGGCCGAACTAGAAGGGGTGTTGATCAGCCACCGGGAGGTGGCGGATGCCTGCGTCATTGGAGTCGAGGACGCTGCCAAGGCCACCGAGGTACCCCGGGCGTACGTCGTCCTGCGCGACGGCGTGAAGGCTAGCGAGACCAAGGCACAGGAGCTTGCGGACTGGGTGGCAACCCAAGTCGCTCCCCACAAGAAACTCCGCGGCGGCATACGGTTCGTCGACCAGGTGCCTAAGTCGCCGAGCGGCAAGGTGCTGAGGAGGATAATGCGGGAACGGGCGAAGGAGGAGCAACGGCGCTCGGGTGCCAAGTTGTGACGCGCCGAGACCAGACATCTCTCTCTCTCTCTCTCTCTCCGGGGCTATAACGATGGAACATCACTATTGACTGAATGTATGTAGGGAAGAGATAGTCTATTCATCATGGGAGTCCATCTATCGTCTATTGATCGTATACTCTCACACATTGTATATGATACAAAGATACAAACCTTCGCGCAAGATGCGATGCAAAGGTCTCCTTCCAAGAGGGCAGGAACCACCCGTCCCCCCCCCCCTTCTTAACCCATCCTCTCGGCCTCTTCCATCAGCTTCTCCACGCTGAACCGCGTGTCTCCCTTGCCGAACCATTCCAGCAGCCGCCGCCTCTCCTCGGCCCGCTCCTTGCCCGCCTCCCCCCCGGACCCGTCCCAGCCGCCATAGAACCTCTGCAGGCACATGACCAGCCACTGCGCGTCGGCGACCTTGACCCCCCTGTCCTCGAGGACGGTGCCCTGCATGAGGACGACGCCGGGCCGCTCGGCCGCCCCGTCGCCGCCGCGGTCCATGAGGTCCTTGTAGTGCGTCACGGTGGTGTGGGGCGCCGCGAACTCGCCGCGGGCCTTGTACTCGGCCAGCTGGGTGAAGAGGACGGTGGCGCTGCGCGTGGGCGGGTCCCAGGTCCACTGCAGGAAGTGCATCTCGGCGCCCTGCTCCGGGTGCGGGACGGGCAGGACGAACTGCGGGTGCGTGCGCGCCATCGCCTCCATGGCGGCGAAGGTGGCGGCCGGGATGACGGCGCAGAGCGAGTTGGGCCGCGCCGCGTGGTGCAGCCGCCAGATGGCCGTCAACTCCGCCTGCGGCAGCGCCGAGGCCTTGGGGAGGTCGAGGATCTCGGAGAGCGGCTTTAGCCCGGTGGGCGACGAAGATGATTTTCGTGGTTGGTGCTGTTGCTGTTGCTGCTGCTGTTGTTGTTGTTCTTGACTTGGCTGGGCGGCTGTTGATGAGCACGCAGACTGCGGCGGCGGTGATGATGATGATGATGATGATGATGATGATGACGATGATGATGGCGGTGGGGGTGCTTGTGCGCCGGGTGTTGCGCCGCGTAGAGGAGCGGTGACGGTGTCGGTCTCTTTGCGCAGGTTCTTGATCTTGTCGGCGTAGGCCGCCCTCAGGGATTCGATATCTGGATGGCCTTCCTCGCGGGCCTTACGGTCGAGCTTCTCTCGATACTTTTCGATAACGTTGCGCGGTTGCTGCGTTGTCGCGAGGAAGCGCACGTCGTGAACCTGGGCCCAGCGCCGCTGGTTCGAGGCGTGCAGGACCCGCGGCTGGCAGCTGAGGAAATGCCGCAGCGCCGGTCCGCGAGCGGCGGCCATTGTGTTCGTCAACCGCGGGCAGGCGATCTTCAAGAGGATGCCGGAGATGAGACGAGGTTCGGCGAATTGGATAAGAAAATGATACCGTAACCCAACGTTGAATCTCAACCCTAACCCTTGTCATTTGGATCTAAGCTCCATCTCTCCCCGCGGGGAAGGGTAAGCCGAATAACGTAATAACTGCGTACGCGGGGAGCCTTGACGCCTCGGGCGGCAGCGGCTGAAATGACCCTTATTATCAGTGTAGACTTGGTACCATAACAAGCAATCGTCGGCATACGTGGTCGACGATCCCTTAAAATGGTACCTAGTTAGGTTACACGGCATTACGGATACTTCCCTCTCCCGCATTACCTTTAACCCACGAGGGCCTTCCCCGCCTTTGAACACCCTGGAGCGATCTGTTCCTTTCCCAACAGCGGATTCTTCTTGATTCAAACAAGTTCTCGTTGGACTAGATCGCTGCGTCCTCTTAAAGTGACTTTCCATTAACACCCACGCTGCTATAAGAGCTGTCCGATGTACACGACAAGGAAACGCCAAAGAAGCCATGGGATACGGCGGCACTGAACGACCGCAACCTGTCCGCTCCAGCGCGGCGAATTAGTCGTTGGGGCATGCGTCAACCGAGTTGGTCCAAGCCAACTCCTCGACTAGCCCTGATGATCATCCTCCGCCCTTCCGCCTTCTTCTGTTGAAGAGGCCCACTCCCTCGCAAGAAACCCCCCTCCCAATCAGGATGCCCGCTTACTGTGGCACCACATTTTCCATCTCCCTCAACATGGCCTCCTCAATCATTCCAATTCCCGCAACTCAGGCGTTGACGGGCTTGAAAACCCACCGCTCCGTGTTCTCGGGGAAGGGCACACCGAGCTCAAACAGCTTGGTGATAACGGCTGCGAAATCCCTGAAGAACAGGTCGTTGTCGGCAGCGTACTTCTGAACCCACTCCTTGAACTTCTTGTCCTGGACGAGCGCCATGTCGGCCGGCAGCATCATGAGCGACTTGGTCTTCTTGTCCTCGTACTGTTTCCCGGCGTCAGAGACCTGCCTGCTCCTCGAACCCTTCACGAAACTCGATCGAGCTGACTCACCTGCTTGGGGCCGTTCCACTTCTTCCACTGCCACTTCTCGTCAAGCAGCAGCTTGTAGTAGTCGTTGGTCAGGACGGTGGGCGAGAAGGTCCAGGGGCCGGAGTAGCCGGAGCGGTCGGTGTGGCAGCGGCCGAGAGCGTGCGCGCCAGCCAGAGCAACAATCTCCTGGTCGTTGAAGCCCATGCGATAGAAGATGTTGCGCAGGTGGTCCTGGCCCTGGGCGGCATCAGGGAGGCGGCCGTCGGGGGTGCAGGCGGAGACATCCTTGTCCTGGCGGCCGGCGCGGAAGGGAATCTGGGGGCCCAGCATCTCCTGGATGGCGCAGACGCCAGCGAGGATCCAGAGATCAGAGTAAGAAATCCAAGGGAACTTCTCTGTGATTGTATGTCAGTCGATCGGAGATTTCCCTTTTTTTTTTTTTTTTTTTTTTTTTTTTTTTTTTTTTTTTTTTTTTTGACAATCAATCGTCGCGGGACTTACGCTTCACAGGCTCAAGGAAATCCCGCGCAGCCTTCAGGCCGGCGTTGGCGCCGTGATCGGCCTCCGGAGAGAAGCGCATGGTGGCGCCGTTGCTGCCGCCGGTGCCGGTCTCCTTGTCATAGGTGCCACTGGCGTGCCAAGCGAGACGCAGCAGCACAGGGCCATAGCTGCCATCGTCATAATCCGAGTTCTCCTCGAGGCGGTTCGCAATCTCGTTGTACACGGCCTGGTAGTCCTCGTACTTGGGCTTGAAGACCTGGGGAGTGGCCGAGCTCTGGTTGTTCAGGAAGTACCAGCCACCGGCACCGGCAGCGGCGGCACCGGCAGCCCAGATCCACGCCGACGAGCTGCTCTTCGGAGCAGGCTCCGACGAGTAGAAGCGACGGCCAGCCTGGCGGAATGCCACCCGGGGAGCGGCGGCGAAGGCGGGGCGGGCCGAGGTGCGCAGGGCGCGGGTGAAGGTGCGAGTTGCAGTTGCCATCTGTGGTGTTGCGAAAACGCGATGTCAGATGAGGTGTGCTTCCAACGTGCGTTTGCAGGGTGTGTGTGTGTGGGAGGGGATATCTTGATATGGCGCGATCGCTGATCGCTGATAAGGCGAGGGAGCTGTGATGTGATGATGCGAGGGGGGAAACGGCAGGGCTTGCTCACCTCGAAGCACCGGATATCTCGATATTTAAAGGATTCGGCAGAAGGAGAAGAAAATGGTCCGAAACCGCTGGCCACCGGAGAAGGCGTGGGATGGGGTGGGCGATGCGTAATCAAAAGAAAACGGAGGTGGACGGTACGGGATATCCTTCGGCTTGTTCGCGGAAAATGGGCGAGTGGAATCAAATCGAAAAACCGATATAGGCGGATCCTGAGTGGTCAATTGCAAGCCCATAAGGTGGGTCTTCTACAGTGTGAGACAGGCCAAGGATCGCGGCGGTCCGCGAAACTTTGACGTGACGGATACTCCTGGATCCATCTTCTCGTGGCGGGCAGCGCACGCGGCGCCAGGATATAGCAGACGGAGCCCACCGGGACGGCGCGCCGAGACGTTCATGACGGAGCCGAGTATTCTCCGAGGAGAGCCGAGCAGCAAGGCTCCAGAAGGATGAGCGTCACATTTCTTGAGGCTCATTTTTGCCTCTCGGCCTCCGCAGTACCAGGTATGACTAGCATGTTCATTTAGGAGCGCCGTGATAGGGCAGCTTTGATATTACTACATTGACTCCAGTACTCTACATAACTAGTAAGCGCCAATGTATAATCCGTACTCGGTATAGATTGGATTACATAACATTACATGACACAGCCGCCAGATTGAGTCAGATCATGTGAAAACTCAATTAAAGAAGGCGAAGAGAGCCCTGAGTCAGACTTTGTCCGCAATCTCAAGGCTTGCTATTTCCGCGACATTGAAAATAGAAAGTGGTTTACGATCTCTGCGGTCTTCTGCCTCTTCACCAAACACTCTCATCAACAGCCCTATTCAAATCCGCCGCGCAGTGGCAAAATGCCGTCAGAGCCGATAGTTATAGTTATGTCAGCATGACCTGACACGGAAGGCCGAGCTGGGCGGGCCGGCTCGCCCCCAATGAGTCCTTGACCCACCCCGGATTGGAGGCCAAGAACCAGCAATGGGTCACCCACAGGCAGTTGCATATACCGAGTAGAACAAGCCATGCTGCACAGCAGCAGTGTAATAGTGTGCTTTGCAATATTGGTATGTACTGTTCCGTACCTGAGGGCGTCGGTTGTTATTGTCCAATGATACTACTATATAGGTACGTCGGATATCAAACTCATATTGGAAACTGGCGTTGAATTGGGGGTTCTTTGCTGAATCAATTTGTATTGATTGACCTGATTTATACGAAACAGATTATATTTAGATCGGAACAAAGAAAACAAATAAAACAGGAACACAAGAAAAAGGGACAAAACTTTGGGCTCACAAGAGCATCATCAGAGGCCCAAGCACACGACTGACCAGCACCTTTTGCTCCTCGGAGTCAAATTACAGACAGATCTCTCACCGATGCCTAGCCAGGTAGATAGCTCCCCTGGCATGACACTCATCTTCCGAAAGCGGACGGCCGACTATGCGGCGAAAGCTGTTGCTCACCGCGGGCTTTCTCTCATGTGCCAGAACTCATTTCGAAACGGCTTATTCAAAGCTAGCGGGCCCTTGGGCATTAGGATCCGGGTCCATATGCAACTGGTAGTAGTTGTAGAACCGCCTCTCCGCTTTGGCACGGGTTGCCTCATCAAGGCCCGGAAGACCAGCAGTTTCCTTCGACAGCTTCGCCTTGGTGATGGGGGAAATTGACTGGGGTCTGCATATCCAAGTCAGTGAGTTTCGCGCCGGACCACGAATGCTTCATCACATACCCAAAGAGCTCTCGGTCGATATGGAGGAACTCCTTCATGGCCTGCTTGCCCCCACGCTGTTGCAGGTAGGTCAGGTACACTTGACCGAGTTCCTGCTTGACGCCTGGCGAGAGACGGCTTTTGGTCCGCATCTCGGCAAAGACATTCTTGACCCTCTCGGCATGCTGCGCTTCCAGTTCCGCATTGGTCGGCTGCTCCAGCTCGAACTCGAGCCATTTCTGCCAGAAGTGACGGCTATCGGCGTACCACTCCACATTCTTGGCGAAGGCTGTCCGTGCTTCTTCGACGGAGCCCTTGACCTTCCACAGCAGGAACGCCCATTCAGTAACCAACGCGGCTTTGGTGAAGATGTCAACGACGGGGGAGTCGATCTGAGCCTTGTACACCTCAATCGCTGCATCCAGCCCGCTCTGTCGCCGCTGTAGATTGGCCCACGAGACTATCGCCTCGACGCAATCTGGTAGCTTCGTGAGGATCGCCGCATGGATGTCCCGGGCCACGTCGACCCGGCCACACATCTCCTCGAAATAAGCAAACTGGAGGCGGACACCAGGTCTGCTGATGGGAACAAACAGCGTGGTCGCGCGCAAGTAAATGTTTCGCACCTCTTCCTCCTTGTTATCCTGTGCCGACATCCACCTCGCGTACCGAAGCCAGAACTCATCGTAGAGGGCGCAGGTGACAAGGCACCTCTCGTAGAGGCAAACGATCCTCTGATAGTTGCCCTCTGCTTCCTCAAAGTCGAGGTACTTCCGCCAGTTGGCCAGCTGGGAATGATCGAGCTCTGTGACGTGAAAATACGGCCGCTTGATCTCGGCCTCGTACGTCCACCGCTTGCTCGTCTCCTCCTGGGTGCGCTGGAAGATGAGGTAGAATGAGGCGTCGATCTTCGCCCGGATATCCCGCTCGATTTCCAGTTCGGTCTTTTGCACGCCAAACTGTGCGGCCTCAGCTTCCACTTCGGCGCGATACCGAGCCAACACGTCGGCCGCAACGAGTTCTTCTAGGGGTCGTGTGTGAGCCATCTGCCGGAAGCGTTCAAAGTAGCGAGCATATTGATGCATCGGGATGTGGATAACGCGGTTGAGAATCGCAAAAATCCTATCCTGCGCCTCCTGCCGCGTCTCGTATTCAAGGTACTTGTCCCAGAACGGGTGGGAGAGGAAGTCCAACCCGATATGCGAAGCCGCACGCTCAAACAGTCTGCGATCCGTGTTAGTGGCGAACGCATGCCGCGAGATGGGAAGGGGACGGGTTGGGAAGGGCGTGTAAATACAAGAGGGGACTTGTGTAAACGGTGCGATCCATCCAAAGAGGCCAATACTACATCTCCGGGGAACGTGCGAACGGGAAGTGAGCATGAGGCCACGACACACAGCATGTGATCTGCAGACCACAGCAGAGCCTGGTTAGAATTGTGAGAGAAGGATCCCAGTAGGGGGTGGCAGCCGCCTTTGGTATCTCTCACCATGTCCCGTACGGATGTATGCTTGGAGTCATTCTTGCGGTTCGACGGGCGGCGCGGGCCAGCCTCACAGGTTTGCTGCGGGTGAGGAGGTTATGGGGCAGGGAATGAAACGGTCCGCCTATACTTACTCTCTCACAAGGTGGGGGGTGTGAGTTGTTTCCATTTTGAAAGAACAATACTCGGTCCAGAGGTCGACAGAGTTGGTAATGCTAGCGCAACCTCTTTCATAGACCTATGGAACGCATCAGCCCCGTTGCGGTTCTCCGGTAGCGGTAGGAGAAGCGAATTGCTCTACCATTTCGGCCGACTCGGGCCCTGAGATGTTGAATTCCAGGTCGGCATACTTCTTCCAGTAACCGAAGAGAAGCGGGAACTTGAGGAGAAAGCGGTCGTAAGAGTCGCGAAGCGTCGCCAAAGCTTGGGGACTGGAGTTGCGATTGAGGCCACCCTCGAGGCCTTCGCAGGCGCGAATCAGTTTCTCCCAATTCTCGAAGTTGTCCGGATCCGCCTCCTGGAAGAATGCAGAGTCAGTTGTCTGCGTGACAGACCCGTGGTTGGGCAACTTACCACATCGGCATTGAGGCGCTTAATCTCGGCATTCTCTTCGTCAGTCCCCCCAAAGTTGGTGAAGTCGCCCATCGTTGCGAGTCGTGGATCGGTAATGCTGCTTGGGCTAGTCCGCCTTGAATTCCAAACACAAATACACGGTTGCCGAGGAGAGAATATGGCAATTATGAGTCGTTACGTAGGCTGGTGTCGAGGCGACGAAGCGAGAATGATCAATCGCCGAGCTGTGCAAGCGAGAGAATCAAGAGGCTGGAAGTTGAGGCTGGGCGCAAAAAAGCGGCTGCAGCTTGAAGGACCCACCGATGGTTTGCGCTGGCCACTTCTACACACCATGTGTACGGAGTATGTAATCCGTACAGTATAATACCTTACCTGCTCCGTACGTGTGGTTACGGAGTACGGTACTAAGTTTCGTCCACGCTCCGTAACGAAGACTTGATGTAGGGCCGAAGTGGGGAAGATTATATAATCATTCACGTACTTATATTGCCACTCTGAACGACTTTTTGCGCTTTTCTCCTTTTTTTCTCCCTAGGCTGATGATGATTCAATCACACAAACATGATAGGAAGAGGCTGACTCCCCGAAAACGGGCAGCATGATCTCACCCTTGATTACATATCTGAAGCCTACCTGGATTGGTTATGTTTTGGTGTTCTTACTACTACATGTTCTCTCTTCAACTGGGTGCAAGAAGATTTTGCGACATCATGGAGGGAAGTCTTGACGCTGTAGTTGTGGACGTACTCGGTACAAACGGGGGAAGCACACTCGGACTATCCGCTGCTATTGTATTTTCAAGTTCTGAACCCATGAGACAATGTACGAACGCCCTGAATATGGACAGTTCTGGAGTACTCGCTCTTTTGCACATATCAGCAACCAGCTTTGCCTCTGCCCTCCATAATCTGCTTCTTCTTTGTCTTAGTTAATTCGTAGGAGGTCGAGATCTGGCCAGTCCTGCTCTCGCTGTACCGATGCATATTACTGCGACTCCTTGGGGTCGATTACTTCGAATCAGTGGTATTCGTTGGCTTAAACTCGACCCTCCACGTCTGAAACGCCTATCGTCTTGGTCCTGAGCGAGACGGTTGATCCGGCTTCGAGATCTGCAGAAAGCAAACGGAGAATGCACCGCACTTCACACGGTGCTGGAGAACTTGTGAAGTACTCCGTGGGTGCCCTGGTCAAAGCACCAACAGTACGGAGTACCTAAAGGCATTACTTGTAATTTTGAGTTTCCGTGGGAGAGAACAAGAGCACAAAGTTAGACCACTCTCCGAGCACGGCAAGTGCGTAGGAGGTTACCTGGATGATACCTACCTTACCTTACCTGTACGGAAAAGGTACCTGACCGATCTCTATCAGAGGCGTCAAATGCCGTACAGTAATCCGTGCTCCGTACTCTGCGCAGTAAGTATACGAGCCCCACGTCCGCTCAGCCTGAGCAGGGGTTGGCTGACAGAACATGCAGCTGAAAGCGCCCAGCCGGCCGGACAGGCACGATTAGGCTGTAACTAACTTGGACACCTTGGCAAGCTGTGTCCCCCAACACCATCCCAGCCTAGTTCGAGGCCGAGGGATACCTCAAAACATCGTCCAATATTTACCACCGGGGAAATGACCTTCCCAGTTCCCCACGAGTCTGCACCCAGTTCGGCGAAGCGTCAATTACTCTGAGCTCGCCATGACCTCTCTGCCTTGGGTTTCTCAGGCTGTTTCCGGACCATCTACCGCGCGGCCTTAGTGCCTTATTGCGACTAAGAGAAAGAGCAAAGAGCAGAATATGGACTACAGCGCGCCCTCGGCGGCACTTTGGCCCGGCCAACCCCCGTCTCCCGAGAAGTCCAGCCAAATTCTCATCCGCGAATACCCTCACCGAGCTATTGCAATCGCTTCAAATTCTCACGCCTTGATCCTGCGACACAGCGCAACAGCAAGCGAAGGTTTTGGCAATGGGTTTCTTGCGTCAGTGTCATCGGGCCGCCAGCGGCCAGCTGCCTCTGACAGTAACGTTTCCAAGTGCATGGTGGAGTTCTCTCCAACCTCGGGAAACTTGCTTAACGACTACCGCCCGCTAACGCCGCGACCGATTTACGGAACCCTGGGGCTGATATCGATTGAGCGGGATGTATTCCTCTGCGTCATAACCCAAGCGTCGCGGGTCGCAACGCTGCGCCCTGGCGAGACGGTGGAAAGAATAGAGGCTGTGCAGTTCTTCTGCCTCAATTCGTCCGAATACGATGATGTCGTTTCTTCCGACCCTTACGACGTGGACTCCGATGCGGCCTCGGGATACGGGCAAGGACTGAGCCGAAGAGAGACGCCAACGGAACAACACCCTTGCCAGGAGTTACAGAAACTCCTCGGGAACGGAACATTCTATTATAGTACCGACTTTGATGTCACGAACCGCATGCAAGATAGGTAGGGAACACAGCCTAGACAATCTCCGTCAACGGGCACTGACGGAACTTAGGCCGGCCGATGCTGCGGATTTTGACATAGACAACTTTGACGAATCATTTCTCTGGAATTCTTACATGATACAACCGCTTGTGTTGTTTCGCTCTCGACTGCAGAAAGCGGAGCGGGAGGCGCTGGATGCCTCGCGGATACTAACTTGTGCGATTCGCGGTTTCTGTAGGAGTTGGGCCATCCCACAAAGTGCAGCACCTCTTAGTGCTGCGAAGACGGGCTTGCCATCTTACTTGACTATCATATCGCGATTGTCATGTCGCAGAGCCGGCACGAGGTTCAACTCCCGGGGCATCGACGACGATGGGAACGTGGCCAATTTTGTCGAGACAGAGACAATTTATTGGAGTCCTTCCGGAGTTGTTTTCTCCTATGCTCAAGTGCGAGGCTCAGTACCCGTCTTCTGGGAGCAGGCTGCTGGTCTTCTACCCAACCAACAAAAAATCACCATCACCCGCTCTGCTGACGGGACTCAGCCAGCGTTCGACAAACACTTCTCACAGCTGGAACAAGCATATGGCGCCGTTCACGTTGTCAATCTTCTCAGTGCCACAAAACCCGGCGAGTATGAGCTCACCACTCTCTATCGACTCGGTATCCAAAACTGCCCCCTTAGCAGGCAAGTGGGCAACCAGTCTCGGGATCATGCGTTGCTCAGGGAGACCGAGTATGATTTCCATGCCGAGACCAAGGGCCCGCAGGGCTACGTGGCTGCCAACGAGATCCGTCGGTACATCGAAAATTCAGCCGACGGATTTGCGTACTATCTTGCCCAAGAGTCGGATGATGGAGAGCAGCCCGGCGGCGGCTTAAACGGCCACAAGAAGGCCCGTTATGTTGTGGTGCTACAGCAAGAGGGTGTCTTTAGGACCAATTGCCTTGACTGTCTAGACAGGACAAACCTCATTCAGACAATCATCTCACAAATGGCTGTGGAATCCTTCCTTGGCCACAGAGGGGAGAGAGCACCATCTGACTTCTGGTCTCGGCATGCCAACCTGTGGGCCGACAACGGCGACTCCCTGTCCAAGATTTATGCTGGAACCGGCGCCCTCAAGTCTTCATTCACCCGCACCGGCAAGATGTCTCTTGCTGGTGCCATTGCCGATGTCCGAAAGTCGGCCACCAGACTCTACTATAATAATTTTGCTGATAAAGCGCGACAAATCACCATCGATACCTTGCTTGGGAGACTAGTCGGCCAGACCCCTGTCGTTCTCTTCGACCCTATCAGTGACTATGTGGCTGGCGAGCTGCAACGGCGGAGCGCTGAGTTTTCCACAAACGAGAAGATTCACATGTACGTGCTAACCAACGGGAGTGACCATCGCGGGAAACGCTAACCCCTCTCAGCTTCGTGGGAACCTTCAACCTTAATGGGCGGACCGACGGCATCAACGAGGATCTGTCTCCCTGGCTCTGCCCCCCCGAATTGGGGTCTGTTCAGCCTGAAATCATCGCCATTGGATTTCAGGAGATCGTCGAGCTTAATCCACAGCAAATCATGAACAGCGACCCCTCGAGAAAACAACTGTGGGAGCGAGCCATCAAAAGCACGCTGGACCGTCACTATAACAGAGAAGGGGACGATAAGTACGTCTTGCTGCGGAGTGGTCAACTTGTTGGCGCTGCGTTGTGCATCTTCGTGAAGGCTTCAGTCCTCCATAACATCAAGAATGTGGAAGGCAGCGTCAAGAAGACAGGGATGTCGGGCATGGCTGGCAACAAGGGGGCGGTTGCCATACGACTCGACTACGCAAACACCCCTATCTGCTTTGTGACGGCACATTTAGCAGCCGGTTTTGCCAACTATGAAGAAAGGAATAGAGACTACGCCACTATCGACCAAGGCCTCCACTTTCAGAGGAATAGAGGGATAGCGGACCACGGTAGGGCATTTTTGGATGAAGAAGGCCGTTCTACTGATGCTAACAGCCACTTAGATTCTGTCATCTGGTTTGGCGACTTCAACTACCGGGTTGGACTTGGCCTCGAAGCAGCTAAAGATGCGGTGAAGAGGCGTGATCTCGATCGGCTGTTTGAAAATGATCAATTGAACCTGCAGATGGTGGCCGGACTGGCTTTTCGCTTTTATTCCGAGGCTCGGATCACATTCATGCCGACCTACAAATATGATATCGGAACCGATGACTTTGACAGCTCGTAAGTGCTAGTGCTACCCTACCGATAGTTGGAAGCGTGTCGGCGCTGACAGCAGGTTCAAGCGAGAAAGCACGTATTCCGGCCTGGACCGACCGCATCTTGCGCAAGGGATCAAACCTGCGCCAGCTGGCTTACAACTCGGCGCCTCTCCGTTTCTCCGACCACAGGCCAGTCTACGCCCTTTTCGAGTGTGCTGTCAACATCGTGAATGAAAAGCTGCGGGATAAAATCAGTCGAGAGGTCTACGACCGACGAAAAGCCGAAGTCGGGGGCGGTACGGCGAATTTAGCTCAAAATGAGTCGGATGACGAGGACCTGATAGGATACGATGCTATCGAGCCTGGTCTCCCGCCGGCGAGTTCCGATCGTCAGAAATGGTGGCTAGACAATGGAAAGATGGCGAAGTCTTCCATCAATCCGCCCAAACCAGACAATCCGGGCTCACAAATCATCCTGAACCCGAAGCGGCCGACCAACCCTTACGCCCCCACAGACGAGCCGGACTGGGTCAGCGTTCCTCGGTCCGAGTCTAGGTTGTCGTCGTTTTCTAGCATGTCAACTTCTCCATACGAACACGTCAACCATTCTACACTACTCTCGTCTTCCGCATCGAGCTCGGCCCCGAGAAAGTTGCCACCTCCGTACGAGCCGTCAGCGCTGTCAACCAAAGTAGGAAGAATGCATATCAGCGAGGACAGCAAAAGCTTGCAGGGTGACGGGGCACCTCCGCCGCCGCCGCCGCCGCCACGAAGGCAGGCTACTATGGGCACCGGGCCGACGACCAGCCCCTCGCCTTCTTCCGTTCAGCCGAAGCGAAAACCGGTACATCAGGCAACACCGGCTCCGCCTGTTGGGCCAAAGCCAGGTGCACTTCAAGAGCAGCCGGCAAAGCAGAAGACCGCACCTCCAGTTGCGAAGAAGCCTGCTCATCTCGCCGCCCCGACCTCTTCAGCAAGCAGCGCCTCGGGCAGCTTCACCTCGGATGCGACCGTGAACGGTCTGAAAGGATCGGCAAGCGATCTCCTTCGACAGTCAGCAACTAACATTAACGGTTCGTTGTTTGAGCTGAGCCGGAGCAATACCTCCCCACCAGCGAGGGACGACATCGAAAGGGGGTACACCCCGCCGCTACAGCCCTCCCGGCGGACGAACAGCAGCGCGGGCGGCGTTATGACGAGCCGGATGGTGGCCGCAGGGGGGATCCCACTTGTTGGTTTAGCCGGGCCACCGGATCGGAAGCCACAGTTGCCGGCTAGGAAACCGACTACTCCTTCTTCAGCGGTGTCGATCCAAAAGCAGGCGCCGCCTCCTCCCCCAGCGCCGAGGAGAACGCCGGCGATTGATCTGTTGGGGGACGATGAGGCGATAGAGATGAGCGGGTGGGAGGCTCTGAAACCTTCCTCTTAGGAAGAGCTTGAAGGTTTCTCGAACATCTCGTTTGGTCGACGGCGTTTGGGGTCCGTTTGGGGTATTTCCTAGAAGGCGCGCTGGCTGGTACCATCAAGAGCGCCCGGTTGTCTGGAAACGAGGGGTCACGGTTCACAGTAGAAAGTTAAACAGATGGCTACAGAAAAGGTGCAATTCTAGAGTTGGCTTCTGGATGAGGTTCACGGCGAATGAATGAAGAGAAAGTCCCAGGAAGTGGCTGCTTCACCCAAGTACATCGCTTGAGTATCGTTATATATATATATATACCTTATGCTCTGGGAATGAGCTGCAGCTTGTTCGCATTCGAGCTAATTCTTCGTCATACACTCTCAGGGCCGAAATAGCCAGACAAGAAGCGCGTAAGATCGGCATAACGAATATCCTTCTAATTTTAAATTCAGAAACTGCGCGCTGCAGTCGCCCCTTCGGTTTCTTTATATGTACGGAGTATTTTACCACCGAAAGCTTGACTGGTGTCTAGTGTATTGCCCAGGCCCCAGGCGGATCTCATTCATTGCCTTAGGTTGCTGTAATCCGTAGAAGAGCAGCGGCACCCCTCATGCGCCGGGCCCGCGCGCTAGTCTACTAACTAGTTAGCGGCCTGGGCGTCAGCCCCAGGCCGGGGGTCACGAGCCTGCCAAGCAGCGCGGGTTACATGCCGGGTGCTGCAAGAGCTCCGGGATTGGAGGGGAGAACGCCCGGCCCCAACTGGGAACCGCCCAAACACGTCGAAATGGAATGGTGCTTTTGCCTGTACGGAAACCATCCCAACGCGATCTTTCTCCAACCTTTGCAACATCCTGCGAACCGAACCAGAGAAAATTCGAAGAGACTATA
The DNA here is from genome assembly GCF_042370625.1 of Thermothelomyces heterothallicus. Taxonomy (NCBI): domain Eukaryota; kingdom Fungi; phylum Ascomycota; class Sordariomycetes; order Sordariales; family Chaetomiaceae; genus Thermothelomyces; species Thermothelomyces heterothallicus. The sequence continues at coordinate 642,918 of NW_027192564.1, read as the reverse complement.
GAGGTTAATCCAGCGCAAGATCTAGACTACCCCGAATATCAACCCGCTGTGAGACATTGCTCGATTGGGATCTCGAGTGCGACAGAAGGCCATGGTTATCGAGGCTGTTCCTTCCAGGTGACACAACTCGGTGTTGTTCGCAGTGGAATAGCACAGAGGCTGGGGTTATCGGCGTCCGCCCCAAGACTGTCGTCGGGATCATTGGCTGGCTGAGGGATCGGCTTGGTCTCGGACAGAAACTCGGGGCGCATTGCGTCGTGGGACAAGCCAAGGTTAGTGCTACTTTTCTTTTTTGAGTTCTTTTTGCTGGTTTCGACCTCGCTGGCTGACACTCGAGCAAAGTGCGTGTCTGGTCTTGACACCCCTTGGAGGATCAAGGGGTTGATGCCACACCTGCGACACCCCGGGTTATCCCCGCCCGCCCTCAGTCCCCTACTACCTCGAAACCATGGATATCTCAAGCCGTGCGTCTCCTCGAAGCCTACCTAACCCGCGGAATCCGGAACCCCTCGCTCTGTCCGATTTCGTTGCCCAGACAACGCCATGCTCGGATGCGACAGGCCCTACGGACGAGCCGGCGATGTCCCGATCCGCGACGAGGCCATCGGGACCAGCAGACGAGCCCAAGCAGGCCCCAGTACGAGATGAACGACGAGTGAAGACACCACAACAGCCACCGCACGAGATACGGCCCCAGGAAACACAAGCACCGTCGTCAGCCCAGGAAGAAGACTCTCCACCGCCCACCGACTGGCTAGCAACCCGGCAGCAGCTCCTCCCACGAAGGAGTCAAGGTAAAAAGGCAGACTGGATTCGCGGCTGGAGCCAAGCAGTCAGCAGTCACGGCGATGAGACGTACTGCGCCTGCTCCAAGTCCATCGAGAACGGTGCCGCGAACCACCGTGGTCGAAAGGCCAAAACTAGTGTCCAGCTGGCCGACAATGTGCGTGCCATTCTCCAACGAGCAGGTTCCCCTTCCTCAAACAGCAAAAGCAAGCTCGCCACTCCTCCCATACCAGAACCCCGAGAAGTGTGCCCCTACTGCAGTCGGCCCCCCTCTCCGCCACCCAGCTCGACTGCCGGCGGCCGCGGCAACTCCTCCAGCCGCGCAAGCTCCAAGCTGCACTCCCCAGGCAGCGCAGCCCGCGCCGTAGGCAAGCGCTTCAGCCAGTTGCTTATGCGCGTGCGCTGGCTGTCGTCCTCCCCACGCGCGAGCAAGAGCGCTACTGCGGCGGCGGCAGCACGCAACGCGCGCAACCCGGGAATCTCCTGCAGCCGCAGCAGCAGCGACAATGTCGTCTGGCCAGAGAACTGCCAGCCACCCTGGGTGACCACGCGGCAAGGGCAGAGCCGGTGTCTTGCCAGGCCAGCTAGCCAGCCTCTGTCAGCACCTGTCCAGGGAATGGGGGTGGGCATTACGGGGACGCCGCAGAAGTCGAGAGGTTTGATGATGAGGAAACCGCGGCCGCTGCGTGAAGGGGGGAATTTTGCGAGGCGGCGACGGTCCTGGGCCAGGATATTGCCCGATATAAGCATACGGGGCGCCGGAGCACGGAGAAGGTTAGAAGCGCCGCTGTCGCCGTCGACGTCGTCGTCGTCATTGTCTGACCTGGCTGGGGTACTCGACTCGAACGGCGATCTGGCGAGACCCGGGCTGTCGAGGAGTATGTCCCGGCTCCAAAGGGCTGCCGCGCTCCTTCAGCGGACCACCGCGAGATCGAAGGATTAGGGAGCTGGTCTGGTTGCGTCGTCGGTTGGTCGCCCCGTTGTGCTCGCAGGAGCGCGGGGTGAGCCATCGCTCCTGAGCAGGACTCGGGGTACTCGGTCGAATCGCTTGCTCGAGATGCCATTGGGGTGCTGCCTGGTTAAACAACTGTAAAGAGCAACCAACCCCCACTTCGGTAGACCCCTTTAAGCGACGTAGGAAGGCGGACGACCACAAGCCGGGGGAATCAGACCAACATTGGATGATCACGATCCGCGTTAGATCCTACGGGATACCGTCAAGGCCCTGCCAAGGAACTTTGGAGAGGACGCATATACGACACTAACGGCACGTTTCCCAGTTTCTTGCTGTACGCTGAAGCTAGCTCGATGAGGCAGCTCAACCACGACGACACGAGACTTACGATTAGAGCAGCAGACGCCGGTAATCGATATCATTGCTAGCAGAAACACAAAGCTGACATGCCGTATACGCTGATAGAAGCAACCCAACCCGCCTTCTGCATGGGGGTAGGTAGCACTTCCACAACATTGAAGGGCAGAGTGGAACGTTCAGATCACCAGCAACCCCTTGTCGGCACAGCGTGAGACTGCGCGACTGCCAAAAACGTGGCTTTTGACACACATCTGCAGTTTGAAATTGCCTTGGCTGTACACGGACGCAACAGCATTCAAAAAAGACGATCAGGGCACCTTAACTCCCTCGAGGAGGCACGAGGAGGCACGAGAGAGCCGGGGTGGGATCGCCTGGTTTCGTCTGGTATCAGATAGTATCAATAGAAAGTAATGGTATTGCTAATGAACAAAACTACCTTTGTGGCCTGTTCTTATTCCTCTTGTGATCTATTCCACGCCCACTTCGCATGTAGTGCGGTCCTCTGGCCGTCTAGTCGCGAGGGGGTGGGGATGATGACACAGCTTCTGCCCCTCGATCCTTTGTTTCATGCGCCGCCCAATGAGCACCAATGAGCCGGCATATCTGCCTCGTGATGTGTTTCGCACTAACTATCGGACTGCGATAAACCCAGAGATAACGCGAGGGAGAGAAACACCATCCACCGTCTCTCTTAGAAATCAGCCCAACGAGCTTTCCCAATCCACTCCACCAGTAACAAAGGAACAAGAGGCCACTTCACAGCAGACAAGACACACAAACTCATAGAGAGATGGGCTACCAGACTAGCCCAGCCCGAAGCAACGATTATCAACCTAGCCCGGGGAGGGGCGAAGGGGGCGAAAGGTGCGGGGTAACACGTTCAGCAATAAGACCGGTTTAACTTAAGCCTTGGTTAAGTGGTGTATTGTAGCCGACCGCGGAGGACGGCAGACTTGGGGTGGATTTGGTCCACGCTTTCCCCATATAAGATGGGCGGGCAAGATGCCAGCCATTTGAGGGGGGTTAGAGCAGCGGATTGAATAAGGAAAACGAGATAACAAAAAAAAGGGAGAAAAAAGCACCATGCCCTGCATTTTCAATTCCCACCTAACAACAACCAACTCCCTTGCACAGTCCAGCCCTTTGCCTCGACCCATGTGCTGCCGCAGATCATAGTCTACCAGCCAGCCCAGTCCTCAGACAACCAAGGCCCAATTTACGACCAATAAACTCTGGTCCCGAGTCGGGCCATGTGGAATCCCGGGGGCGGCAATCAACCGCGCCCAGTCCCGGGCCCAACAAGATAGCAAGAGGGGTGCGCGACAAAAGGAAAAAAAAAAGGCGGAGACAGGCGAGCAAGCAACGAGTCCGTTGCTTTTACGCCTGCTCGGGCGCAGGCTCCTCGGCCTGGCCATCGGCCTCCTTGGGGGCGTCGGCCTTCTCCTCCTTGGGGGGCTCGACGGCGCCCTCGGGCTCGCCATTGTCGGACGAGGTCCAGAGGGTAAGGTTGTCGCGGAGCAGCTGCATGATGAGGGTGCTGTCGCGGTACGACTCCTCCGAGAGCGAGTCGAGCTCGGCGATCGCGTCGTCAAAGGCCTGCTTGGCCAGGTGGCAGGCGCGGTCGGGCGAGTTCAGGATCTCGTAGTAGAAGACCGAGAAGTTGAGGGCGAGGCCAAGGCGGATTGGGTGGGTGGGGGTCAGCTCAGTCTGGGCGACATCGGTGGCGCTCTGAGCAAATCCAAAATTGTCAGTCACTGCGAAGCACGTGCGTGATCGAAATTGGGGGAGGCTTCTCACCTTGTAAGCCTCGTGGGCAGCGGTCGCGGCAACCTTGCGCTTCTCGCCCGAGGCAAACTCGGCGAGATAGCGGTGATAGTCGCCCTTCCTACAAGCGAGGCAAAGTCAGTAAATGCAAAGATCCTCGTTCAGGCGCGATAATGGAAATAATGGGAGCAGAGCGGACGCACATCTTGTGATAGAAGACCTTAGACTCCCCCGTGCTGGCGTTGGGGATCAGAGATTCGTCCAAGACCTCAAGGACATCCTGGCAGACCTTCTCCAGCTCATTCTCAATCTTCTGGCGGTATTCCCGGATGGTGGCAACATGCTTCTCGGAGCCCTTAGACTCCTCCTTCTGCTCGATCGAGGAGATGATGCGCCAGCTGGCACGGCGGGTGCCAACAACGTTCTTGTAGGCGACCGAGAGCAGGTTGCGCTCGTCAACACTCAGCTCGCCACCGAGCTTGGCAACCTCCTTCATGTACGTGACCATCTCATCGTAGCGCTCGGCCTGCTCGCACAGGCGGGCGAGGAAGGTCTTGCTGTGATCCGAGGTCGGTCAGTTTACGACCTGGCGGTGCTGTTGGGTACAAAGAAACGCACCTTTCACGCTATTGAGGAGCATAAGCGGTTAGCGACCAACGCGCGATCAGAAAAAAAAGTAGCCAAGACAACAACACCAAAGGCAACGCTGTCTCTATCATGCGAGCCCTATCTCCGAGAGGGGGGAGAAAAAGCAGCAGTTGGCGGCCCGAGACGTACCTCATTTGCCATCTTGATGATTGTGTTGTGTGAAAGTCAACAAGGCTAGAGAAAAGGTTGCTTGATTGAAGGAATGAAAAGCGGACGAGGAGTAAAAGCGTCGTGGGGACTCGTTGTGGTAAGGGAGAATTGTTTTGTTGTGTTTTGGATTGTGGTTGAAGTTGCAGGTTGTTCAGGTGTTGAGCAAAGGGACTTTAGCGCAGGTCGACGGGCTCCCCCTCACCGCGCTAGCAAGTGCCAGCCGGGCTTGGGGACCCTGTTTTGCTTGTTGAGGTCGAATGATACCACGTTTTGCGCGCTAACACGTGACGCTGATGCCACCTTATTTCCCAGCGAAATGGGAGTCCCGCTCTAACAAAAGCCTCCTGGGGCTCTGAACCCCACAATCGGAACCGCTGTCTTTTGGCTTTCAACGCCCAAGTGGAGGTTGTCATTTTATGAAATTCATTCAGCTCTCTCCGCCTATGAGGCGAGGGACCTACCTAGTGTACACTAGCAACCAAGTTCATAATCTTGGTACGACAGGGAGCTATAGCCGCTCGGTGCTCAAGACCACTTTTACTTGCAGTTGTGCAGTCTTTTTGTTTCCTCACAAGGCGTCTGCGCCGTGTCATAGACCGTAAGGCAACAAACAGGCCCCCGAGAACGGTCAAGCGGCAGAGAGAATTTGTTCTCGACGGGGACCCGTCGGTTCTCGGCCAATCCATGCCACCCCGCCGCCATCTCGATTGTGCACGTTGGCTAGTTATCCAAACCCGGCAGCCCACGCCCATTCGCCTCAACACAAGCAAAGGCGGCTGATGAGGGGCAGCCTGCACGTCACACCCGCAACGCAAACAACCAGCCAGACGCAAAACTGCCGTCTTCGCATTGACTCGGAGAAAACCCGTCCATCCGGTCCGCAGCCTCATTTTCTAACTAATATAGATCTCTTTTTTGTAGTTGTTGTGCAGACCACCGCCTATCCCACGCACTCTCATACATACCTTACACAATGATAAACGCGCGAGTCTCGTGCCATGCCAGGCTCACTCAGCTCACGGCAGTCACGAGGCGTTGGCTCCCCCCTTTTCTGGTCGAGCGGTCGACCATTCATCACATTTGGATGTCCGCGAGTGGAGAGCGGTGACAGAAAAGAGGAGCCCCCATCAAATTGTCCGGATGGGTCCCTCATCTTTAACGGGTGGGGCAAGATGGACAGCGCACCATGGAAGCGGCTAGAATGCCGCGAGGAGGCTCATCAACCCAAGACCTGCCTTGCCCCTCCTGCCTGGTCCCTTCGCACACGCACACACACGCACACCCAAGTCTTAACCCAACTTCCAAACAGAGGCCAGTGCGCGCGCGACACAAGCTTATCGCGTGCTCCTGCGGCAATTACGATGGACGGGCGCGAAGGACCTCAAGCAGCAAGGCCGCTGCACAGCCTCACTTGAGTCACCCGGCGCTTGTGATCCCGCCGTGTGAATGCGGTGTGTGCGACGGCCGAGCGTGCGTACGGATTAATCCGTACACTATTCTGCTCGGTCACCTTGTGGTTTTATCGCGTGGGCGAGCTGATCGCAAAATACAGGGTCCGCTCCTAGGGGGCTCTGCCTGCCCAATCGGGACATAGCGAACAGTTCCGGGCAAGTGATAATAGAGTCACGCGCCATCCCTATGTAGACCTTGTAGGCCCTTGGTCCCTCCGATAGCGAGTCTTCAAAATAACCTGCTCCGTAAACCTCGCAACACAGAGGGCTTTGGGTCTATTTCTTGAATGAGGATATTCATATAGGTCTCCACAACCAAGACGATGACAGGAGCTGGAGCTTGTATTGAGACGGCCTCTGGGAACTCTTGTCAACTCGACCTGCACTTGGCTTGGTTTGCAACCTTGGTACTGCCGAAGTCCCGAAGAAGCGAAAACGAGATTCTGTGGTGGATGCGTAGGGAATATGTATGTACAGACACATTAGTTATGCAGTGTGATTAACGAATTACTTCAACTCCCAGTAGTCGTAGTGTGCTTGGGACAAGATAGATCCCATGGCGTGCGTACCCCAACTCCAAAACTCCATGCTAGCTGTGCAGAGTCCGCAATAATTATGCTGTCTGAACCCATTCTCACACACGACCGGTCCCGCCGAGCGTCAAATGTTTTCTTCGTCCGTTCAGAACCCAGCTCATAAATCCTGTATCTCATCCCGAGCACCGTCGACCGTCAGGTTGTATTTCTCCCTCCCCCAGTCAGCCGGGTCTCCCCCCGGGACGCAGAGCCCCAACCTCCAGAAGTAGTCTCGGTGCGCGAACAGCAATTGCCACAGCTGGAGCCGCGCCGGGAACCATCGGCCCAAGCCCGGTAGTGCCTCGGCCTCTCCTTGTATCCTGCCGCGCTTCATCCACCCCAAGACCCAGCTTAGCCAGTCCGGTGTCTCGGCCGCGCTCAAACACCGTGGGTCGTTGTTCCCGTGGCACAGCCTCAAGTCCTCCGGCGCCGGAGGCAGGTCCGGCTTGCTGATATAGATCTCCCCGGCATGCGCTTGGTAACCCCACTCGCTCAGCGGCAGGAGCGGCACCGGGTCGCCAGCGTGCGTGACGCGGCGATATGCGACCTCCTCGCCAGCGCCGTCTTCGTCCCGGACCCCGAGCCCGAACGCCCGGTTAATGTAGTCGGCCAATTCCGCGTTCCCCACCCTCGGTTCCCCAAAGGTCGTGACGACCACGTCTCGCCAGCCGAGTCCCAGCCGGAGCTCGAGCGCCGCGAGCGCCGCGACGGCCCCGCCCAGGCTATGTCCGATGAGATGTACCCGGTACCCGGGATACCGCTCGCGGGCGGCCTTGAGGGCCGGTATCACCACCTCGCGAGCGTTCCGCCACGAGGCCATGAAGCCCATGTGCACGGTGCAATTGTGACACTTGCCGCCGCCCCCGTTCCCATCTCCGTTCCCGTCTCCAGGCGGCGCCGGGTAAGGGACGTACTCCTGGGGCGCGGTGCTCAGGTCGACGATGGTGTTGGCGATGCTGTACGTGCCGCGAAAGGCGACGACGATCTCCTTGGCCCCTCCCCCATTCTCCGTCCCCACCCGGGTTTCCTCCTCCTCCCCCATCTGCGGCCCTAACACCCCATGCACTCCCCGATTCCCAGAAGACGACGCCCCCTCCGGGGAGGACGGCATGCCGCGCCCGTACCTGTGCCCGGGCCCGTGGTCGACTGCGATATACCCGCAGCTGTCGGTCAGCAGCACGCCCGTGTTCCACGTCCGGACCAGCCGCAGCGAGGGGAAGTCCTTGCAGCGTGAGAGGCACGAGAAGGGCGGGGCGATGCCGGTTCCCGCTGTGCCGACGCAGTACGTGATGTCGACGAGGCGGGAGGCGCGCTCGAGCGACGAGAAGAGGGCCGCGGATACGCCTCCTCCCCCTCCCCCTCCCCCTCCCCCTCCTTCCAACCCTCCTCCTTTTAACCCTCCCTCTTCAGAACCATCGCCGCCGTTTCCTGGGTGGTTGCCTCCTTGCGGATGCGGATTATACCAATCATTGAGGACCTCTTGGGATGGGGGTTGATGTTGTTGGTTCCGTCTCGGTATTGATGGGTTTGCGTTCGCGCCAATGGTGTGAGCGCACAGTGGTAACCAGAGGAGTCTGTTGAGATGCATGATTGATTTTAAGAAAATGGCAGTTTTGGTCTTAAGGGGAAAAGTTTACTATTAGAGAGAGGATGGCCGAGGTTTTGAACGACTAAAGAAATGCGTACGTCAAGTTTGAAGGGGGCATGTCCCGTCACGCAGGAGCGGTTTGCCCGTTGGTTGGATCGCGTGACCAAGGTCATTCGCCAAGCGTGGCACCTCAGGACTACCAAGGTATGGTGCTCGGCCTTGTAAAGGAGGGCCACAAAGCTGGCAGTCCCTGACGATGTATCTCAAGCACTATGCAACCCTCTACAAGATACGCTTCATATGTGAATTCAGGATGTGGGAAGGAATGGGTCTCCTAAGACGTGGAATGGATAGGCGACTTGACGGGGCAATGCGGCCGTGACGAGGGAGAGGGAACCCGCCCCGGATCTTGGCAGTCCCTGCAGAGCTAAGTATGCCGCCTGCAGTCGACAAGGGTGACAACACACAAAGGCTGCCCCACATTGCAGTACCAAGTGTTAACTCTTTCGCCCGACGACGATATGGCGATGATGGTACGGCTGTGATCTCAAATCTTCGTAGAAGTGTACTCCTCTATGCGATGTCACCCGTTCATTAGCGGGAGATCAATCCCCAAAGAACCCAGATTATTATTCCCTGTCTCCAGTCTCCATTTCCGGTCTTTCTCAGCTCCTCCTTTCAGCCTCGTCGCCTTCCAGTATAATTGCGTCCATCCGGACTGCCTGTTTAGTTGAGCGTCGGCCGGAGGCTGACGAACGCGCCTAAAATGACATCGGGCGTCGATGAACAGGCAAAGCCAGGACCAATTGTGCTGTTTCTGATGGTCTCGAGGCAGTTAAACTTGGGCTTCAGCACGCCGGTAGCCTCGTGAGGACGGGTCCTAGTTGGTTGGCCTGTTAGCAAAAGTGCATTTCGTCCGCCATTTCCCTAGACCAAAGACTCACAGAGTCTCCTGCGGGCAAGCTCTCTCAATCACGGTGAGCGTGCCGTTGGTCCACATGAACTCGACCAAGGCGTCATCACAGGCATAACGGGGAACAAGACTCTTTGCGCCGACGTTGACCGAGGTTTGGTTGAGATGGCACTTGGTATCGATTGCGGGCATGACGCTGTCGTCCAAGTAATCGAAGTTGATGGTGGTGGAGTGGTTGTTGTCGGCCTGGGGGTTCCAAATCTGGAAGTTCTTAATCACAAACTCTTGCGGCAGGATGCAAAAGTTGCTCTTGTGGGCGACTTTAGACAGTGCCGGCGGAATCTTGTAGATCGGCAACGCCACCGCAAGCTGAATTGCGGTTGCGATGATGAGAACGATACTCAGCATGTTTGCCAACGACAGTGATAGTAGATCAACGACGATTGAAAGGATCGCTTGAATGATGATCAGGGCCCTCTGATGGTTCCGATCAAGTCGGGGGAGCGAATGGCTGTGACCTTAATGGAGCGTGGGAAAGGCAGAAATGGAAGCGTTGTGGTACGGTTTTTTTGAGGGAATCCGAACTCTTAACCAAGGTTGGAGCTTAAGTTTAGAGTAAAGAGAAGGCTTTCTTGTGACGCTCTTTCCACGAAACGCCGCACGAACATAGTACCTGCGTATAATTTTTTTTTTTTAATCGCGCTCCCTGATTTCACTAGACCCGGCACTATGTGTCGGGATAAACGGACTACGTCGACCCAACGGTTTCTTTAAGAATGCCACTTGAATCTGCCAGGCCGTCGTCACTCGAGACACAGCAGCCTCCAGGATATACGGAGCTAACCCAACTGCAGAATCTCATAGCCGTTGAAGCAGCGCCTTCTCTCTTATGGTCTGCAGGGCATATCCTCGGCCTCGGTCTATTTGATAAACAAAGACCGGACTGACGGCTATTCAGCTTCTCCACGGCTAGGCACATCTCCGAGCCGACGAAATACGAGATCTATATCCACGTACTAGAAACGTACATGTCACGCGGCAGCACAAGCTTACAATGATAACAATCGAAGTTTGACCGTTGGTTTGTTTACGCGGGGCACATGAAGATACATGTAGGTTAGCCCCGCAGATCCCCGTGTTCCGCGAAGTTGACCTCTAGACTCCTCAGCAGCCCGAGGCTCGGTACTTCCAGAATACAGCGGGCATCAAGCGTGTTCCAGTTGCGTCTCGAATTGAATAACCTGGTTCAACGCTGTTGCAGCACCGCGGCCGTCACGGCTCGATACAAGGTTCCACAATCCACCAAGCGCACTACGGCAGAGGGCCGGCGAAACAGGGCCAATTAAGGCTGACGCATGAGTGTTGTGCGAGCCGACCTTACATTTGATAAGATGACGGTGCTCCAGGATATCACTGGATTCACTTGGTCAGATTCCTGGTGCTCGAGAGATACGTATCGCGTATGACCGAGCTTGTGGTTCCCGTGATGCGGGAGGAGTGGATTCGCCCAACACTCGGAGTGGCCAGGCCTGGCACCGGAGACACAGAATATCAAGAATTCGATTTCCCTCCGTATCTGCACCCCTGTCTCTTCCATGCCTCTATGGCCATAGTATAACAGATCTGTATGTCGGATTAAGAGCATTGCATCGGCTGTACGGATAGAGAAGCTCTCCACGTCTCCATCCACAACCCGTTTGCCTGGCGGCGCTGCTCTAAAGCGGAAAATTCAAACCCTGTTATATTGCAGAACAAATTGAAAGCTCTTAAACGTGCGCGGCTCGCTTGGTTGCTGTGCTTAGGGCCGACCCATGGCCTTTCAGAATCGCAGATTTTAAGATGTCGTAGAGGCCGAAAAGATGCCAAGCCAATGGCTGGGTTCCCAAGCCACAGCGCAAGCCACCCCCACAAGTCTGATTGCCCGCCCACAAATAACCATCTGAAACCCTGCTCGACTCCACAAACTTTTGGTGTCGAAAATCCACGCTGACACGAGTTCTGACGACAAACTTCGATAACCACAATACGGGTCCACAGATAACGAGACCATGGCGAAGGAGACCGAGAGGACTGGCCTCGCACGGGGTCTCAACAAGGGTCACGTACGTCTGCCTTTCCGCCAGTGAGGGGGATCGTAGATATACTGCCCCTTTCTGAACTGAAGCCCTGCTCTCCCGGACAAGACCCCTTCGGATTCCAACAAAGTGCCCCCCTTGTGTCGCTCGTTCTCCCAGTCCATAGCTTGAGACATGCTTTCGTGAGCATCGTACGCTGACACGGTCTCCCTGACCGTTGGCACGGCAACAGAAGACGACGGCGCGCGTCAACAAGCCCCGGCCGTCGAGGCAGAAGGGCAAGCTGAGCAACCGGACCCAGTTTGTTCGATCGCTCGTCAAGGAGGTTGTTGGGTAAGTCTTGGATCGAAATATTCGCCTCCCAATGGAAGATAGCAGGAGAGCCACGAGGACAGCTGGTGTGTGCGCGGGGGTGAGAAGTGGTGCTGGCGTTCCCGGGGGGTTTATGAAGCAGCGGAAAAAAAAAAAAAAAAATCGAACACGGTCCTGCGTCTTGCCAGCGCGAAATTGTAGTGGGCATTCAGAATTGGCCCCAGTTCGACACAGCAGCCCATGGGCATGCAAGTTAGTTGAGCCTGCCGAAGGGGCGGCTTGCTTGGATCGACGGACTCGGGGGTGGGGAGGGGGGGAGTGGGAGTGGTAGATGCCGTGCCGTCTGACTACAACAACAACAACAACAACAACAATAACAACCACCATCGGCACCCGCTAACCACAGCGCCGGACAGGCTCGCGCCCTATGAGCGCCGCGTCATTGAACTGCTTCGCAACGGCAAGGACAAGCGCGCGCGCAAATTCGCCAAGAAGAAGGCAAGTAGATGCGTACCGTTTCACGTCGGCGGCGTACACCCCCCTTTTGACTAGGGCGGCGATTAGTCTAACAATGAACGCAGCTTGGCACGTTCAACCGGGCCAAGGTCAAGATCGAGGAGCTCCAGCGTATCATTACCGAATCTCGCAGGGCCGGTGGTCACTGAACGAGCGTACGGGTATCATTGCCGGCCCGCTGTTGAGGTGCCAAAGGGTTGTAGCACCATTGGCATACAACTAGAGCGTTTCCCGGCGGAATAGTTCTGCTTGTTTAGCTGATTTTTCCCTTGCAGCGGCGAATGGAAATGATATATATCACACGCAACTCTTCTCGGGTGTGTAAAACGAGGCATTGATTCAAGGTATATTGGTCACAGTACAAGGCCGCGAGGCTTATTGATCACCATGACGAACGTATCCTACGGCTTCTACATAACCCACTCCCGCTAACAGACATTCCTCATTCCTAACGCCACATTATGCTAATATATCGAACGAAAAGGTTGCCCCCCCCCCCACCCCAAAACTCCCCCAATCATACATCCTCCCATGTTGTCCAAGCCTTTCTCCCGCGCTACCAATTCGTTTTATTGCCAACTCACTTCTTTCCCAGCCCTAGGAACTTGCTGAGTTTCTTCTTAACCGCCTCCGAGTCAAGGTTGTCTCTGCCCTTGCCTCCATCCCGCCTGGCCTGCTGCTGCGCACTCGAAGAACCCGCCGCACCAGCCCCGGTATTGCCCTTCTCTTCCTCATCCCCAACTGCCCGCGGAATCTCGGGCACCACCACCTCCATCGCCTTGCTCGCCACGCTACCCTTCAGGAACGGCTCTTTCCGCACCGCGGGGGGGACGGAGTCATCCCACAACAGGTTTAGCATCTCCCGCCGCCCCTTGAGCCGGTACCCCGCGACCAGCTTGGTATCCGTCTCCTGGATGCTGACCGGCTTCGGGCCGGGGAGAATCAGCCTGAACGGCGCGGCGGGGTGATTCATGATGTTGCGGATGGCTTGGTACAGGAAGGCGCCCGTCTCTTCCGGGGTGATGGTCCACACGGCCGACGTCTGGTCGGGGAAGCGGACTTTGACTTCGACCTTTGTGATCCTGGCCAGCTTGGCTGCTTCCTCGGCCGCTTCGGCGGCGAGTTCGGCGTCCGATTTGAGCCGTGTGTTCTGGGCTCGCTGCTGGAGCTGCTGTTGGCGGAGTTGTGCGTGGGCAATGGTTGGCTCGTAAACCGAGTCATCCTCCTGGGTGTGGGCGGCTTTCGGGGTCGAAGACGTGGGCGCGCTGAAAACGCCCGTTGGCTGAAGAGGATTCGTCGTCGCGGAGGTCGCTGCGGGTGCTTCGTCAACGTCCATGGGTTCACCTGCTGTGCTTCCTTCTGCTGGCACGCTTGGGGCTGCCTCTTCGCTGCTTGTCGGCGCAGAGGCTTCCGGTTTCGGGGCATCTTTTACGGAAGCAGCGTCTGTCATCGTTTCATCGGTTACCGGCATGGCCTGGGCCTCTGATTTCTCTTCGGGTTTGGAAATTCCCGTCTCGACATCGTCGAGGTACTGTGAGATTTCCTGCATCGCATCGTAAAGGGTCCTTTCGGTAAGCTTAAAAGTCACTCTGAGCACTATGCTCCCAGAGTTGATGCCACATTGCGACAGCGTCTTCTGAAGTTCTTCCATCGCCGCATATTCCCTGCCCATGATGTTTACCACAGGGGCTTCGTGGTACAACTGCCCACTGTTGGTGCCCACCGGCACGCCCCTCCCTGTGATGTTCAGACCCTTTTCTGCGCCCTCAAACTGCCGCAACACCTTCCACAGTGACATGTTGCTTGGAAGCTTCTTGGTATATCGCTGGCCATTGACGTCTAGGGCGATGGACACCACCGAGGCGCTCTTTGACTTCTGCACAAGCTCGAGCTTGGCACCAGGGCCAAGTCCTGATGTTCGATAGGGACCGCTCAAGTCGACGAGCTTCTGTTTGTGCCTGCCGTTGGTTAGATACGAGGTACTAGGCCTCCCAGATCCAGTTTCTACGTACTTGAGCTCGTACTGGTCGCTCCGTAGGTTGAGCTTCTTGCAAGCCTCGTCCAACACATCGATCAGGTACGTTCCCGGTGTGACCTTGACTTTGACCCGCCTGAAATCGGTTGCGACAACCTCGACGTGTGCAGACATTGCGATGTTGGGGTGCGCTGCTAAAGGGTCCTAAGTTGGACAATGTTGGTCTAACCAAGCTTAGGGCGCCCCCTCGATGCAACAAGCAGGATACCGTCGTCGAGACAAAAAGGCGAAACCGATGAGAGGAACTATGAACCAAGGCTTGGCTAAACTAGCCCGCAGTGAGGCGACTGAACAGCTTTGGACCTCAAGAGGACTTTGGTGTGCGATGAAGGTGCCTGGTGAAAGCGGCCAAGTGTGAGGTAAACACCGAATGAGTTGGAAGCTCCGAGTTGCCTGGCCCCACAGCGATGGGAGGTGATGTTTAACTAACTAGTGCCTAGTGCGCTTGCGGGCAGTTCAGACAGTGGCTTTCTCCCCCGAGTAGTACTCATCCAGCGGCCTGGAAATTTCAAAAAACCAGTTCACACAGGGCTATATTGTGTTTGTGTTTTGGCTGGACGTGAAGAAGTATCGAACTCGGTGGAATAACGGGGACTCGTCGTCTGCTTAGAGGTAGTAGTAGGTGGGTAGGTTAGGTTGGAAGCCTGGATGGAGGGGCAACTGCGCCGATGGGACGCCACAGCAGGAAGCTCCCCAAGGCCACGGTTATAGCGCCGCCCAACACCGCCTTTGCACGCCCAAGGGAGACCCCGGGCGGTCCCACGCCGCGCCAGCTGCGTGTTGCCTTGCACGTCAACTCCAGCAGCCTGTCCCGTCTGTCAGCTGGAGCTCCGACAAGAGCTCTCGCCAACCGCACGTCAACCACGCCCGACCCATCCCCGATCCTTATCCACGTACAGTTTGGGTGAGGAAAACCTCAACCGGGCGATCTCCAGTCTAAACTTACGGCCCATTCCGATCAGCAAAAGACCTCTTGAGAGCTCCCGGGTCTCCTCTGCCTGAATATCGTTTCCGCTCGCCGCCCCTCACTGCGCTCGGGAACACCTATCACTCACACACAGAGTCAAAGATGGTATGGTTGACACACACCGCATCTCTATGCCCTGTTGTATGTGTATACATTTGCTAACCAATCATTCCTTCTTCCCCTCTCCAGGCGAACCCCTTCTCAATAAGTACTGCCCGTCCTGCCCCTCGTCCTCAATTCCTCCCCCCCCTCTTCCGGAGCGACTCCGATCAGATCTAACCAATGCGGGCCCCTCGCCCTTCCAGACGGCGGCGCCTGTGTCGCAATGGTCGGCAAGGACTGCGTTGCCATAGCCTGCGATCTGCGCCTGGGCCTGCAGGCCCTGACGGTGTCCAACAACTTCCCCAAGATCTTCCAGTACGGCGACCACGTGTTCCTGGGCCTGACGGGCCTGGCCACCGACGTCTCGACCGTGGCCGACCTGTTCCGCTACAAGGTCAACATGTACCGCCTGCGCGAGGAGCGGCACATTGGCCCGCGCACCTTCGCCAACCTCGTCAGCACCACCCTGTACGAGAGGCGGTTCGGCCCGTACTTCGTCAACCCCGTCGTCGCCGGACTGGAGCCCAAGACGGGCGCGCCATTCATCTGCGGGTTCGACAGCATAGGGTGCATCGACTTCGCAAAGGACTTTATTGTCTCGGGGACGGCGACGGAACAGTTGTATGGCATGTGCGAGAATCTCTGGGAGCCGAATTTGGTAAGTTCGTGCGGACCGCATTTGTGCTGGCTTGTCTGTATGGCTGCGTGGGTTTGCTGACCAAGGTGCGCAATACAGGGCCCGGATGAATTATTCGAGACCATCTCGCAAGCACTTCTCAACGCCGTCGACCGTGATGCCCTCTCCGGTTGGGGCGCTCACGTCTATATTATCGAGAAGGACAAGGTGACCAAGAGGCTGTTGAAGGGAAGGCAGGATTAGAAGAGTGGTGTGGAGAGAGGTCATGGCTTATGATGAAAAAAGAAGATGACTCCTGTCCCAGCGATAATCGCGCCGGGACTACAGGCCTTGTAGCAAATAGGGCATTTCGAAGCGTCTGTGGTCAACATGAGACAGGCCACATAACAATTGATCGTCTGGCAAAAGCGGTCAAGACATCGAAGTGCTGCAATCACCACTGTGTGGCCCATGGTCGATAATGTACTACTATACAAGGTCTACAGATCTACATACGCCAAACCCCCCCAGGCGCTCTATTGGTCCTTCTTTGCTTTGGGCAGCTTACGAGTTGAACTCGAGACGAAGAATGTTCGCTCAATAAACTTGAGACCTTCATCAATGAGACTGGCAAAAATGTTAGCAAGGCCGAACGCCAGGGAAGAGAGAATCTGTAAGGTGACTCACACAACAGGTGCACTAAAGGCAAGGACTGCCTTCCACTCGGTCCAGTTGAGCGGCAGGATGGAGAAAAGAGTCTGCAAGAACGGAATGTACAGCAGGGCAAAGTGCAGTGCCATCGACAGAGCGATCGCATACACCAGCACCATGTTCTTCCACACAGGCAGCGTCAGGAGCGACTCGCTCGAAGACAGCGCGTTCATGGCGTTGAACATCTCAATGACGACCAGAATCGAGAGCGAGACGGTCGAGCCGGACTTGGCCATGTCATTGGTGAACATCTGGCAGCCGATCTCGGGAAACTCCGAGGGGCAGCGGTGGAAGTGCGACAGTTGGTAGAAGCTGATCTGAGGCCCGCCAGAGTAGAACATGAACCACCATGCGTAACCGGCAACCGTGGCGAGACCGACGTATGTGCCAATGACCAGGTACCGGAAGAACAGCCAGCCGCCGATCAAGGCCTCGTCGCGCTTCCTCGGCTGCCGCTTCATGATGTCATGGTCGGGAGGGTTGAACGACAGGGCAGTGGCAGGGAGACCGTCGGTGACCAGGTTGACCCAGAGAAGCTGGACGGGAATGAGAGCCTCGGGCATGCCCAGAGCGGCGGTCAGGAAGATGGAGACGACCTCGCCAATGTTGGACGAGATCAGGTAGCGAATGAACTGCTGCGTGTTGCTGTAGATGGAGCGACCTTCCTCGATGGCGACGCCAATGGTGGCAAAGTTATCGTCGGCCAGGACCATGTCGGCCGCGAGCTTGGACACATCTGTGCCGGAGCCCATGGCGACACCGATGTCAGCCTTCTTGAGGGCGGGCGCGTCGTTGACACCGTCACCAGTCATGGCAACAACCTGGCCGAGCGACTGCAGAAGGTCGACAAGCTTCGACTTGTGGGCCGGCTCGACACGAGAGAAGAGAGAGGCGTTCTTGGCTGCCTCCAGCTGCTCGCTCGGGCTCAGGTTGTCGAACTCGCGGCCAGTGAAGCTCTTGCCGGTCAGGTCCTCGTCAGGGCCGAACAGCCCGATTTGGCGGCAGATGGTCTCGGCAGTGTTGCGGTTGTCACCGGTCACGACAATGACGCGGATACCCGCCCCCTTGCACTTCTGGATGGCCGCGGGAACCTCCGGACGAGGAGGATCCAGCATGCCGACGAGACCGATGAGGGTCAGGTTCTGCTCCAGAGCGGCATAGTCGGTGCTGGTCCTGGCCTCGTGCAGAAGAGGTTCGCCATTGACTTGCTCGCGGCGCGCCAGCGCCATGACACGAAGACCTCGGTTACCGTACTCGACGACTTCTTTCAGAAGCAAGTCAGCGAGCCTCCGATCCAGGGGGACCCTCTTCCCGTGACGCCCAAGAACAGCATGGGTGCAGCGTTCAATAATGGACTCGGGGGCGCCCTTGACAAAAAGCTTCTGCTCCTGCCCGTTTTGAACTAGGACCGACATGCTCTTCCGATCGCGCGAGAACTCGTAAGTCGCGAGGCGCTTGTACTGCTTCTCGTACCAGGAGCTGGCATAATGGACGCGATCTTGGGGGTGGCAATCAGCCGGCGCGCAAGGGCCAATCTTCTCGACCATGACCCGCAGAGCGCCCTCGGTGGGCTCGCCAACGTTTGAATAGGTTGCCGAATGAGAGTGGTAGTCGAGGCGGGCGTCATTGCAGAGCGCGGCTACTTCGGTCATCTGGAGGACAGTGGCAGACTCCTGTGTGAGATCCCGCAGCACCTTGCCTTGGAACTTG
Organism: Thermothelomyces heterothallicus; assembly: GCF_042370625.1. Classification (NCBI taxonomy): domain Eukaryota; kingdom Fungi; phylum Ascomycota; class Sordariomycetes; order Sordariales; family Chaetomiaceae; genus Thermothelomyces; species Thermothelomyces heterothallicus. Next base: position 624,684 of record NW_027192564.1, on the reverse strand, counting down.
ATGTCACCCTTGGGCTCGAAAGTTGTTCCCTCCACGTCGAGCTCCTCCAAGTCAGACCCATCGTCGTTCAAGTAGACAATCTTGCTGACGCTCATTTGGTTCGTGGTTAGGGTGCCGGTTTTGTCAGAGCAGATGACGCTGCAGCTCCCCAGAGTCTCGACAGAAGGCAGGCTCCTGACGACTGCGTTCTTTGCAGCCATCTTGCGGGTCCCGAGGGCAAGGCAGGTAGTGATGACGACGGCAAGGCCCTCGGGAATCGCCGCAACACCAAGAGAAACAGCAATCTTGAGGTAATATATGGCGCCCTTGGTCCAGTTTCCGTGGGTCGGGTCGCTGAAGTGGGGGATGTTGATGAGCCAGACGAGGACGCAGATGATGGTGATAACCTTGGCGAGCTGGTCGCCGAAGTCGTTGAGCTTCTGCTTCAGGGGCGTCGGCTCGGAGATCTGGGCGGTGATGCTCTCGTGGATGTCTCCAATGGCCGTGTTTGAGCCAGTCAGGACGACCACAGCCTTGGCGTGGCCGGTCACAACGGTCGTGCCGGAGAAGAGCATGTTGACCTGGTCCTGGAGCACCGCCTTGTCGTCGCTGATGACGGCGTGGCAGTCCTTGCCCACGCTTTCGCTCTCGCCGGTGAGAATCGCCTGGTCGACGGCGAAGCTGTTGCTTTCGATCGAAATGAGCCGGCAATCGGCGGGGATGCGCGCGCCCACGGTCACATCGACAATGTCCCCCGGCACCAGGTCCTCCGCCTTGATCCGGTGAGTCTGGCCATTGCGCACCACGTTGGCCTCGTTAGCCGAGTATTCCTGCAAGGCCGCAATGGCCTTCTCGGCGCTACTCTCCTGCGAGACTCCGACGACGGCATTGAGTATCAAGATGGTGAGAATGACGATAGGGTCCACGAAAGCGCTCCATCCTCCCTCGTCCTCGAAGAGCGCCAGAACAAACGAAATTGCCGCCGAACCGAGAAGGATAAGGACAAGCTGATCTTTAAATTGTTCGAGAATGAGTTCCCAGAGGGGGGTAGGAGGCTCTTCGGGAATTGCTGTTCGGAGAGAACCATCAGCCACGGGCTATATCCCCGAAGACTCGCGAGAAATGCGTACCGTTTTTCCCGTACTTGGCTCGTAATCTCGTCACCTGCTCATCGGTCAAGCCGGTCGCCTTGTTCACACCGAGAGTGTCAAGTACTTGGTCGATCGACTTCGCAAAGGCGTTATCCATGGCTGCGGGCGTGGGCTGCCCCCGGTTGGCTGCGGGGCGTGTCTTATGAAGAGCGGCAGGAAACGAGATCCGAGATCGAGACCCTTGAACTCCACCGCGAAGAAAAAAAAAAGTTCCAGTACGAAGGGGAAACCGAAGCGCTTACTGGACTAACATACGCAGAAAGGAGCGAAAGTACGGTTCAAGCAAAAGACAAAAAAAAAAAAAAAGAGCGGGATGGGATTCAACCGGGTTGAGCCGTAGATTTTTAGATGCGAACCCCAATTTGATACGACGTGTCCAGTTCAAACAAGGTGGCGGCTCGGCGGCTTCTGGGCGGAGCCGGCGCTGACAGGCAACGTAGGATTCCAGTTGGTTCAGGGACAGAGGACCCCACTGAAACTTGTCAGTTATCCCGGCTGGGCCCTGCACCTGCATGTTTGTCAGCCTTGGAGGATGGAACCTCCACGAACTGCCGCTGATTCTTCAGTGTGGAGGGAACCAATCAAAGTCTGGCCGACAGCCGACAGAAGCGGCATGTATCGACACCGCATGTTTCGCTATGTCACGATACATACATTGCCCACTACTCTCCCCGATAGGTAGGTGGCTAGAATATCGACCCTCAGCTTCCTATCAGAGCAGATAGTGAACTATATTTTCTTTCCATTGCAAGAACCCTCCCGGCCAAGTACGGCAGAACTTTTGGTTCGAGAACGAGTCCAATTCGTGATCTGCGATTCAGCCTAACAGATCGATACTCGCGTCGTGCAACAGTCAGCTACGGCACTGGAAGGTCTGAATGTTAGGTCCTGATGGCCCCAAAGACAGGCCAACCAAGCCCAATTGACCTAACTTTTTCTGAAACATACCTGAGTAGCCCAAAATAGGTACGTGCGGAGTCCGTTTGCAGCTAACGTAGGTGGTGATTAGAAATATACGGAGTACTGTATGGATTTCGAGATGGTAGGTTAAACTTGCAATAGACAGCTGGGCATGAAGTGCATCAAGATAATGCAATTAAAACGGTGATGCAAGTGTAGTGTTAGGTGTCAGTCCGAAGCACATACTCACGCTGAGGTGCAACATTTGGAGGCTGAGGGATCTGGGCTCAAGCCCGCAACTGCAATTTCAAGTAACGGAGTACAGTAGTTACGGATTACTGATTCCAGTATCGATTACATTGGATAGTACTCGAAGTGAGGTGTTACCCCGCTGAGCACGAAAGCGTGGAACCCCACCCAAGCCTGCCCTAGAAAGTCAACAGCACCTAGCGTTCTGCCTACTTGCTATAGTCCAAACCTCGCTCAAGTAAACATTGTTCACTACATCGCGAACTTGTTGACTTGACCCCTGTACAGAACTCGGCCCACTCTTCCAGCCTTTTCTGCACCGTCCAAGCACCGGCCTTGACAATGGCGCCCCCAACGCCGCTCGCCATCGCAACACAAGCAGTTAACCGCTTGGTCAAGGAGGAATCCTACTACCACAAGGAGCAAGCCAATCAAGTGAAGCGCATCAAGAAGTTGGAAGAAGACATCCAGAACAACAGTCCGGAGCTGGATAGCAACGCCGAGTACATCCTCAAGCAAGAGGTTCGCCAAACCCGAATCGGTGCCTGATAGATCAAACTTCGTTGAACCCTAACCCTCGATATAGAAAACTGCCTTGGAAGAGACCAAGGCCGTGTTTGGGCCGCTGAGGAAGCGCATCGCGGACGCCGTGCAGAAGTTGGAGGAGCAGATTGCCATCTCGGAGAGCGACGGTACGGGATCGGAGGAGGAGCTGAAGAAGGCAAAAGACGCGCTTGAGGCGGGACAGAAGGTTGCTCAGGCGACAGAGTCGTCATGAGCCATGCGGGACTGTCTCGACTTGTGGGATGCATATTGCATATTTGCTGGCAGGCAATAATGATCTTATGATGGCTACTTTATGCAGCAACAGCCTGCCTACTGTTGATTACGTGGCATACAGAACCCGCCTAAATTATGTGCAGTTTGACGGCCTAGGTTGTGTCCATGCTCTCACCCTCCCCGTTGACCACGATCTGCGGCGCGTCATCGGCCGGCGGCGGCGTCAGTGGGCTGCCGGGCTCCTCCTGTTCGTTATCCTTGGTCTCGCCCATCTCAATATCTTCTCCTTCCTCCACAGAGACCTGGCCTTGCCTCTCCACTGAGCCTTCGCGACTACCCGCCCGGCTACCCATCTGACTGCCCATCTGGCTGCCGACCTGGCTGCCAATCTGACTGCCCACTTGGCTACCAACCTGCGAGAAGCTCGCGTCCGTAGCGATAGCTCGCTTTGCCGTGAGTGAATTGGCGTCCTGGCCCGGTGCGGGACTATCCCTCGCCGGAGACCGGCCGCCAACGGAGACCGGCCTAGGAGTGCCTTCCGCATCGCCGCTTTCCGGGGCACTCTTGGGCGCGAGCCCAGCCTCGGGCTTCGGCGACCCCTCCCGACTCCCTGTCCCGGACGGCCGAGGGGTGGCGCCGACCTCGTCATCATCCATCCCCTCCCTCCGCTCAACCTCCTCCTTCTCGTCGCGAATCAGCCTCCTGAGCCGCATGCTCTCCTCCATGATCCGTGCAAACTGCTCCCGCCGCTCGTGCCACGTGACGCCGTATGCCTCGCGCTCGGCCTCGAGCTCGGCGATCTCGTCGCGCAGCTTGCGCAGGTTGGCTTCCTGCTCCGCGCGGGGGCGCAGCGACGGGTTGCTCGTGATGGCGTCGGCGAGCGCGTCAAACTCGCGGCGCTGCGCCAGCGTCGCCCGCGCCTGCTCCAGCTGGACGCGCAGCTGCGCCGTGTTGTCGCGCACGGCGTGCGACGCCGCCACGATGCGCTCCCGCTCCGCCGCGTACCGCTCCCGCTCCCGCTCGTTGGCCGTCAGCAGGAACTGCAGGCGCGCGATGCTGCTGTCAAAAGCCGCAAAGTCAATCGTGATGTCCTCCTTGAGCTGGGCGAGGTCCGGCAAGGTACTGTCGTCGCTGCTGCCGGGGGCCGGAGTGCCATCGCGTTGCTGTTGGGAGGTGCCGTTTGAATCGGGGGGAGGCGTGGGTGCCTGGCGGGCTCGGGCTGTTGTGATGGAGTGAAGGCTGTTGAGGCGCTTGGTAATGCGCTTGAACGGCTTCTCTTCCACGTTGAGGAGCCGGGATTTGTGGAGCTCGGTTTCCTCCTTGTCGTCGAGGAGGCCCCAAGATGCCATCTTGAACTTGGGTCGGAAGGTATTCGAATGCTGAACTCGTCCCTGAGGAAAAGGGAAGAGCAAGCGTCTGTCGCAGTAATAGTCTTCGGATGTTTCAAATTGAATCGTCCTGCCCTTGCCAACTTGTCCGGCGATCAAAGTCGGACTGATTGTGTTAATTTGAGGATTACTGTGTAGTCTGTCAGCAAAGGCAGGAAGAAGCCAGTCGATTTGGATTGGCCCGCTGGCACCTTCAAGTTTCCAGGGGACAGAGTGGACGGGACTTGGAAGGTTGAGCCGCATTGTGGGGCCAGGTCACAAGGTACGTACATACCAGGCTTAGCACAGTACCAATACTGTCTCCCGAAGTTCCAGATGTATGCTTCTCGCACCGCCTGCATCGACGTGGGCCACTCGGCAGGTAATCAACTGCGGCTGCCTGACTACTCAGTCAGTACGAAATGCCTTACCTGCACAGTACTGTGTACCCTGACTGCATACGCCCCTACCATAGCAACAACGCGGTATTGCCATTGCTCCTTCTGCTATGCTGGTTTCGTTAGGCACGGCAGTCAAGGTGAAAGGCGCAAACCGAAGTTGTCTCCTCATTCTCCCATCCAAATCGGACTCAGAATCCTCCCACTGCAATCATGTCAGAAACAGTTGTTCCGAGTCTGATTAGGTCATAATCTGAGAACGGGCTTGACCTGCAGCTGGCCCTCAACAACCGACTCCGACGGGCTCAACGCTTCACGGAGCTCCCGGCAGACGAGCAGCTCAGTTCCTCGATCACAATGGTTGATTTTTACCTGCGGAGTGCCCCAAAGTCACCTGCCACACTTCGACATCATCCACCTCCTTCTCTTGCACTTTCCGGGTATCGACGCAAACGTATCTCACGCAGCTCACCTTGCATCCACCAAACCCTTACTGAGTGTTACTGAAATCACCTTTCAACTGTCACAGCGCATCTCACCTACTTTGCACGGGTCAAGTGCCAGGGTTCAAACTGCAACGCTGACGACGCAGTTCACGCATCTTGCATTGGCCAAAACGACAGCAGCTTACTCTGCGTGGCCACGACGTGGTTCACCTTGCATCGTCGGATGGGTTCGCGTTCGATCGATCACACAGGGCAAGCATACATATACTTGGCCCACCCCCCCTCCAGGCTTTCTCTTCTCATCCATTCCGCCCTGCATCCTCAAACCCAAGTTCTATGACGTCTGGGCCCTCAAGCTACAGGTTGCACAACTCGCACTTGCTCAAAATTCAACCTTTGAAGCACCAAGCGTCACGATCTCAACTTATCAACTTTATCCAAGTTCAACCCGGAGTTGCCCACCATGACTGAACCTCGTGCCGCCGCTCATGTCACCAATGGTTTCCGACCTGCCCTGGAGACATGCTTGGGCCCTCGCAGTCTCGCAGACATGTGCCTGAGGGTGGCTCTCAGCAACGTCAGGCACATCCAGAGCCTAGGCAACCTACCACCCCAGTACACGGGTCCCATCCTCCGACATGTGAAGACGGCTGAGCAGCTTCATCAACTGGAGCTTAACAGCGATGACATCTACGACCAGACCGCAGCGCACTGGATGCGCATCATCAAGGACAAGTTTCCCGAGCTTGCTTCAGAGCACAACTTCGTTCCCCAGAACCGAAAGTCCTGGCACAAGGTCTACGATAAGTACGAGAAACTCCAGGAGGAGCAGATTGCTGCTGCCACGGAGAAGCTCAAACAGGGTCTCGCCGCCCAAACTCAACAGCAACAATCTCGCAAATCCACCATCATATCCAGCAAGGAAAGCATGGGCCTGCGGCGTCCCAAGGCAAAACCTGGATATTCGCTGGTCCCGAAGAAGCAAGACTTCTTTTCGAAAACTAGAACGCAGCTTCGAATGGAGGCTGGGCGCTTCAGAACCAGTCCGCTGGCATCTCGCACTTCCCAAATCAAGAAAGCACCGGCAGCCATGATTGAAGAAGCCCGAATCAAGAGCCAACCCAGCTTGGTTCCGCCTCCTCCTCCTCCATTACGCCTGGGCCCCCCTTCGAAACCGACTGCAGTTGGTTCTGGCGTGATCACAAGTCGCGAAGAGAAGGAGGCTCGCCTCGTGCAGATCAAAAACGCAGGCAGGACTAAGCCGGAAGCTGGCGAAAATGTCCTTAGATTCAGCGATGACGAGGATGACGAAGACACCAGATTGAATGAGGATGATGATCTCTTTGGCGACTTTGCTGATCCCGAATTCGACGACGTCTCCAACGGCAGTCAATCGCAGAAGGCTGTCGCCTCTTCTGCCTCGTCACCGTCCCGTACGGCGTCCACCAAGCCGCTGCTTGTCCCAGAGCAGCCGACCAAACACCTTCGAGACCCAGTGGAGGTGGGAGACAAGCAGCCAGTCAAACGCCGTCGCAGCGTTGAGGAGGCAGATGCCGAGCAGCCAACCAAGCGCCGCCGCAGCCACGAAGAAATCACGACCCCCATGTCGTCGGCTTTCAACAAAGCCAGCACCCTGCCTTCCCTAGCTCCACAACAATCCGCAAAACGCCGTCCGAAGGGTCTCTCGGCAGCACCGGGCACCAACAAAGGCATCGCATTCAAGCCTGCGTCTAGAGCTGTCACCAACCCTGCCATCAAGACTGTTCCCAAGCCTGCTTCCAAGGAGGGAGCGGAAAGCAAGCCCTCTTCCCGGCCCGCTGTCAATCCTAGCACGGGCTCTCGTTCACACCGCGGCGTTCCCATGACGGCTCCATCTGCCAGCCGCTCTCGTTCCGCGAGCCCTTCTGGCGACGAGTTAACTGCGGACCATGGCCGAAGAGCGACACGTTGCGGCAGCCAGGACCCTGTCGAATCGTTGAGTGGGTTGCCGGTACGTGCTATGCAACCAGCGAACCGCTACCCGATCCTGCGGCCTAGTCCCAAGCTGAAGAACAGCTGAACTTGAGACTCGTGGCCGCCGCCTCCAGCGGCTTAGTTATGGCGGTGGATATGAAGAATCAGGCGTCTGAGTGGATTTACATGGTTGAGGCGTTGGATGGCTTGAATTTCACAATAGCATGGATCGCGGCATATGAACTAGGCGTTATGAAGAGGACAGGGGACTATTTCGGGATCTACTGTTGTTTTGTGTACCTGGGAATAAGAGGGATAAGGTTTGGGGCGAAATTATGGGATCCGTATATATATAATGTTGCCATGTGCCCAAGAATCGCATCACGTCTACTTTCTTAGCCTGTTTACAATCCGGGTTGTACCTTTCTATGCGAATTCCTTCACAGGTCGCGCCACGAGACATGTCCTCCGACCTGGTAAATACTGTGAAGATCCCCATTTTTCTCTCGGAACTTATTTCGTTTGCTCATCGTTGGTCATGATCAAATATCATTATGTCCACGTCCGCGGGCCACATACACGCCTGAAATACCGGAGTCAACAATCTAGGACAAGAATGAGGTAGCAGATATGGATCTATTTCCCATCTTTGCCTCGCATCAAAAACCAGTTCCGCCGAGATAAAAACTAAAATGGAACACACACGCTTAATGCACCACCTCTCCCCCCCCTCTCTCAAATTGCCCTAATCCAGTCATGCCATGCCGCTTCATAGCCCACCCCTGAGCGCCAGGACCAAGTGAAGGGTAGCCCCGCCCACCAGGGAGTAGTCGTCCGCCGTCTTGTCGTCGAGCCTGTTCACATACATCACACACGCGCGCGCGTTGGCACTGGTCTCTCTGGACGTTGATAGAGGGAGGGGGGGAGGAATGAGGGAAAATGAGCTTACATCTGCTTGCCGCCGTGGATGAGACGCTGCTGGGCCGGCGGGATGCCCTCCTTTTCTTCGACGAGTTCCTTGATCTTGGAGACCTGTTGTTTATTCCCCACGGCAGAAAAAAAGAGAGGGGGGGGTTGATTCCATCGGTGAGTGTTCTCGGGAGAGGTGACAGATCAAATATATATGTATATAAAGGGAATGAGGAGGGAAGAAGCGATGGGACATACCTGGTCGGAGCCCTCGATGTCGAGCTCGATCTCCTTGCCGGTGAGCGTGCGGACCCTGGTGGTTGAGAAAAAAAACGGTGGTCAGTCATCGGGCCAAAAAAACGAGGATGGTCTGGTGGTGGTGGCGGGGCTGTCGGGGCATGTTGTGGACGGGATGGATGATGCATCGACGCGTACTTGATGAGCATCTTGGCGGGTGGTGGTTGCTTCCTGGTGGTTGATTTCTTCTTTCCGGAGTGGTGGTCAGAATGAGGCTGGCGAGTCTCGCTTGGAGAGAAGCACGGCAGACAAGTTTTATTTTTTATTTCTTTTTACTTTTTTTTCCCTTGGAGACTGCACCGCGATATGAAAGACGCGGGAGGGCCGAGCGGGCTGAGGAGCTAGGTAGAGAGGTGTGCAGGTTCGAGGTCCGAGGAGGGGTAGTGGGGTAGCTACAGTGAGGGTCGCGCGGCCTTCCGCTGTGTTCCTTACTGCTTGAGAGAGTGGGGCCTCTGTGAGAGGAACCCGATGCGTGTTTTGCCGGAGGTTCTGTCAAACAATACCGTAGACTCTGGTATTTATTATAATGCGATGACTGGATCTCTTCCAGACCCAACTAGCAGTTCCAGCAGTTGACGCTAACCGTGACAGTAAAGATGAAATCCTCAGATCTGCGAATGAACCGGCTCTAGCTTGCTGGACAACGCGTCATCATTATGGTCTGGACGGCAATTACGATGGAAGAGGTCATGGACATTCTGATGTACCGGACCCTGCCAGATTGACGTCGCCAACCCCAGGCTGTAGGAAGGCCATGAATCCGTAACGCGCGCAACCATGGGGAAGCAACCAGACACATTGTTGTCAGCCAGGCAAGCTGCTGCTACCTCTTGGTCGTCCACCGCGCACGCACCACCTTCTTGTGCAAGCCGAGAATCATCATGTTGTTGTTACACAGGGACTGCTAGCTGTTTGCCCTTGAACATACAGTAGAGATTGTTCATCACCGCCAAGCGATGCCTTCCAAACCCCGCCTTTTCCCCTTCACTTCCTCTCCGTCTGGTCGAAGACGTTCAGACCCAAGCCCTCCGAGTCGAGCAGCAGCCTGTTCTTGCCGCCCGCCTCCTGTAGCAACCCGGCGATCGCCCGGGCGTTCTCCAGTTTCTTCAGCTCCACGTACGCCCTGTTCTTCTTGATAGCGTCACCGATAAGCTCCGCAGACCGAGCCTCACCCTGGGCCTTGACCACCATGGCTTGCTTCTCCTGCCGCGCCTTGTCGACGACGAAGGCAGCACGCTGCGCCTCTTGTTGGGCGACTTGCTTGGCCTCGACTGCCGCTGTGAATTCGGGGGAGAAGCCGAGATGCTACGTCATCCGGGTTAGTAAGAGGAAAAGAAGGAAAAAGGAACAAAAAAAAAGAAAAAAAAGAACGGGCAGCGAAGAGAACATACCGTCAACGACACGTCATCGAGCAAGATGTTGAAGCGCGCGGCTCTCCGGGACAGGTTGTCGCGGACGAGCTTGGCGACCATCTCTCTCTGGGTGATCAACTGGCTGGCGTTGAACTGGGCGACGACGCTCTTGAGCACCTCGTTGACGATGGAGGGGAGCACGCGCTCGTCGTAGTCCTGGCCGAGGGTGCGGTAGATCTGGGGCAGCGCCTGGATGTCCGGCCTCGACAGCACGCGGCAAGTGATGTTGACCATCTGGAGGTCCTTGGTGCCGGTCAGGGAAGAGACGTTTCTCGGCTTGGCGCGCACGTCGTAGATGATTGGCGTCTCGAACCAGGGGATCACGAAATGGGTTCCTTCGCCGTAGATATCCTTGCTGATACCGCTTATTCTCCGGTACTTGATCGCTCTGTGGCCACCGTCGACGTTGAACAGGGCGTTCTGGAAGAGCAGAGCGCCGCCGCCGAGGAGGAGGAGCCCGGCGAGACCGCCGCCGAGGCCACGGGGAGAGCCGCCGGGGAAGCCGCCGCCCGGCCCGAAGCCTGCACGGCCGCCCGCCCTCGCAGCCGCCCGGATCCTGTTGGCATAGTCCTCAAACGGGCTGCGGTTCGACATGTTGCCTAGGTGCTGTTGATATCGTCGGACTCGCGACTAGACACAGTCTGGTGTTACTCTCTCGGCTTGCTCGGTGGAGAAAGAGCTTCGGCAAGCTTCCTGGGCAGAGCTGGTCCGTGCACTGGCTCGCTCGAGCCCCAGTGCGGGCCTGCAATGGGCACTACCTTACCTAAGGTACGTAACGTTATCTTTTAGTGTACGGATTACAGTACGGATTACAGTACGGATTACAGCACCTGGTACGCTCGGAGTACGTAGTTACCCAGCACAGGCTTGTGTTCAAACCAATGGATCTTTTTCACCAACTTGGGTCGTGCGCCTCTCGTCTCTTCATGTGGCATCTCGCCCGCTGAAAAAGGAACTCCATCATCTTGATCCTGGGATGCACACTGCTTGCCTTGAATAGCCGTGTGAATACAGGGACTCACGTCAAGCTGGAAGATCCCCCAAAAGAAAAAAAATTGCTGTGGTAGCCCACATTGTCTGGTGTAATCCATCCATATCGTTTCTTGCTGCCTTTGTTTGGTTCAGGGCTCTCGCTCTCCGGCTCTGCATCGCTCGCTCACTTCTGGGCCCAGAACGTGACAATTACAACACTGCGCATTCCCGTCCCGGTCCCTTTCGCATACCGGATTTCTGATTTCCCATTGCGTCTTTTTGTCTTTCTTCTTTCCCCATCTAGTAGCATCAAATTCTTTCAGCAGACGACTGGTCGCCTGCAAGAGCGATCTGCTCCGCCGCCACCATGTCAACCAGACAACCCTCTCGCGTCGTGTTCGTGGGGAACATCCCCTATGGTGAGTCTCGGAGGGTGTGTGCTTGCCGCAACCTGAACTTGGGATGCTGACCCGCCGGTGCAGGCTTGACCGAGGAGCAAATCACAGAGATCTTCTCCGGTGCCGGGAGAGTGCTGAACTTCCGGCTCGTCTACGATCGCGAAACTGGTCGGCCAAAGGGCTTCGGCTTCGCCGAGTTTCCCGACTACGGTGCGCAATCTTCCTGTCCTTAAATCTGTCCCGAGTCCAGGGCGATTGCTTACTCTCTCTCGCTCGCTCGCCCTCTTCTTTTCGCTTGTTCTAGACTCTGCGGCCTCGGCGGTCAGAAATCTGAACGACTACGAGATCATGGGTCGCAAACTGCGAGTCGACTTTAGCAACGAGACGGTCAGCGACGACGACAACCGCGACCGGGATGGCGCAGTATGTTTGTTTTCTGGTTTACTTATCTCCTCAGCTTCTCTTCTATTGTGCGCTCCAGAAACTGACCAAGCCTCCCCCCCTCTCCCCCCTCCCCCTTCTTTTTCCAGGCCGGCGCGGGCGGCATCAACTATTCCAACAACCCCGGCACGCCCAACGGCAGCGGGTCCTCGGCCTCGAACCCGTCCGCCACTTCGGGCGGCAGCTCCTCCCTGCCCCCGCTCCCGCAGGGTAAGGACCTGCCGCCCGGCGTCTCGTGCACCGATGCCATCTCGCGCACCCTCAACACGCTCCCCCCCGCGCAGCTGCTCGACATCCTGCAGCAGATGAAGGCCCTCGCCACCTCGGACCCGGCCCGCGCCACCGAGCTGCTCACCCAGGCGCCCCAGCTCAGCTACGCCGTCTTCCAGGCCCTGCTCATCATGGGGCTCGTCTCCCCGGACGCCATCACCTCGGTCCTCGACACGGGCGCCGCCGCTCCTACCCACGCGCCCGCGCCCGTCTCCGCCCCCGCGGCTACCATCCCCGTCCCGGCCGCCTACGGAACCGTCGGCGCCACCGGGACGCCCCCCGTTCCGGCCGGCTACGCGCCCCCTCCCGCTGCTCCCGCCCCCGCCCCGGCCCCCGCCCCGGGCCCCGCGGCGCAGGACCCGGAGGCCCTCATGCGGGCTGTCATGGAGCTGCCGCAGGAGACCATCGACCAGCTGCCCGAAACGGAGCGGCAGCAGATCATGGCGCTCAGGACGAGCTACGCCGCCCAGATGCGCCGTTAGCCGCGTTCCTCTTTTTTTTTTTCCCCTTTACGGGATTCGGCTGCGGTGCGTATCGGGCCTCTTCTTTGCTGCTGCTGCGGTGGGACTTTTTAAAGAAACAAAAAAAAAAGGAAGAGAAAAGGGAGGGAAGGAGGGAACGTTGAGTTCCGTGAGCTCAGAAGGGAGGGGGGAGGCGGAACTTGTGGCCTCGGGTGGTTTGCGGGTTGCGTGGCTGGTTAAATTTAGGGTGCCTTCCTTCGTTTCCTCTTTGGTGGATTGTCATCCTCTCTCCTGGCGTTATGGAAAGGTTAAGGGATTCGATTAAAGAGTAATGCTGAGGTGCAATACACACATATACATGCAATATCGTAATGTGTGAGTGAGTCTCAGCCCGGTAATGAACAGGGCAAGGGAATTGCTATGCTACAACTCGACATTCATCTTCGGCCATTGACAGGCTCTAATCGCTCCGAGTGTTGACAAAACCACTATCTCATTATTCTCCTGATACCAGTACGAATGCAGCTTTCCCCACCCCCCTCCCCCCCCCTTCTCATTCTCTCCGTGCCTCGAGGTATGCAGCCCCCATGTATGCTTCATGCATGTATGTATGTATACCTATAGTGTTCGGTCGGATTCATGTACGGGGTCTCAGCATTTTCATGGATCACAAGACAAACAAGACAAACAAGACGCCCCCGCCCCCCGCTTCCAACGCCAGAATCGGCAGACTCCAGAACGCCTCTAGAAGCAACCACAGCGTCAAACAATATTGTACACCCTCTTCGCAATCAGGTAACACGCGACCCCAAAGAGGATCAGGCCCGTGGTGATGGCGATAAACCATTTGAGATCTCCCTCGTACTCCTGCCCTGGCACCCAGACGTTCATGCCCCACAGACCGGTGATGATGTTCATCGGCAGCACGATGGTACCCAACACGGTCAGCTTTCCGAGGACGTCAGCCGTTTGCTCCTGCCGCTCATTCATGCGTATGTTGATCTGCGCGAGGTAGTTCCCATGGGAGCGAGCCAAGATCCTTTAGTTGTGATGCGAGATTCGGTTAGTATTGCGCGAGCCGATTCGAAAGGGGCGGAACGGGTTATGGGAATAGGGGACGGGAAACTCACTTCTCATAGTGACTCAGGTTCGAAGTCATGGTCACGATATGATCCTGAATGTCGCCCAAGTACAAGCCGATCTCGGACCGCGGTGCCACCTCCCAGTGCTCGTTGCAACGCTTCGCGAACCCCTTGATCACGTCGGCCTTGTTGCTGAGCAGGCGATACAGCGACATGACTTTCTTGCGGCAGTCTCCGACCCGCCGGAGCATATCCCGCCCGGCCTCGGCCGACCTCACTTCGGCCGAGACGTCGCACTTCTCGTTGAGCCGCCTCTTGTCCTCTCTCAAGGCGTGGTCTTCTTCCGAGTGCATCTGCAGGATCGCATAGTCGATGTCGTCGACTTCGTCTTCGATGTTTTGGATGAGAGGGCCGAATGCATCCGTGATGTCGTCGATGATGGCGTACGAGATCCAGTCCGACGAGAGGATCAGGTAGTCGCGCAGCTGGCGGATACGCCGCCGCACGTTGGCCGGGTGCGGCGTGACGGAGAAGTGGAAGCTGAGGACACCCTCCCGGAACACGACGACGTACATGTTGACGGGCTCGAGGAACTTTTCGCTGGCCTGGTCCTGGTCGAAAGAGCGGTAGTTGACAAAGTAATAGTTGCGGAAGAGTTCCACCTTCTCTCGCTGTTCCTGCATCATGATATCCTCGGCCGTGAGCGGGTGGATCCCAAAGGCCTTGGAGAGCACCTTCATCTCGGCCTCGGTGGGACTGAGAACGTCGAGCCACCAGACCGGCCGATCTCCGTATTTGGGCGGTTTCGACGGTTTGACATTCTGGGCCGGCTTGGAAGCGTCCGGCGACTTTATGTCTGAGGGGGCATATCCGCCCGGGCCCGTTCTAGTCGCCTCACTGTTTTTGGACGCTTTCCGCTCGAATTCCTGGCTTGTGGCTGCCAGAGACGGCTGTCTTGCTGGGATCCTTGGGTCGCCGCCCTGTCCTCCGAGCACCTGAAACAAGTCGAGTTCTTGCTCCTGCTCTTCTTCGCCGTCCGACGTGTCCGAGAGAATCGGGGGATCGGGCATGAAAAGGTCTCTGAAGGTGCCCCCCGGCTGTACTAGCTCGGAGATGGTCTGACTATGGATGGTGCTCGGGAACTCTTCGTTGAAGTACGTGAAGCGGTAGGGGGCGGCCTCCTCGGCCTGGAACCATCCCCGGTGAACAGGCCTCAGCCTCCCGTCAATCAGCTGCGGTTCCGTGATCCGCTTCACACGACGCTCTTCGCTCCGGCCCTCCTTTTCAAACCGACTCCATTCGTCCAAGATGGAAAGGTCTGGCCATTTCCCACGCCGCCTTCGCGTCCTCTGGCGGGACGCCGTGTCACGATCGCGAGCGGAGGGCTCGTCGTCTCCGAGTTCGGAGAGGCCGTCTTGCGGAAAGCACACGTCTTCTTCGGCTTGCAGCGCAATGGTCTTCCTCCTGTCCGATGGTGACGGTCGGCCACCTTCGTCCCCGCTCCCTCTGGTCGTCGAGGTCTCGCGGCGGTCGATCTCGTCACGCAGGAGCACGTCGCCAAAGCTCATGGACATGCGGTTTGTCGGGTGCAGGGCGGGCGACCCGGGGACCGAGGGCGGATAATTGACATTGTAGGAATCGGCCCGCTGTCTTCCCCTGGTGCTGCTCGCCTTGCTCGAGCCGCTGTGGCTGGGGGGCCCGTTCTTCCGCGAAGCGTCTGCAGATCCGTAACCGCCAAAAGTATCTCTTCTCGGGAAAACCGGGCTCGAGAGAAGAGGCGCATCCTCGTCCTCCTCGTCGCTATCTGCCCTAGTGGCGACCCTCAATCTTGTGCTAGCCTGCGGGGTTGGGAACGAGGCGCTCGTCGTCATCATCGAGGGGCGCCTGGGTCGAAGAAACGGCTGTTGGTCTCTGAGGCGCGACGGATCAGCCACACTTCACAACGAGCTTGTGGTAACATTGACAAGCCTTACCTGTGGTCCAACAGCGACTCGCTTTCGATGCTTGTCGTGCTTAGGTTGCCGCCCGGCCGCGCGTAGAAGCGCTGCGAGGCGTCTTCCAGCCCTCCTTCGTTAACGTTGTCCTGTGCTATCTCGTCGGCGGGAACAGCAAATGACTTTCTTCTCTGCTTCTTCTTCCTTCCCCCCCTGTGGTTCTTCCGCCTTCTCGGGGCAGGGGCGGACGGGGATGGGGGATGTGAAGCTTGATCAGAGGCCGAGGCAGCCATGTCCGGAGGGGATTGCTTCTTGGACAATTCCATCGCGGATAATCACCACCCGAAACGGCGGGTCTGACCAGGCTGGCGAATCAGGCTCAACGGGTGCCTGTGGCGTCTCAGCGCGCGACGACGTGGGTATTGCTACTTGGGCACATGGGTCTTGAAGCTCGCCTCGGATTTCGGGGGTCTTGTGTTGAGCAATGGCGCACTACACTAGGCAGCGCGGGGCTGGGGGCGTGGTTCGCGCGGCCAGCGAAGTGCTCCGAAATATGATTGGGGCCACGTTCCTTAGTGGGTTTGGAGTGAAGGGTCAAAGGCAATCAGGTGCTGGCTCTGGGGTCAGCGGGTCGAGACCCGGTAAGTGCAGTTCGGCGGGACTGACTTAAAACTGCTATTCGGCCGGTCGTGCCCGCAGAATATGGAGGAAAGAGTCGCATCGTCGAAGCTTTCCTACACTTTCGATGGAGAAACGTTGGCGGGTTTGGGCGCGGGCAATGTAGAGGGTTGGCGCCTCGACCAATCTTCAAGTGATGTCACCCCATCGAGGCAGCCGCTTAGTTATTGGTTCCCGTGGGGTTGGGCGGCTTGAAACACGGAATAATTCTCAAGTTAGTGGGCCTCTGCAGTTACCCGCACCGCCATCAATGAAACCCCGGGCGCCCCAAATGCGGCGCGGTCGCTACGGATTTCTGCTACTCAGGACGAGCATTCTATACCGCTTGTTCCTTGCTTGCTCATCGGATCCGCATCATTTTGCCGCCAAGGTCGGCAATCGGTTTCCTCATGGCATAGTGGTAAGTGTCGGGTAATGCCCGAGCAAATGAGAAGCGGCAGCTTGAGCTGCAGGTGCCTCCTCCCATCGAATTGACTCGGGAGTTTCAAGGTCGTCAGGACCGATAGTCCTATTCCAACAGCAGTTTCTGCAGTGGATGAGCTCTGAGAAGATTGAACACCGCGTCGCGTCTTGAAGTATGCTCTATCAGAGCATATACACCAGCGTACGCACTGATGTGTCCTGGACAGCTTTGTGCACCGCTTTGACAAGCTTCGGCTCCGCAAGGGTTGTGTCACTGAGCGGCCAGGCTCAGATGCGCATGTAGGGATCGCTGTGGACGATAGTAATCCGTACAGTACAATACATACACTACATAAGGTACATGGATGGACGATCGCCAGGTCCTGAGCGCCTGGTACATCTGGACTCGGCTTGCATACAAAGCGCCCAACCGTCGCCACAAAGAGCTACCCTTACATAAGATGTAAGCCTCCTACATGAGGTGGTTCCATTTACAGGCAGTACCATGTGATTGCGTCCTCGGATACGCAAGCCCCTCAGGTAGGTCGAACAGGTATTCCAGCTCAATTCTGTGGACCTGGGATCTATCAGTTGTCTCGGAATTCTCTCCGTCATTGCGTTGACCAACTACTACTTGCTCACAAACTGACATCATCCCAACACCCATCATCAACTTCTTCCTCCTTAGTACGAGAATTGCCCGATCGTCGCCATGGCCGGCTTCCCAAAGCTCATCCCCGCCTTCAAGGTCCAAGAAAGCAGCGATCTAGCCCAGCATCCAACTCCCCAATTCCGTTCTCACGAAAGTTTTCTTTCCGGGAAGGAAAGAACTCGCCCTCAACACGCCACTTCTGCCTCACTTCTCCTCCGCCTCCCCTTTCCTCCTTTTCCCCCGTTTTCGTTCCTTCTTCCAATCTGCCAGCTGGAGACAAAACAATTCCTCCCCCCGCTTTACCCCACCCCCCCAATTCTCCTACACACTTGTAGTAAACAATTGGAATCGTAAACAATACGAGCAACAGGAAAAAAAAGAATAGGTTGCGATCGAACCCACGAAAGCTATCTATTCCTCCCTGACGGTCGTCCCCTTCCTCTCCCAGGGGGGGGGGGGCACCATCGTCTCGGAGCCGTCGTACCCGATCAAGCTCAACGCCGCCATCGAGCAACGGCGCCGACTACATCAAGGCGGTTCCCGGCGGGGGCAACGTCCGGCTCGACGTCCAGAGCACGGCCCGCGACGCCGCCCAGGGGCTCCCTCCTGCGCTTGATGTACCGCGGCAAGATGGCCACCACGGGCGACGCCGGCCGCGTCCTGAGGGGCCGGGGGGGGGGGGTGCGGGGACCACCGACTTTGGGGAGGCTTGTAAGTTTGTTGCTTCTTTTCTTTCTTCTCTTATTTCTTTGTCCTTTCTCTTTTGCTTTTATCTTCCTTGATTTTAGTTTGTTTCGTGTCTTCCGGTTGCAAAACAGCAGGGAAAAAAAAATAGAAAAAGTTTTGCTGAGTGAGGGGGGCGAGTCTCGATTGTCGAATTTGAGATCGGGAGCAAGGAACTGGCGGCTCTGGAAGATAAGGTGTACGTCGGTTCGGGCCGCTTTGTCTTCGAGCCCGGGAAGCCGGCCATTGTCGAGTACAAGGTCAGCGAGGTTGTCGCGTAGGTGGGACGGCCTGGCATTGGGGGAGTGTGGAAAGGCTTGCTTTTGATCCGGCTACCTCTGGTAACGTCGCTGTGAAAACCGATGCGAGTATGCTATGATTTGTATGCTTAACGACACAAACCCATTGAACTGATTCTGGTTTTGATGGGTAAACTATAGGGGTATCCGCTCTGCATTTATCGGATCACACGTGGCCAAAGAACGTCGTGCCATCCACACTTCCCGTGCCGCTTTCTGACGCTGCCCTTCGACGCGCACCCAGCTCTCACTTCGCCCGCTATACAGAATTATATCTTTTGTTTCCCCCCACTTCTCATCCATGCGCGCCTGGCCGGCCCGCTCCGTTCAACTACTGGCGGGCGGTCCCCCCGCCTTCTGGATCAGCAGCTGTCCAACTGCAATGTTGGCAATCTCGTACGCCTTGGATCCCTGAGGAAACGTCCCGAGAGCCGCCCAGAGGTCGATCAGCGGCTGCATGGGCTCGAGATCCGACTTCTTCAGCAGGTTCAACGTGGTTGCGGTGAGGATGAAGTGGCTGAAGCAGCTGTTCATCGACTTCTCGAGGTTCAGGCAGAACATGTCCTCGAAGTGTGACCAGTACAGGTGGGCATAAACCCGGAACATCTGGCGGAAGATGGTCTGGCACGTCTCCATGAAATTCTGTGGAAACCCACTCCGCTTACCCACCCAATCCGGGCCTGATTCCGGTACCGGGGTGCAGAAGGCCGGGTTGTCGGCGTACGAGACGCCGGCTGGGTCCGTTGGGAAGATGCTTGTGTCATCGAGTTTACCCGTGATGTACCGCTGCACGAGGGTCAAGTACTCGTAGGCGGGGATCTCGACGGGCTGGTACCGAGAGTTGAGCCAGGTGAACGAGTGGTTGCTGGTACAGTTAGTACACATTTGTCCCCTTAAAAAGGGGTTCGATAGGCCGACTCGCCTTCCTGCCGACATCTTGGCGCATCTCCTAGAATTGCAGATGGAGGTGCCATCCTCCTCCTTGTCGTGGACCAGGCGGATAAAGGTAATCAACATCCTCCAGTGGTCGACAACTAGCAGACGGGCGTCAGCCGCCATTGTGCCTGAGCCGGCCACCGCCGTCGATTCAATGCTCACCTTGGTGCGCAATCCATTCCCCCATCTCGACCGTCTTGGGCTTTGCGCTGAGCGTTAGAAAGTTACCCTTGACGATGTGCTTCGCATAGTTGGCGTTGAGCCACAGAGGTTTCACGGGAGGCAGGTGGTACGAAGCAAGAACCTCCTCCGCTGACGGCACCATGCCGCTGGCCTGGTCCATGCCGATGGTCTCAGCAAGTGATGGCGAGGTGGGGAGTGGCGGGAGCTTCACTGCAAGATTGGAGGAGGAAGACTGGCTTCCTGGCTGCCCTTGGGGTAGATTTCCTGGGTGTTGTCCCGGGGCTTGCGCTTGTGCTTGAGCCTGTGCCTGCGCCTGCTGCTGCTCGGGGCTCGGGGAGCTTGCGCCCGAGTTTGGGCTTCTCTGGCCGCGGAAGCGCGCGTTGCTGTTTGTCAGTTAGCCACAACGCGGCTAGCTAATAGGCGGGTAAAAGGTGTGGTGACGAGGCTCAATGCGCAATCAAGACGAGGATGCATAGTTGCTTGCAAACATGGTCTCATCTCAGCCACAAATCAATTCTTGCGGCACACCTCATATTCGGTTCTGGTCGGAGACATTCTTACAGTGCCAAATACAATGAGCCACACTAGTGGATTCATTGCGTGAACGGACGATGAGTTTTGTCCGTGATGAAACACATGACGAACAGCTCTTGCGTCGTGAGTAAAACAGCGGGGGGAAGGGAGGGGGAAAAGATGGGGGGGGGGGGGGGGGGGGGGGGAGGAGGTTGAAGCTTGGGGTGGCACTACCCTACCCCTGAGCACACAGCCTTTGAACACTGTCCCCTGAGGAGTCCAAAGCGGTAAACAAGAACTACTTGCTTTTTGACACGACATTGGAGAGGGCTCTGGCTTGAGGAAAACGCGTCGAAAATCTGCTAACACACTCTTATGCACGGCTGGCTCGACGCGGCTCAATGTGCAGGCCAGGTGCACGAACGGTGTGTTGGAGGTGGATGTTGGTGATTTGCGGGGAAGCAAGCGGTGGAAGCGAAGGGCGGTCGGACTCACATTCCAGAGAAGAGGTTAGACATTATTGCTGTGTGACTTGAGTCGAAGACGGGTATGCAAAGAAAGAAAGCCTGCGGCGCAAGGGAGAGGCCCTGAATAGTCCAAGGTAGGTCGTTATCCCGTCAATCTGCGCAGGTCGTCATGTACGAAGAAGTATTGTTTACTGATGGAATCGGTTTGGGTTGCAGGTTCCAGACCTCCTGAATCTTTGGGCAGGAGACATCCCCCCGCCGTTGTTATGCCGTTTCAGCACTACCCCTAAGAGCTCCTCTTATCGATATCGGAGACAGGGCAGGGGTAGGTCGACCTGATTGATGAGTCAGCAGAAGAAGTGGGTGCCCGATCGCTATCTAATCGGCTAGTCGAACAATACGGAGGACCGAGACGCGACAAGCGCAATCGACGGTTTCCTGAGCAGGGCTGAGCAGCGCTGCGACCACCAGACTCGTCCACTTCCGCCTCCAAGATTGAGACTTCCAGGAATCACTGCGCGAAGAAGACGCTAGTTCTGCTGTTTCTGGGAGCGTGAAAACGAGAGAGTGCACATTTTTCCCTCGGTTGCAGATCGATTCATTCCAACAATGTCTGACTCCGAAGACCCTGTCGACATTGCCGACGAGGGAGCCGACGATCTTTTCGGAGACGGCGATGAGGCACTTTCGGACGCTGAAAATGCCGTGAGCGATCGTGAGGCGGCTTCGGAGAGGGAAGGCAGGGAAGCAGATGCGCGCTTCCACGACGACCACGACGACGAACACGACGACGACGAAGAGCCTCGCCAATTCCGCGAAAAACTGGTGTCCGAAGTTCCATTGTATAGGCACCGCATTCCGCGTTCCAAGGACGGCGGAGTAAGTCACGACAATTGCTGGCCGGTTCCTGACCCGAGCGCCCTTACTGACAAAATGCCCAGTTGCACTCCCTGCGGGTTCCCGACTTCATCAAGTTCAAGCCCATGGAATACAAGTCCGATGAGTGGCAGCCGAGCAAATGGGACCTTGACAACGCCAACTCCGAGAGCCCGATCCCCTCGATAATGTGGCGCCGCGATCCGGCGACCGGCCGCATGCAGAGCAACGCCAACATCTACCGCTGGAGCGACGGCTCCGTCACGCTCGCCATCGGCGACGAGCACTACGAGATCCAATCCAAGCCCCTCGCGCCGCCGAGCAACAAGCCCTACCGCGAGGTGCAGGACGCACACTACTACGCGGCGGCCGCCCATCTGACGACTAACTCGCTGCTGATCGTCGGCCACCTGACGGAGCAGTACACGGTGCGCCCCAACAAGGAGCTGCAGGACCACGCGCTGGAGCGGCTGAAGGCCGACCTCGCCGGCGCCAAGAGGGACCGCAGCGCCGAGATGATCATCGTCACCAACGAGGACCCGGAGTTGCAAAAGAAGCAGGCTGAGCTGGCCGAGAAGGAGCGCGCCAAGCTGCAGCGCCGGCGCGAGACGGCCGCCGCTCGCGCAGACGGGCTTGGCGGCCGGTACAAGAGCGCCGGCGCCTTATCCGTCGGCGACCTCGAGGGTCGTCGCGGCCCGGCCGGCGCCGGCAGGAAGCGCGGAAACGCGCCGGGCGCTGCCAAGCAGAAGCGTCGCCGGCCCGAGTATGACTCGGACGATGACCTGCCGAGCGGCACGCGCCGTGGGGATAACTACGACATGGACGACGGCTTCCTGGTCAACAGCGACGAGGAGAGCGAGGCGGTCGAGGAGGACGAGGAGGAAGAGGAGGAGCTGCTGGACGATGAAGAAGAGGAGGAGGAGGAGGAGGATGACAGGCCGCGGGCGAAGCGGCAGAGGACGTCTGACCCGGACGAGGATGCAGAGGGTGAGGAGGACGCCCCGACGCACGAGACGTCGAGGGGTCGCAGACGGCGCGTCATCCAGGATGATGACGATGAGGAGTGAATTATTTGGGGGGCCTTACTGGGCATGTATAACATAATCCAAGCGCGTGGTAACAGACACATTTGGCGTCTCTGACTCGGAAAATGGCAACAGTTCAAAGCAATCACATTTGCCCCCCGAGCTTCACCTTTGATCGACCCAGGGGGCCGAATGAAGCGCCCTTGCTTTAGTTACGAAGGGCACTAACCTACATCATATGACCAATTCATTTTCCCTTGGGCACGTCGTGATTGAAGGAGCAACTCCAAGGAAGACTCTCTGGCAGTCCGGTACGGGATCGCAAGCTAGACACGCCATCTGGTTCACCTGTCTGGATTACGATATAGTCACTGGAGAGTTTCAATATAGATGTGCGAGGACGCTGAAGCATTGTTTGCCATATATATCCTTCGTATCAGCCTTGGCTCCTTTAGCAACCAAAGCCTCGACGACAGCCTCGTCGATGGCTCCGCTCGCTTTTGCTTCACAGCGCCCGGTTGGGGTCATTCATTGTCTCGACGTCGGCCCGTGAATAAGGAGGGCTCTGAGGGAAAATATGATTCTTGCGCTAGGCAACGCTGCACAAAACTCTTCTGCCCCCCGCGCAGGGCCGTATGGCCACAAGGATGTCTAAGAAGAAGCCGGACCAGGTAGTGACGATACCGGGGGCCAAACAGGCGTGCGAAAAAAGGGGCGGTACATTGCGTGTAAGTGACCTGGGTTTCCTCCGAAGCGAAGCCTGTGACTCCAGAGAGACTTGTCGAACCCCATACGCTGACAGACGAGCTCGCAAGCGTTGCCGAGCGTCAGAACCGACGACCAAGCCTAGGCGGACTGATAGCATGAGGGCGAGGGCCGCCTCTTCGCTTCTCTTTTTTGTACTTTGCCAAAGATCCCATCCCATGTCCGAGGTGGATGTTATGACCATATGTTTGGATCCTGACGTTGAGAATAGCTTTCGAAAACAAGTTTGCAGCCAGAAAGCTGTGGTAGTCTTCACCAAGCCGGCAAGCGAACTCCTGAGCAAAAGAAAGAAGGAGTGAAGCTTTGGGATTTCGGCAGGAAGCTCACTGCACCACACCCGCCATCGTTGAGACGCTGGCCGATTCGCCCCGATTATGCGTCCAGGTCTTGTCTGAACTGCCCGTGAAGCTATACACGAAGACGATACTAGTCCGGCTATCAGCCGCTGGTCCAGCGAGTAGATGTGCAGGCATCTTGACCACACCCCCGAGCGAGGCTAGTCAGACTCAAAGAGTTACCGTCGAGTCGACCTCGTGGACACATCCCTGGTGGTATCGGCCGGCCGGATGGTCCATGGTGGAATCACCTCAAGACCGTCAGCAGCGTTTGAAATCTACACTGGTAAGTCACCAGATGGTGCATTAGGTGGTCCACACATCGGGATGGAGGTGTGATGCCTGCGATAGGTCGAGCATAGCTGGCCGAACTGAACCATGTTAACCTTCATGATATATATCAGTACGAGCTGACCGCAGCATTCGAGACAGTACGGTATAAAGATGAACAATAAAGTTGTAGATACGCTTCGGCAAATGAGTTATACCACTTACTTCACAATTACTCAAGCTGCTGGTATCTATGTCGAATAAATCTCATCAAAAATAGCCTGGCGTTCCTGACCGGGACTGCCCTGAAACGCCGGGAAACACTCCGGGGATTGGATTCACTGCTGTGTCTTCGTCCGAACTCGGATAGTTGCCCACCTCGTCGGGCGCATCAGGCGGTGCCCGCATCGCCTCCAGAGCATCAGAGTCCAATACTGGTGGGTGAAACGGTTTGATGGTGTGGATTTCGCGTCCCGAGGGCATTTGTGCAAGGAGCGGGCCAACAGGGGGTATCGGCTGAGTGAGCATCTGGGTGTAGCGCAAATCGTCAGAGATAGAGTCAGGGAACAAACGGCCGGGGGCTCGACTAACCGTATCGTTCTGCTTCACCCACTTCGCTTCCAGCATCTCGAGTACTCTCGTTTCCTCCAACCTTCCGCCATCCGCCCCCCAGTCCAGCCCCCGCTCAACCTTTTTATCTTCCCTCTTCTCAGTCCACTCCTTCCTCAGCCCTTTCAACCCCCCGCCCTTTCTCTCGTCACCTTTCCTCTCAATACCCAGCTCCCCCAATCCCGCTCGCAACCACGCGATCCCCGTCCCCGTTTCCCCTCCAAGCTCCGCATCGATCCCAAAGAACCGGCACGCTCTCGCCCGACTGGTCCTCCTCAGATCCTCTACGTACCTCACCAAGCCCTCGCTCACCTTCCCAGCAGACCCCAACCCGGAACTAGCGAGAGGAGAAGAGGAAGAAACGAGAGGAGAAGAGGAAGAAGACGAGGAAGACGAAGAAGCCAGCCCCGCGGCTGCCTGGGAAGCGTGCTCCGCGGCGGCCAGGCACAGACGCGCAAACAGGTGGGCGCGCACCTTGGGCACGTCCGGGCTCTTGTACATCCACTCGGTGTCGTGCGGGTTGCGCGCCTGGGCGACGGCCGCCGGGTAGGGGTCGTCCTTGAGCACGGCCAGCAGGGTCGCCTCGGCGAGGGCGAGGGACCGCATCGCGCCGAGGGTCGCCGGGGCGATGTCCGGGCAGGGGGGTCGTTGGGCGGCCGCGGCCGGGGAGAGGGGAAGGCGGGAGCAGAGGTAGTCGTAGATGGAGGCGGCGTCGAGGAGGTGGCGGGTGGCGGTGGTGATGGCGGTCTGGCGCTGGGTGGTGCCCACGGGGGCCGTGGTGGTCAGGTAGAGGGGTTGGAGGGCGGCGCGGGATTGGAGGGTGTGCGTGTTCGCGAGGGCGGAGAGCGCGAACAAGATCTCGTGCTCGAGGCTGTGGATTTTGACACGCGGGGGCTCGCGGCCGGGCAGCGAGCTACCGGACAGTGTCGGGCGCCATTCTATCTGAGGCGTGGCCGTGAGAGTGACGGAGGGCTTGTCGGCGGAGTGGGAGCCCTTTGGAGAAAGTCCAGCGTCGAGGGCGAGCAGATAGGGAATGTAGGTCTGCAGGGTTGAGGCGACGGTGGAGAGAGAGGATGCCTGCGAGGCCGGAGGGAGGCGCTTGTATTTCTTGAGTGTGTCCCGGACAACTCCGCGATGGGTGCTGGCTTGGAGGGGCAAGGAGGGGTGCGATTCGCTGGTGAAGCTGGAAGAAAACGAGAAGGAGGATGTTGTGGGGAGGACAAACGGGTAAGGCATTTTTGGAATGTTCGGTTCTGATCTATACAAATTAAACGACAACTCAGACGGAAATAGGGAAAAAAAAAGAAGAACATAAATGCAAGAGTTACAATCGGAAATTTCGAATACGTTGGGGAGGGGCTCTAACCCCCCGGAAGATTCACAAGTTGATGTCCGAGATGTTAAGAGCTTCAGCTGCTTAATGGGGTGAACGAGTGGGCATGGTTTGTGAGAAGAACAGCAGTGAACCCCGGTCTGTTCTGGAGGGGTGACATCACGCTGGGCGGGGGGTCGGGGGTCGGCGGCACTGTGCCTGGCGAGCGCCCCCGCTGCAACCCTAACCCATGTCATGCTTCCAGGTACATCGTACGCTCCCCACACAACGCTCGCACCCGAACGTCAATCCCTGTCTTGGCCAGATTGCTGGCGACCAAAAAGTTCCACCCAGACAATGACCGTCAACAAACGAACCTCCGCAGATTTCGATGCGGCCTTCTCTCCGACCTGAGCGATATCCTCGGTGACAATGGCCAAGCCATCGCCTTCTTCACACAAACCAAGGCGAAAAGCCAAACATGCTGTCGATTCGCCGAGCAGTTTCCGCAGCAGCGGCCCCATCGAGACCTTGTCGCGAGCCCCAGCCTTCCCTCTGGCTGCCTTCCTCTGGCCCGCGAGGGGTACCGCCTCGCAATGGGAATTGCTGCCCCTGATCCTGATGGCTGTCGGCCTCTTCAGGTGGGCGGCGGGGCTTTGGGGTTACTCTGGTACGCTTCTTCTACTAGCCCGAACCCGGCGGCCCTCTTCGTGCCCGGAATCGACGAGGGTCAACTAACCCGGCCAGGTTTCGAGAAACCCCCCATGTTCGGCGACTACGAGGCGCAGCGACACTGGATGGAGATTACGACGCAGCTTCCCATCTCACAATGGTACTTTCATGACCTCGAATGGTGGGGCCTTGACTACCCGCCTTTGACGGCCTACCACAGCTGGCTCTGTGGCAAGATCGGCTCGCTCATCGATCCGTCGTGGTTCGCCCTCTTCTCGTCTCGCGGCTCACACGATCCGACGCTCAAGGTGTTTATGCGCGCTACGGTGATCGTGTCGGAATACCTCATTTACATCCCGGCCGTCGTGGTCTTTGTGCGCCGCTACAGCAGACTCAATGGGGTCGCCAATTGGTCCGCCGCGGTGGCCCTCGTCGCCATCCTGATGCAGCCCGCCACCATCCTGATCGACCACGTCCATTTCCAGTATAACACAGTGATGCTTGGCTTCGTCGTGGCAAGCATGTCCAGCATGCTTGCCGGCCGCAACCTCTGGGCGGCCGTCTTCTTCGTCGCCGCCCTGGGGTTCAAGCAGATGGCTCTGTACTACGCCTGCTCTGTTTTTGCCTACCTTCTCGGAAGCTGTGTGTTTCCGCGAATCAACCTCCCCCGTCTCATCGCCATCTCGGCAGTCACTGCTGCATCCTTTGCCATCTTGATCCTGCCCATCGTCCTCGGCACTCTCGTCGACGTGCACCGCGGGATCGACTCCCGCCCGGATATCGACGGCCCTCGGCCTCCCTTACCGCTCTTCCAATGGCTTGCCGACTACCTCGATACCGAGGCTTTTTATTACCCGGTGGTCGAGCAGCTCGTCCAGATGGTCCACCGCATCTTTCCTTTTGCTCGCGGCCTGTTCGAGGACAAGGTCGCCAATTTCTGGTGTGCCTTGAACGTGGTCGTCAAGATCAAGAAGTACCCGGCCGAGCTGCTCCAGCGTGGGGCGCTAGTGGCAACCTTGATATCCATCATCCCCCCCAATCTCGTCTTGTTCTTCCGCCCGAGGAAGGAACTGTTGCCCCTAGCCTTCGCCGCGACGGCCTGGGGCTTCTTCCTCTTCAGCTATCAGGTCCACGAGAAGAGCGTCCTGCTCCCGCTGATGCCAATGACCCTGCTACTTGCAGGCAGCCACGGGCTGAATAAGACCACTCGCGCCTGGGTCGGCTTTGCCAACATCCTCGGCTGCTGGACCATGTTCCCTCTGCTACAACGGGTTGGTCTAGCCGTGCCCTATGCGGTGCTTACTTTGCTCTGGGCATACCTTCTCGGCCTGCCGCCTACCTCGCTGAGCGTCTACTTCCATGAAGGTAGCAGCAGCTGGACCCAATGGGCTACGCTCTTCGTCCACGGCTCATTCTACCTGGTCATGGCTCTTTGGCACGTCCTGGTGCAGTCCCTTCGACCACCACCGGACAAGCCAGACCTGTGGGTGGTGGCCAACGTCGGCGTGGGCGCCGCTGGCTTCTCTCTCTGCTATCTTTGGTGTCTTGGGAGGTTGTTGTTGCAGGGCGAAATACTGCCCCGGTCATGGTTTGTGAGGAAGGATAAGGTGAAGACCCAGTAGACGGGTCAGCTCGAGAGGCCGTCAGTGAGAAAAGGTGTGCTTATTCCGAACGATTGGTGAGAATTCCGGTGCGATCTGGTGCCAGAACACATCTAATCCCAGCGCAGCTCGCCGACCAGGACCCAGCACAACTGGCTCCTTCCTGGCACTCGAACGTTGGCAAAAGAAATGGGTTGATCGACTGAAGGGTTCCGCGTCAGAAGATAGGATGCCATCTCCGTTGCAGTCATCAGTAACGACGAATGGGATAGGGAAGGTTTCTCCACGTTTAGACGAAGCTTCAAAGCTATAGACAGCTATACACCGGTTGCAAGCGGTCTTGGCTTAACAAAGACGAAGTCACCCTACCTTTTCAAAGGTTACACTCATCTCTCGGTGCAAGGCCGAGGGTTTTCGGCAGGATATGAAAGCACTTGTGAACAAAGAAGAGCAGGCAACTTCAGCGCATTAAAACCATCAGCTGAGTCTGACCGCCTTCGGTCGAACTAGGCCTCGTTTACGGGCCTTGGTGCGACTCGAGAAAAGAGCGTCATTGGCGCCGTGGCTTGTGTTGGGGCCCGGCACAGGTGCTGCAATTATGCGAAATTCTTTCAATGCTCTCCACTCCTCACAACCGACGGCAAACTGGCGCGCGAGGGACAGGTAGCTTTCTCTACTACGGATTACATAAAGAAGGTATGTACAAGGCTTCTTGGCAAGGTTACACTGCGGCTGACTCGTTACCCAGAAACGGCCAAGGCAGCAGAGATCGACCCAGATGCGTTGTCAATCCCCCGAGCAGCCAATCGCTCTTCGCGGCGTAACCAACATCGAAATCCTTCTTGGGTCTTGGCATGCTCTCAGCCCTTTCAACTAACAGCCAAGTTGGAATGTTGGACATCGGCCGTTGGGGTCCAAAACACACACACACAGCCAGAATCGCGCTCGGAAGATCAGCAATACCGTGGCTGTAGTGTATAATTAGCCCTGCGCCTTTCGCTGACACTTCACAGCTCATGAGCTGTTTTATTTTCATAATCCACCACTGCCTCGCTGCGGCCGGGCGGCGCGTGGTCTCAGGTTGATATGGATGCATCACTCGACCGACTCTTCTCCCATGGGGCCGGAAACGAGGTCTGGACTCGGTTCCCGCAGCACTCCTGGCCGGGGGCAAGCGGGCCGGCTCCGCTTGGGACGGGCCTGTTCGAGAACGTGTTGCACCGCACACAGTGTCGACGAAGCAATGTTGCTCGGAAAGCTTGCCACAAGTTACACTACCACTCCACGGCTCCCCGCCGCCCGCGAGACACTCTGCTCTCTTTCTGTTGCGAGAGTGGATGGCAAGCCACCGCGCTCGGCCTTTATCCGAGCCTTTTTGTCTGAGCCTTTGTCGATGACCTCGACTGAGAGCCCGGGACTGCTGCCCTCACTGCTGCCCTCACCGACACTAGTCTAGGGTGCACACATGGCTTCTTTGTCCTGGAAGTTCGACGCCGCCATTTAGACCATAGAAATATCGGCACACCCCATGTCCCCAAGATGGGACCATTGGGCATCCTCTTGTTTGCTCCCCTCAGCTTAATGTAACTCAGGCAACGAACGCGTCCCACCCTTCCACGGCCGAGTCCCGTTCGAAGGTTGGTTGTCCGTGGTGTACAGCTGGTCACTGGTTGAGCTCCGCTTCTCTGCCGGGCTTGCCCATCTCGCAACCAACAAGTCACTCGACCCCCCTTGTCGAGACTACCAACAGCTTCCTGCGGGCAAGGCAGCCGGCATTGAGCTGTAATACCCGCATTTGGGGTGCTAGAAAGAGACAAGTTTGCGCACCGCCTTTGTTTTCCTACTGTTCCGCGCCTGTTGGCTCCCCTCTCCTGCACTCGACATCGTCCATCCGGTCAAGAGGGAACAGCAGCACCACGGCCATGTTCATCCGACATGCACTCGGCCTGCTCGCTGCTTTGGCAGTCGTGGTTGCTGGCCAAGATGACCAGAATAATGATCCCACCCCGACCGAGGACTCCAACACGCCCAGTGAGACCTCGGACACTTCTGGGCCGGCGACAGTCACCATAGCGGTCGGAGCGGTAAGATGGAAGCCGATGTGCTCTCACGACCGAGGCTAATTGATGAACACTCAGAACGGCCATGTATTTACCCCTAATGAAGCCAAGGCCAATGTTGGCGACATCATTAGTGAGTTTTGAGTTGTCAGATAATCTGCTTGGTTAGCCAGGCTTGACTTACTCCCTGCTCTTCCACCTTAGAATTCACCTTCTACCCGGCCGGTGATAACCCACGTATGTGAACTGCTATCCTTTCTCCTCCCTCCATTCTCGTAGAGACACACAGGTGGCTGACATTACTGGATTTTTTGGGGGGAGGGGGGGTTTAAGACCGCGTCGCCCGCGCCGCATTCGGCTGGCCATGCATCCCCTATGAATACGCCAACATCAACAAGCCGGGCTTCTACACGGGCATCTTTGCGCCGCAGGTCATCTCCAACGACGTAAGCCGGCGAACCCCTCCCCCCCTCCCTCTCTTTCTTTCTCCCTCCCTGCAGAAGAGCATGGTTTCTAACCGTGAGGGATTGCAACGGCGAACAACAGCCCCCCTCCTACTCGGTCCGCGTCAACGACACGGAGCCCATCTTCTTCTACTGCGCCGCCCCGGGGTCCTGCGTCAACTACCACATGATCGGCGTCATCAACCCCAACGCGACCCAGACCCTCGCCGAGCAGCTCGAGTACGCAAAGAATGCGACGTACCAGCTCATGCCGGGTGAGAAGTTTCCCTCGGAGACGCCCGTGCCGACGCCGACGCCGGGCCAGGGCCCCCCGACCTACTCGGGATCCGGCGAGGATGACGGAGGCAGTGGGCTGAGTGCCGGGGCCATTGCCGGCATTGCTATCGGTGGCGCAGCTGTGTTGATCTTGGGGGCAACGCTGCTGTATCTCTGCGGGAGGAGGGGTGGATTCGATAAGGCTTATCGCAAGTCCATGCTGGCTCCTGCGGCTGCTGCTGCTGCTGCCAGAAGCGGTGGAGGCGGTGGTGACGGCGCGGCAGGCGCTGCCAGACCCAGGTCGCCGAGCATGGTCGAGGCAAACTACGCTAACGGGCCTGCTGCTATCGGCGGTGGCGCTGACGGACTTGGTCTCGGCCACAACCCCAAGAGTCCCGGGCAGGCCACCGTCTCGACTTTTTCGGGACACGATGTGCGGAGCTCGATTTATGCTGGCGCCGGCGGCTATCCGTACATCGGGACGACACCGTCGCCTCCGCCGCCCGGAGCAGGCACGCTGCCTCCGTATGGCTTTGCCGTGGTCGGGCAGCCGCCGCATGGACATCCGGCGTATGCCGGCGGGATTTATCCGTAAGTTTTTAACCCCACGCAATCCCACTGGGGCCTGCAAGGGAGGCAGTGGCACGCGCACTAACGGGCGGATGTAATTTTCAGGCCGCCGCATTCGTCGCCCAGAGCGGAGCAGAACACGCCTTTCCTCCATGAGCCGGCGCCAGTCGAGCTGCCCTCCGGGGAGCCTCCGGTACCGACAAAGTCCCCGTCGCCTGGGTACAAGTCTAGCCAGTACCCATGAGCGGGAGACCTTGTCTCACAAGGCTTTTATTTTCCCAGCTCCCTTGTCACTGGTGTCTCGGTTCTCCGTCCGGTCCTGGCTCTCTTCTTGGGTCCAAGATATTCATGGAAGCGGCGTTGCATTGCTTGGCATAGCCGATACGGTGATGGCTGCCACGACTTCAAGGACATGATTTGGAATGCTTTCAACGTGTTTCTGTTCGCCTAGATAGCGTAACAGACATCCAACAACTCTCTGCACACGCGATGAGCTCAAGGTGCATCTCGGAGACCACCCGCCGCATGGTCCATCCAATCACTAGAGGCTTGATCCCGGTCACGATACGATGTTGCGGTTGATTTGTAACGAGTCCGGCTGCCTCTCAGCCAAAGGCTTTGTTGTCCAAAGCTGGAAAAGGAGGAGGCATTTATTCGGCACTCCGCCCGGCTGATTGATAGAAGAGTCGGGAGAGAGGGAGAGATCTCTCCGCAGCATCAAAGCCGAGAGAGCGTGTGTGGAGAAGCTTGCTGCCTGGTTTCAATACTCGGGGTTTCCTACTATCGTTAGACGGTTGCCACGAATGAAGGTACAACAAAACAGACAGGTGTTTCGGGCGGATAATGTAGCTGTCCCGGGAAATTTTGCGAGTGGACCGAGTCGACCTGGATGCGGAGGGATGGGAACTTATTGTTTCGTTAAAGCAGCTGCTTGTGGACAGTAGGCTAATAAAATGGAGACTGCATCGGCAGATCTCCCAAACCCCGCAAATGTCTATTTTCACTGAACCCGGTTCTCTGCCGTGGAGTGGCGGATGTGTCATCATTGTTCTACGGAGAATGATGCAGGCTTTGCCCATCTGGGACGTTTCCACCAAAGTCCGAATGACCCAAGAGAGGGAAGTACCTGACACTACGGAAGTACTGCTAGCAAAGGAAGCTCAGACAGGTCAAGGTCAGGCAGGTGCGTTCTGTACCTTACAGGTAGGGAATGTTTTACGCTACATAAACGTTCCAGTCATGCTCGGTTAATGTTGAGGAAAAAAGGTCCCTGCGTGGTGGAAGGGGGCTCGGATGCTCCGTCCGCACGCCATTCTAGAGTTGGGATGGAGTCCAGCTGATACACACGGCCCTTCCTCACTGCAATGTACACTAAGGATGAGCTTCGGAGGTTTGCATTGGAGGATCCACAGCTGAGTTGCCAAGTATTTCTGCTAGCCGCTACGTCACTCCTTGCGCAACAAAGCACTGCTCGATATAGTACCGGCTAGCGAAGCTACTGCCCCACCCACCCACGGCAATCGCCCTGATGAGGCAACACATGTGGGTTTGCCGTTGGTTAAGGACACAGTTGTAGATACCACCGTCGGTCTGAGCTTCACCAATCCTCAAATTTCTGAACAATCCGACCCGCCATCTCTCTTTCTCTTCCCCGCCGCTTGCGAACCGAACTTGCGGGGGAAATCCTCAACTTCTTCGTCCAGCTTGCCGAGCTTGTCTGGGGCCCGTTGCTCCCACTCTTCTCTTCCTCTCCTTGTTTGAGCCAGCTCGTCGCGGCCGCGGTTTTGAAATCCCTGGACCCGGCCAAACCCCTCGGCGTTCCAGTGTTCTTCTCCTCTGGCCTTCCGCTTCCTCTTTTCCCTGCCTCCTGCCATTTTTTGGGTCAATTGCGCCAGCCGGACTGCCATCTTTTCATTACCCTCCCCGTCAATTCGTCCATCCGATTCCCACAATCGCCGACAGCAGCAGCAATGGCGCAGATGCGAGGACCGGGTAGCTACGGCATCGCCGCGCCGAGTCCATTCGGCGGGCCGACCGACGACAAGTCAGCGCAGAGCCCGCTCGAGGCGATCCGCGAGCAGACGAGCAAGATCGAGGACCTGATGGACACCGTGAGCGAGCCGATCAAGCCGTGCGTATCATCCCGGGAGCTTTGCTCCCCTTCCCCCCCCCCTTACAACCGTCTCCCGGTTCTGCCGGCCGAACGCTAACATTGGGCGCGCTTCCAGCTACTTGCCCGCCATCGGCCGCTTCCTGATCGTTGTGACCTTCATCGAAGACGCCATCAGAATAATAACACAATGGAATGACCAGCTGCTCTATCTGCACGACTACCGCCACAGTATGCCCCTGACCCGCAGACTGCCCCCTCTCAACACGAGCCAGCTGTCCTAACATGTTCCGCCCTCGCTGTCCAGTCCCCTCCGGCCTGACGCACCTGTTCCTCATCCTCAACGTGATCGCCATGGTGACGTGCTCGACCCTGGTCATCATTCGCAAGCACTCCGAGTACGCCGTGGGCGGGCTGATCGCCGTCGTCATCACGCAGGCGCTCGGCTACGGCCTCATCTTCGATCTCAACTTCTTCCTGCGCAACCTCTCCGTCATGGGCGGCCTCCTGATGGTGCTCTCCGACTCGTGGGTGCGCAAGACCAAGGCCTTCGCCGGCCTGCCCCAGCTCGAGGAGAAGGACCGCAAGATGTACTTCCAGCTCGCCGGCCGCGTCCTGCTCATCTTTCTGTTCATCGGCTTTGTCTTCAGCGGCCAGTGGTCCATCTGGCGCGTCCTGGTCTCGCTTGTCGGTCTGGTGGCCTGCGTCATGGTGGTCGTCGGGTTCAAGGCCAAGTTCAGCGCCACCCTGTTGGTCGTCATTCTGAGCGTCTTCAACGTGCTGGTCAACAACTTCTGGACGGTGCGTGTGCTTCCCCGGAGAGAGGAACCCAATTACCGTCATAGGGTGCGCTGATTGACTTTTATTTCTCCCATAGCTTCATGAGCATCACCCGCACAAGGACTTTGCCAAGTACGACTTCTTCCAGATCCTCTCCATCGTCGGCGGTCTCCTCCTCCTCGTCAACAGCGGCCCTGGCCAGTTCAGCATCGACGAGAAGAAGAAGGTTTACTAAGCATCTCGCACGGACAAACTGGTCGCTGGATTGACCGAATTGCCATAAGCCAAACGCAAGAGACGAAATATGCAACTGGTTCTCGGACAAACGCTTTGGGACGACTCGGGATCCGGGCAAGAGTGGACTGAAGTTGTGAAAAAGGGTTTCATTGGTCGGAACTATCATCCCATCACTTCAGGGTGTGACCCATGTTTTTTGATGCAGAAAGCAAACAGCGCCAATAAGTAACGGGAAGTTGGGGTCATGGAGTTTTGAACGGTGTTTCTTGGTGTCTCGGTTTGGGTTTGGCATACATATGTTTGTGATGTATCCCATTCAGGTCCGAGAAAAACACTTCAGACACAGCAACAGATGTCCCTCGTCCGTACCATGGCCTCTCCTTATGTTGTATAGTACACTATTTCGACCGAGTACCGTGATAGTTGAGAGTTATCCCGGATACTAAAAGTCCTCAAGCCGGCGTTAATTGATTGTTGCTTTCCGAGCGAACGGTTCTCCTGGTGACCTACCACAACCGATAAAGCCGCGAGGTGACACAGCGCGGCGTGGCGGGCTGCAGGTCTTGGACGATCCACATAATCGTACATTTCGCCTCTACCTCCCTCTGATGTGCGCTCCCATTGTTTAGTTTTCCGGTCCAGGCTGTTGCGGGCAGCCGTATCTAGCGGTCCGGAAGATGCTGCTTCTCCCTGGCTGTGTCCGACACCGACACCCGCTCAGGAGCAGCCCGGAGGGCGATAAAAGGGCGCGAGGTCCCCCCCCCCCCCCGGGTTGTCTTGATCCATTCCAACATTGCAGACAATCTTGCTCAAGGAATAACCAGTTCATCCATCGACC
Source organism: Thermothelomyces heterothallicus (assembly GCF_042370625.1). Taxonomy (NCBI): domain Eukaryota; kingdom Fungi; phylum Ascomycota; class Sordariomycetes; order Sordariales; family Chaetomiaceae; genus Thermothelomyces; species Thermothelomyces heterothallicus. The sequence continues at coordinate 589,653 of NW_027192564.1, read as the reverse complement.
GTTTGGCGATATCGATGATTCGCAGGCAGGTCGGCTTCTCGGTCTCTGACGAGAGCGAAACGTAGCCAACGCCGCATTGGTCTTTCTTCACGACGCCTGCCTCTATCAGTGCGTCGAGCTGCTCATGCCGCCGGCGGGACCGCTCCTCTAGCATGGCGATGATATCCTTTAACCCCGGCTGTTGGGCGCCTTCCCCCTCGGCCCCCGGCGTACACTCGTTGATGCCGTATACGTCTAACTTGAGCAGGGAGCGCACTGTTAGGCGCCAGAGAAGCGGATCTAGCATGGCACCTTCGAGACGCTCCCGTGCGTTGCACTTGGATGAGTCCATCTTGGCCATCCATCCCCACAACCCTCCGTAACTGCTCAGCATGAAGGGGATCTGGCGCCCTTCACGGTCCGCCGCCGCCGCCTCGGCGTCGACCATGGTCAGAATGCGCATGTACGCGTTGGAAAGGGAGGGCAGCAGCGCGCCAAGCATCATGATACTCTGGAAAGCTTGTATCGAAGATTTAGCGTGCGGGTCAATGGGCGGATCGCCGCATACGGGGCAGAGGACGGTATCGTGAGCTGCTTTTGCTGCGGTGCGGGCGACTCGCATGGCTGCGGGCACGTCCTTGGGGAGGGTCCGGAGGGAGTCAAGGGCAAGGTAGAGCGACGAGAGACAGCTACACGATATGTCGCGATCCGGCTCAGAAGGTGAGGCGTGGGTGCTCGGTGAGGTGGCGGACGGTGGGGACAGACTGGGAAGTCTCTCGAGATCTCCCGAGAGCATCTGCGCGACTTCCTCGGCCGTGATTTCCGGCGCTGGTTGGGGGGTTGGTCCGGGAGGTGGCTCGTCAAAATTGATATCGCCTAGGTTGCCGCTCATGGGCCAGAAGACACCGGGGGGGCGGGCAGTCTCAGCTTGTTTCACAAAGGAATCTGTCCCTGAATCCAAGCTATTTTGTGCTGGTGGGGGCGGGAACTGGGTGTTGGGATCGACTATCTCGAGAAAGTTCATATCCTTGTTGCTCATGTCGAGGAAGGAGAGGTCCAAGTCCATGCCGATGGCTCCATCGAACTGAAAGTCTGGAACGACGAAGGGTTGTACACTCTCTGGTGGTGCTTCGGTCGTCTTCGCAGCTGTGGTCGGCGGCGCGGCCACCTCAACTGGACGATGTTTCCTTGGCCGGCCCATGCGCTTCTGGGGCGAGTATACACACTTGATGCCCTCGCGTTTGCACCGAGCACATCCATCGATCTCTTTGGAACACGCGAGCTTCCTACCTCCTAGGAACGCGGACGTTAGGTGTTTTCGCATGTCACTAAACAGGGGGCTATTGCGATGCTTACGACATTCATCGCATGCCCGGCGTTTGGGCTGCTCCGACGTTTGCCTATCAGCCGCGTCCATCTTGTTTGCGGCCGGAGGGGCTCGTCCACAATGAGAGAAGAGGATGTCGGTATTCGCTCCTTTCGTTTACGTTTTCCTGTATTATTTAGACGAAGAAGATATGGTATCAAGATGTGGATTATGCCAGTCCTTGAGAAGCATGCTGATGCTTGGAGAACGATGTCGATGGGATGGTCCAATTAGTTGGGACAATGGATTAGTCAAGTGGGAGGGGCGGAGGATGGGCCGTTCGGGGTCAAGTGGGGATTACGTGTGTCAAAGATGGTTATGGAATAATACGTACCAAGTATTTGGATACAGAAGCATTGGCGGTAAAATCCCTGCACGAGTGGGAAAGCGTCAGCACTTCTCGCCTAAGATGCCAAGAAACAGGAGGACAATATAACACACTTGGTGAATTGAAACATTGCACTGTTGTAAGTTATACAACTTGTTTATTGTTGCTGAGTTTCGATTCATCTATGGCAGGTTTCGCAGAGCATATTGTTTTCGTATGTATCAGTATAATCCGTACATAAGATCGAATTGCAGATGAAAGTTACGAAAAATTACTAGCGTGTCCATCAAGGTACATGCTCATCCTTATCCCACCTCTCACGGCCAAAGACGTAACCGCGTTAAAAGTTCTCTGCTAAGGGGCCTGGTGAATATTCAACTGAGAGGTGTTCATTACACCTCCAAGTCGTGAGACGTTTTTGTCAGGCTGCAAAAGTCAGGTAGTTTTTTTTACGCTAGGCAGTCGTATACACTACTACGAGAGCATCCAAACCATGCAAGGTGGGGTATCTCTCGCGATTTAGCACGATTACCGAAAGCAGTTTAGTGCCACTGTTTGTTTTATCGAACATTATCTACGAGTATGCGGGCGGTGACACAAGCTTCCCGCCAAAAAGTGATTAGAAGCGGCAGAAAAAAAAAGTGTCCCATGATTGGGCCTACTTTCCGGATCACTTGCAGACACATGATATAATACGCAGGCTATACAATGGGGTCAAAAGCTGCAGATAAGAAGCGCAAGTCGAGGGAGTCGGACTCCGAGTCCGATGATGGGCTCGGAAATGGCCTCTTCGACGGTGTCTTGTCGCAAAGCGAGGATGAAGAAGATTACATCCCATCCGATGACGACGGCGATGAGGACGAGGATGACGAAAGCGGGAGCGAGGACTCTGATGCTAGCGAGGACGGCGAGGAAGACGACTTACTGAGCGATGACATTCCTTCCGATGTCGACGGCGACAGGGAGATGGACAAGCTGGCCAAGCAGCAGGGCGAGCTCGAGATTACGGAACCTGGCGTTGACCCGAAACCAAAACAGGAGGAGGAGGAAGGGGAGGAAAGGAACTACAGGATTGAAAAGGATGCCAATGGAGGGGTGCGATATGTCTACGAGTACGTTGCTCACTTGCGTCGTGTCTGTCTTCCCAGCTCGATGCTGACTCAATCATCGACAGCGAAATCGACCCCGTGTACGATTCGGACGACACGGATGCAAAGGAACCGGTCAACACGATAGGAAACATTCCCCTAAGTTTCTACGATAGGTGAGAATACCCGACAGCACACGGGCAACCAAGGAGCCACGAGAACTAACCCGTTATCATGTAGCTACCCCCACATTGGCTACGACATTAACGGCAAGAAGATCATGCGACCAGCGACTGGCGATGCGCTACAGAGTCTTCTCGACAGTATCGAAGTACCGAAGGGGTGGACAGGTTTGACGGACGTGGATACTGGCAATCCGCTCAACCTCACGTACGTTATCCCGAGATCCACAATGCTTGCCGGAGCCGTTCTGACGAGCACGACAGTGATGAAGAGCTGGAGCTTGTTCGCCGGGTCCAGATGGGTCTCCTCCCGGAGGATCTTGAGGACCCATACCCCGATACTGTGGAGTATTTCACGTCCATCGAGGAGAAGATGCGTCAGTACATCAACATGATCCCTTCCGGTGACATCCTTAATTGACTGTGAATAGCTCTTAGCGCTGCTCCCGAGCCCAAGCGGCGTTTCATCCCGTCTAAGAACGAAGCCAAGCAGATCATGAAGTTGGTCCGCGCGATTCGCGAAGGCAGAATCCTTCCATATAAACCGCCCGAGGAGCGCGAGCGGGAAGAGGAGGAGCAGGAGGAGGTGCACTTCGATCTCTGGCAAAACGAGGAACCCCGGCCACCTAATCCGATGCACATTCCCGCCCCTAAACTACCGCCCCCCGGTTACGACTTGAGCTACAATCCACCAGAAGAATACCTGCCGTATGTGTACTCTCATCCATGTCCTGCACAGCCGAGCCACTGACGCGTATTCCAGGTCCAAGGAGGAGCGTGAGGAGTGGGAAAAGGCAGACCCAGAAGATCGAGAAAAGGACTACCTCCCGCAAAAGTACACTGCCTTACGCAAAGTGCCTGCATGGGACAACTTCGTTAAGGAACGGTTCGAGCGGTGCATGGTACGTCGGTCCGTCAAGTGCCGAGCTTTAACAGAGCTGACGTCGGATGTAGGATCTATATCTGGCGCCCCGTGTTCGCAAAAACAGGCTCAACATCGACCCCAACTCGCTTCTTCCTAAGCTGCCCTCTCCCTCCGAGCTGAAGCCGTTCCCCACCGTCGTCCAAACCATCTTCCGCGGTCACGAGGGTAGGGTACGAAGCGTTTCGATTGACCCGGTAAGTTCTCCTTCTGGTCTGGAGATAATTCAAATTGGCGATGCTAACAGCAAGCAGAGTGGCGTTGCGCTGGCAACCGGAGGTGATGACGGGACGGTCCGGGTCTGGGAATTGCTCACAGGGCGGCAAGTATGGTCTGTCAAGCTCAGTAGCGACGAACCGGTCAACACGGTCCGATGGAGGCCGACCAAAGACGCCTTCATCTTGGCCGCGGCCGCGGGGGAGGACATCTTCCTGATGGTCCCCACGCACGCCAGCGTCACTCCTGCTCTCGACCAAGCCAGCAGGGACATACTGGCGGCCGGCTTTGGCTATGCCACAAACGGACAGCAGCAGGCTCTCCCGGTTGGCAAGGAGCCGCCGGCGAAATGGGCCCGACCCGGCACCAAGCTGGAGGATGAGGGCGTCCTGATCAGAATCACCGTGAGGTCAACAGTCAAGGTCATCAGCTGGCACAGGAGAGGCGACCATTTCGCTACCGTCTCGCCTGCCGGACAGCGGAGCTCAGTGGCCATCCACACGCTCTCAAAACACCTCACGCAAATACCCTTCCGGAAGCTCTCGGGCCTCGCGCAGACGGCCGCTTTCCACCCTCTCAGGCCGCTGTTCTTCGTGGCCACACAGAGGACAATTCGATGCTACGACCTCCAGAAGCTCGAGTTGGTCAAGGTCGTCCAGCCCGGAGCCAAGTGGTAAGTTTTTATTTTATTTTTATTTATTTTTACCTTTTTCCTTCCCTTCCGAGCCGCAGAGTTTGTTTGCTGACTCCGCCCAGGATCTCGTCATTCGACATCCATTCTGGCGGCGATAATTTGATCGTGGGCAGTTACGACAAGCGTCTCCTCTGGCACGATCTGGACCTGTCCAACAGGCCGTACAAGACGATGAGGTTCCACAGCGAGGCCATCCGGCAGGTCCGGTACCACAAGGGCGGACTTCCGCTCTTCGCCGATGCCAGTGACGACGGCTCGCTGCAGATCTTCCACGGCAAGGTTCCGAACGACCAGTTAGAGAACCCGACCATTGTTCCGGTCAAGATGCTCAAAGGGCACAAGGTTGTCAACAAGCTCGGTGTGCTGGATATTGATTGGCACCCGCGCGAGCCGTGGTGCGTCAGCGCCGGTGCTGACGGGACAGCTCGGCTGTGGATGTGAGAGGGGGAATAGGGAAGGCCTCGGATTGGTGTTTGGACAGGATCAGGAGAAGCATCTTTTGTATCTTAGGTTTCCTCCCGCCCCCCAAGCCCCTTTTTTATCTTCAAGAGGGTGTGTTGGAAATACCGTGGGCATCAGAGCGGTGGATACCAAAATATGCAGCAGTTGTTCGCTCTGGTCGTTGGGAGAGCTGCAAGGGCCTTTTGTAGATTTGGCGCCAAATCTGTCGCTTGTTGTGTGTATCTATGCCTCTCCCGTCCCTAAGCCAATGTGGTTGTTCCGGCTCTTTCCGGAAGGAGGGCTTCAAAACATGACAGGCCCGCTTGATGTGCATATCGAAACCATCATCGTGCCTCATTCGGCGTTCGGATCATTTCCGCGCCTCGCCGCTTACATGCCGAGACATATTTTTTTCCGCAAGGGTTGGTTTGATGACGTGTAATCAGTCCGATTATGTTATATATTATCGAAGGTAGGATCGGTATTCTTGTTTAAGAAAAAAGAAAACTCTCCGCCCGGGGGGGGGGGGGGGGCGGGGGGAATGGAACCGAGAGCTTATCATCATCTATAATAAGCCATCTCCACGTTCCAGTATTCATTTCGTTTTTTTTTTTTTCTCCTTTGATTCTTTCTTTCTCCCGCGCTCCCTTCCCTTTCCGCGCTCCCTTCCTCAAACTCAACCCTGCCCTCTCTCTCTTGCCTTCCCCATCCCACAAACGAAACAAACCAAGCTAAGCAGCCTTTTTCTTTATTTTATTTTTTTCTTAAACCATGGAGTCCACGCCGCCGGCGAAGCGGACAAACAGGCCGAGGTCGACGGCGTCGGCCATGGCCTTGTATCCGGCAGGGTTCAGGTGCAGGTAGTCGCCGCTGTCGTACTCGGTGCGCAGCATGGTGGCGTTCTTGGGGTCGCGCACGGCCTGGTCAAAGTCGACGACGGCGTCGAAGCGGCCGCTGGTGCGGATCCAGCGGTTGACGCGCTGGCGCTGGGCCTCGCGCACGGGGTCGCTGTAGGGCTGGCCGGGCCCGCACATGGGGGTGATGGTGGCGCCGAAGACGGGGATGCCGGCGCCGTGCAGGCGCGTGATCATCTGGTCGTAGGCGGCGATGAGGCGGTCGCCGACGGCGGCCTGGCTGGCCGGGTCCGGGGCTGCGGTGCCGAGGTCGTTGACGCCCTCGTAGACGAGGGCGTAGCGCACGCCCGAGCGGGCCAGCACGTCGCGCTCGATGCGGCCGAAGGCGTTGGGGCCGAGCGAGTCGGCCAGGACGCGGTTGCCTCCCGCCGCCATGTTGGCGACCGACAGCGGGCGCAGGAGCGGCTTCTTCCCGCCCGCCGCCCGCAGCCGGCGCACCAGCTGGTCCGGCCAGCGGTCGTTGCCGTTGGTCGTGGAGCCCCGCCCGTCGGTGATGGAGTCGCCCACGATGGCGAGCGAGCCGTGCGTGGCCGGCAGCCAGGCCTGCAGGGCCGAGACCAGGAACCACTTGTCGATGCGCTGCGTCGTCGGCGTGGTCACGTCCGCCGCCGAGACGAGGTCGCCCTGGGTCAGCCAGCTGGTAGTGCGGCTGCCCGGGTGGCCGGTGATGGCGAAGCCGGCCTGGCCCGAGGCCAGGTAGACGGACACGGTGACGCTGGTCTGCGCCTTGACGGGGAAGTGGATCGGGTCCGAGACGACCAGGGCGCCGTTGGGGACGGCGAAGGAGCGCGAGCCCGAGAAGGTGAGGTACTGGAGGGTGCCCGGGCGGATCGCCGGGGACCCGGCGGTGCCGTTGGCAGGCAGCGCGATGGTGGCCGCCGTGATGGGCAGGTCGGAGCCGCCAAAGGCGTTGCTGAACTGGAGCCGAATCGTCGACGCGTCTTGGGTCACGTAGACGGTCGTGCGGATCGTCGTGTTCTGGAACACGCCATCGGTGCCGTTCTAGGCAGGGTCAGCATAAGGGGATCCCGTCTGGCCGCCCTGGGTGAACAAACAAGGTGAGAATGGCAGGCGGAGGTAGCAAGCGGGTGATACTGACATAAGGGGGATTGGGCAGGTTGTACGGTTCTACTTCCTGGGGCATTGAAGCCCAGATGTCGACCCAGTGGTTTCGACATGACCCGACCGCGATGCAGCTTGCGCCCAGCGCGAGACTGAGAAGCCGGCGGAGGCCGAAGGTGTTGGGCATGCTGACGACAGACAGATCAAGATCGCGAACGTTGCTGTCGGTCGGAAGTTCCTCCCTCAGTTCGGCCCTGCCGCGAGCAACGGGCCAAGGCGTATTTATACCCGGCCCTTGAAGAAGCACATTAGCATGTGCCAAGTAGGAACCCGCTGCAACCGTTGCAGCCCATGGCGCTGGTGTTGTCGACCGGAGGCTGGAAACCCGGGACGAAGAAGCTCGTGGTGTTAATCAGGCTAAATAGGGTCCCGTCGGGCGGTTCCATCGCTTCGTCTTTTACCAGGACGATTTGGGGCATGGTGGACTCGGAAACACGGGACTGGTATCTCCAATCAGTCTTAGCTGATGGGGAAACCTGGAGTTCTCCCCATTTCCAATGCAACCTCATCCTCTTTTCCCCATTCCCCCGCACCCGACGTCCGGGAATGCGGAGGGTGGAGATTTGGAGAAAGAGTCAATCAATGATCCATGGTCATGCAGGTCCCACGGAAGCTTTCCAGAGGACGAAAGCGGGTGGTAAGATCAGGGTGGCATTCTTGGTGATGCAGGGACGTGAAGCGAAAAAGACAAGATCCAAGCTTGCGGCCTTTACTCCGCACGTCCCGAGATATTCCACCAATCGCTTGCTACCCGAATCGGAGACGTAGACGAAACCAACAAAAAAAAAATTGATAAGAATTTACTATCAAAGCATAGCAAGAACCATTCAACGAAAGAGAAAGCGACTATACCGGGTACGCAAGCCGAAACATAACATGCAAAGAACACGAAAAGAAACCGGTGTGATGTGGTTGGGGGGCGTTGGGAAGGGGCAAAGTGGCTATGAGGTGACTGAAGGGGTAAAAGAAAAGCATCCAAGGTGAGACCAACCCACGAAAGAGCAAAACTCTGACCGACTCGTGTACCTTCATAAGACATTAGGACCGGACCGGACCTCTCCACCGGAGAGAACTGACAACCGCATCTCGTCCGACCTGCTGGCCACTGTCGCTCATGGACGTCCCCGATCCAGCTCTCCTGGCCAAGGACCCAAACCGTTCGAGCAACCTTCAAGACGACGACACTGCCCCACGCCGGCCGCCATCACCGGCGGCATCGGCATGTCGGTCGACCACATCCCCGCCCCGGCCACGTCCTCGTCGGTCTTGGAGGGCGGCATCACCATTACCCAGTCACCCCCCTGACTGATGTTGCTTCCCGAGACGGAGCGCTCACCGCCGGGTCCGCCGCCGGCAGTCGGGGCGGTCAGCAGGCTGTGCTCCAGGCTCGACGACAGCGTATCGTTGTTGTTGTTGTTATTGTCATCGTTGCCCCCTGTTTGGAAGCGGGAGCCGATGCCGGCGCTGATGGTCCATTGTTTTATATTGCCCGTGTAGAGATACCCTAGCTCGCGTTGGTGCAGGTCCATGTTGGAGCTGGTCAGCGGCGTGTGCGTACGAATGGGCTCGGAAGGGAGCGGGGCGACGGCAGGCGCGAAGGGAGCGGGGAGGCCGGTGATGGTGGCGGTGTCGTCGGTGCCGGGGGTCTCGGTGGAAGAGTTGGAAGGGGCTTTGTGATCGGGGCAGTAGCCGGCGATGGTGTCGGTGCGATTGGCGCCGTTGAGGTCTGCTTCGAGCTGGGCCAGTGCGCCGTCAGCGGAGGCGTTGGCAACTTGACCGGAGGACATGTTGTTGGGGTTGAACTGAGGCGACCTCCCCTTGGTGAAGGATCCGGTTTCAAAGGAGGGAATCATTTCCCAGAGGCTGCTCGCGGTTGACCGACGGGAGGGAGTACGCATTTTGCTGAAGATGGCGGGAGCGGGAGGATGGGTGCGCGTGCGGGTGCGCGTGCGGGTGCGCGTGCGTGTGTGTTTCGGGACGTTTGACCTCTAATGTGTTACGGCTTAGCAAACCTTGCGGAGCGGATTGCTTCACCCCAACCCAAGGAGCGGGCAGAACGAGGAAGAGGTGAGTGGGTGCTCAAGGCCTTGAGCTCCAAAGGCCGACTGGGGTGGGTTTCCCGAATGGCGGGGATTTGGGGCGTGAATCGGGGAGGAGTGACCTGCCTAAATACCCGCCGGAGACGTGGGACTGCTTTGCATGGCGGCTCTCGAACAGCGAGGGCCGATGGCAGTGTTGATATATGCCATGACAAACCCAACCTGGTACGAAAACTTCCACACACAGATGATCTGCTTCTGTTTAGACCGCTTTCGGAGTGCTCACATAACGGTCTAGGGTGGCTTGTGAGGGCAGAGACCAAGGTAGGGAACCCGATTGGAAATGACGGTGAATTTCAAACCGGAAATGTCCATCACCTGCTGCTTGGCTGGCCGGCGTTGACCGAGGCCTCCGATTGTCGGCTGGTTGAAAGCTGTCAGGTACTCCGTACTCCTGGGGCTCATCCGCCGCGAGCGTTAACCTGTGACTGGTTGGCTTCTTGCCGAGTTTAGGCTCGCAAGCCAAGATGCGCGCCTCACTTTTCCGGGCTCTTTCACACACGGCCTGCGCTTACTCCATGTGAGCTCGTGGGGGGACGCCTTCCTCGCGCCCGATTCACCCGGGCACGGTACAAATGCGGCTTCCCCAAACTGACGTTGGACCTGGGCTGCCGTCAAGCTTATCGTTGGTATCGTTGATTTCAGGCATTTCTTTCCGCAAAACTGTCCGGCTGGCTAGTGCCAGTACGTAATCATGTCTGCAATGTACGGATACTACAATCCATATATCTAATGCCGGCGCTGGCCGCGCGTGGGGGGAGACTTTGACGGGATGGTACTGTATGTATGTACATACATACAGATTGCACTAGCGACTATGCCAGAAGGGACATACGGTGCCTCGCAGCTCTAAGCGAACTCCTTGCATTCGGTCTTAGTCGCCTCAAAATCTTGGGCTCCTGGGGTTATACCAGCAGGTGCCGAGTCTAACGATTTTACGAACGAGATTGGCTTTTCCTCCTACACTAGGGTTGCCAACGATGGACCGAGATGAATTGAGCCATGTATGCATGTATGTACAGCGGTTCCTACATACGAAGTAAGGAACAGTCTGTGAGTATAAACCAAATTGACAGCTCCACACAAATGCTGCCCCCTGCAAGCCAGCCCAGCAGGGGCAGAGAGGGGATGACATCCATGCATGCATGCGTGCATGGGACGAGATCCTTGGCACCGCTTGGTAGGTATCTACCTATCTACACAAGTGAAAAGTGAAAAAACAAAACAAAACATGAAATCAGAGTTATTCATCTCAACCGATGCAAAAGCCACTGCGAACGACCTACATATGAACATAGAGAGCATCTATAGAGAACACCGAGGTCCTGGCTGGGCAGAGGGCAGGTAGTCCCAAATATAGTGAAGGTGATAGTTGAGCGAGCCGTGTCGGTCGTGTTCTTGTATCGTTGTATGTGCAGTATGGAGGTACATTCCAATGTATGTACTGTACAGTACATACCAGGTAGGCAAGGTACAGTACATACACCTCCTCCAGGATAAATAATCCTAGTGCGATACATGCCCCACTTTTCTTCACTTTTTTGCAAGCCACTTACACAATCATCACACCATGTCACTCTCCTAATAATTTTCTATACGAAGGTACTTATAGATAAAATCCCTAGGTTAGGAGCCGAGTTTAGCCAGTATTCGAGTATAGGAATCCAGGTCCTACAGTGGCTGGCTCGAAGCCTAGATTTGAGCCCTATTGAGAATGTATAGCACTGGATGAAGGATTAGCTTGAACATCGCTACGATGTTCAATCGCTAAGTCTTACAGGGCTTTGACTGGCTGTTCTGGAGGCGTGGGAGGCAGTACCCCCTAAGTGTCTTCAGTGCCTAGCACACTCAATGCCCCGACGGCTTGCAAAGGTAATTGAAAACCAGGGGGGCAAGACTAGGTATTAATACTTTTATATTATAGAAATTTGTATTGGGTTGGTTGTATCTAGACTTCTTGGCCACTTTTCTGATTTGCGTTAGTTGTGGGGCATGTATCGCACTAGGATTATTTATCCTGGAGGAGGTGTACGGATTACATCGATTAGGTTGTATACACGGATTACAGTAATCCGTACACTAATGTATGGGGCGCTCCGTACTCCGCATGCATGGTTCAGATCAAGGGCGGGATTGCCGATCCTCAGCTCGAACCGACAAGCCAGCCTCCGACGACGCTCAGACGGGGAGTGGGGAGCTTCTGAGAAAGTTCGATGCTCCACGAACCCACGGACCGAGCAAGGCATTGCCGATCTCATTGATCGCCAACAAGGGTGCTGCTCTCACACTACGTACAGCACCCACGCACTAGTGTATGTATTTACAGATCACTCCATTTCCCGTGCACTGCTAGTACGGAGTTTAACTACCCTCCTACACTACGCAGTATACGCGTCCATTGTAGCTTACTAGTAAGGCACGCAGGTCACGAGGAACTAGAAAGCAACCACAACCCACAACTGGCTGCCCGTCTTCGGCGCAATTGCAGGACCGGTCACAGTAATGCAGGGTGCAGCACCCAGGGTCGTTCTCTAGAGCAACATGCCGCTTCACTTCACCTCATTTCAATATTTCGCCACCTGCACCGCAACCAGGCAGTTAGTTGCATTTCATTCTCAAACCAATCCTGACTCCGCAGTTAGTACGGACTAGTTAATTGGTGCGCGAACCGTTTGTGGCACTCGTCTTTGAGACGAGATGCGGCGGCCTACACTCCGCTACTAGGAGGAAAAATGCATCCTGGTATGGCGAACAACTGCAGCACCCCACAACGCAACAAATGACTTGGCCGGCCCCGGACTCGACGTGCTACACGGGAGTTTCCTGACGGAGAGGCCGAACCCCTGGCACACCGCCGCTTTGACACGCTGCAGTGCACGGAATCGAGACTGGGCGCGCCCATCTATTAACTATACGGATTACACTAATGAATTTAGTGGACTGTTCTCATCATCGTCATCACCATCCCAAACGTCCACCACACCGTCATCCAATCCCTTCCATGTCATGAACAGCATGTGCATGTACGGATACATACACTACATACAGTTCACGATTGCGGAGACGGCGTCGAGAACTTTCCTCTAGTGGAGGAGTCTAACCAGGGTGCCGTCGATCCCTGAGGGGTGAAACACGGGAAGATCTTCCTATACAATACTACACTAACACTGCACTACACTACTATGTATGTACATGAAGCATGCGGTTGTAAGCAACCCGTACGCTAGTGTACGTGACGTACACTTAACGAACGCACCCAAGCTTCATGTGTGTGTGTCACACAGAGACACATCTTCCTTGCATGCATGGAACGAGGTAAGACAGAATAGCTGTGGACGAGGTCGCCTGGCCCTGACGCCACTTGCAGGGGCAAACCGGGGTAAAGCCACATACATACTGTGGTACAACACTTACACATAATACGGAGTGTACTATCCTTTCTAGGTAAGGTAGATAGGTACCAAGTTACGCTACGCGAGTCCCGTACACAGATGTCTAGACTACGCAATCATCTTAGCCAGCCTAAAAGGTTGTCTGTTGCCCCGCCGATTCCATGACGCGAGACTGAAGGCGACCACAATTACAGAAGGAATTCAGATCTGTATGTACAGTACATGATACCCCGTAACTTGCGGGACAAACCAAGCCACCCACCCAGGAGTCTGTAGCAGCGCAACCATCCGGATACCAAAGCCGTATGCCCAACCCTCGAGCTCCAACTCCTGAGCCTGTTTTTCTTCTTTTGCCCGAGTCGTTCTTGCAATAAGCCCGCCCAATAGTGTAGTATCATGCTTCCATTCTAATACCGTCTCGCATCCACGGTCCCACCCTTTTATTGTTTCCTGCCCATCACTAGCTAAGCCTTGCCTGCTCAAGGACAAGCGAGGCATGTCAGAGAGACCCAACAGGAGGAGGAGGAGGAGGAGGAGGAGGAGGAGGAGGAGGAGGAGGAGGATCAAAGCACCGTCTTCGCGCTCGGCGGGCACCTCGCGCTTATGCTCCACGCCCTCGGCCGTTGCACCGTCATGACCAGCTGCTGCCCTCCTCCGACCCCCATGTTCTCACCTGCAGCAACGGCCAACCGCTCCCCGTTCGCCCCCATTGCCTCCCTCCCTAGCTGCTCAATCTCGCTTGCCTTCCTTCTCAAATCGCCCGCCTTGTACCTACTGACCTCCTGGTACGCACGGTCCAGCTCCATTTCGACGGCACACCGCACCCATAACGCGGCCACGGCCGGCCACACGCTGCGCTCGCCACGCAGGATCCAGTACTCGAGCGTCTCCTTCGTGGGCGTCTCCAGCAGCCGCACAAAGTCGGTCAGGCCGACATGCGGCACCAGCGTGACGCTGGGCCCGGGCAGGTGCTCGTCGACGAGGAATCGGCGGATCGACGGCGGCAGGAGGTGGAGACGGTCGAGCTGCCGCAGACGATGGCGCGTCTCCAGGCCGATGATGCGCGTGATGAAGGTCCGCGCCGCCGCGAACATGCTTCCGTGCTGCCGCGGGTCCCACCCTATGCTGCCGTACTGCTGCGACGTCGACGGCCCGTGCTGCCGCGGGTCCCACCCTATGCTGCCGTACTGCTGCGACGTCGACGGCCCGTGCATGTCCGACTGGAGGAAGGGAATCAGGTAGGGACGCGCCTGGCTGACAATGTAGTGGTTGACGTTAAATAGGCCGGCGACGCGCTGGAGGGGCGCGTTGCGGTCAGTGTACGACGCGAATGTCCAGTGGCGAAAATCGACCGTGTCGGCGGGCGCCCAAGGGGTGATGTTACCGTGGGCGTCCTTGCAGAGGATCTTCGTCTGGCGGTGGCCATAGAAGGTGGTCGAGGAGGCGTTGGAAGCCACGGCGGCCGTCCAGACCAGCTGGAAACGGGAAACCGTCAGCAACGTCGAGGTGTCGCCGGGGGGACAGGGAGAGGAGGAAAGATAGTAACTTACCACATTGGGGGCGGTGATGTAATTGAGGAGGGTCGGAATGCCCTCCTGCCCGGCCGTGACGACGGTGATGTTGAGGACCCGCTTACTGCGATTGTAGGCCTCTTCGAAGGTAAGGTCGCCCACATTCGCCCGGACACACTCCTCGAGGACCTTGACATCCAGGAAGTAGCCCTCCCTCTGGAAGCGGCGCACCCTCCTGATAAGAGTAGCCCACTTCGTCCACAGGGACTGCATGACCCGCTTGTTGTGGCCCTCCGGGTCCCTACCGTTGGCCGCAAACGCCGAAAGATCAATGCCGTCGCCCGTCAGTATCCGGGGGAGTTCCTCCTCGGGATGGACCCCGACCAAGGCGGCCATCATGGCTCCAGTCGCCGTACCGATGATGATGCGCGGCAGCAAGCCCCGCAAGTACAGGGCCTTGACAACGCCGAGATGGCAGAGGCCGAATATGGCACCTCCCTGCAGCACGAGTGCAGTCCGCCCGAAACCCTGTCTGGTGTCGTGGACAAAGTCGAGCAAGTGCTGCGTCGGGAGTGTCGCCTTGGCCATGCCGCCCTTGCTGAGACGCGCGGCGGCGGCAGCGCTGATGGCGCTCTTCTCGTCACCTCCACCCTCGAATCCGCTACCGGCGCCGCTGCTACCGCTCCCGCCCAGCTCGCCGTCTTCCCACTCCGGGGCAAACCATTCCACTGTCGGCTGCCTCTCGTCCTGTGGCGGCGGCGGCAGCATGACGATCTCCTGGATCGCCTCGACAAACTGCTGGACATATTCCTCGATGAGGTGCTTGGTGCCGGCAAAGGCGCAATTGAAAAGCTTGGGGCTGGTGATGTTGCCCAGGTTGCGGACGAGTCCCGTGCGCAGCGTGTTGATGAGCTCGTAGACGTCTCCGGCCTTGCGGGCGTTGGCGATAAGCCGCAGCCGTTCGTTGATCAGCCGGAAGTCGTAGTCCTTGCTCGTCGGGTCGTGGCGCCACAGGTCAAGACCGAGGCCGAGATCGAGGTTCTGTGCCGCCTCGGCCCATTGTTCGTAGGTCGACGCGGTGCGGAGGTCATGGGCGTACTCTTGTAGTTTGGAGCGCTCGAACAAGTACGAGACGGTCCTCTGCTGACATGTTATTTCATCGGCGCCGACCCGGGGCAAGAGAACAAAAGAGGACATACCGCCTGCCAGAACCACACGACGTCCCAGAGCGTGTGCCAGAGAGCTATGAGAAACGCCATGTCGGACAGGATGACAACCGACAGGGCACCCTAAACCCAATGATCCGGGGGGATGTGTGGAATCGAGAATCGCATGTGCGGCAACCGCCGAGAGACAAGAAACCAAACAAAGAAAAGAAAAAGGAAAGAAAAGGCTCCAGAAGTAAAATTCCAGGAGGCTGACCTAATTACGGGTTACTAGAACTGCATAGAAAACCAGCCACCGATGGGAGGTGCGTGCTGAATCAAGAAATGATGAGACCGAATCCGGGTCCAGAGCGCATAGAAAGAAAAAGAAAATAAAAAGCCCGTATGCCGCCTTCCGGCTGTCGTATGAATTTGATAATCCACAAGCTCTCGAGCGCACGGGATGTTGCCAACATTTGGAGGTTTGGACTTAAGGTCGGTGGGCTTTCATTTCCCGGGGCTGCGGTGCCGTGAGCCCCTTCCCGGTTGATGTTGCAAGCATGTGATAATCCACAGCACGGTGCTCGTCATGGGCCCCTGCAGTGGCTACGTTAGTCCCCGCAGTGGGCCCCTCGGCAGTTGGCGGACGTTAATCACGCAGTACGGATTACTCTCTGTTCATACACAGTACCGACCGAGGTACGCCGTACACTACTTGTAGAAAATGTACAACTCGACACCCAGGTGGGCAGTGCGCACGACCACAAGATTACTACTCCCATCACGAGTTTCCTAGGTATCTCGAGGATGACGGCCCATCAAAGTAGAGTGCAAACGCCCATGGAGCATCGTCGACCTGTTCTAGGCCGCTCGATCCAAGCAAGATGCTACATGGGGCCCCCCGGCATGCATTGTCACGTCGTCTACATAGTACTTCATCTGCATGTGTAGACCCGCCAATTACAGATTTCGATTTCTTTATCCTCTAACTCTATGTATCGGCGCCTCTAAATTATGCGTCTCATTACGCTCCTCCTCCTCGCTGCTGCCGTAGAAGAACCGTGGCCGACTAATCCTCGGCAAGCTCCAATGAAGAGCCAGCGATGCATGAGCATGTGTCAATATTTGATCATACAGAACCACAAAGTCGTAAGAGAACCACGCTCTTTGTAAATGCTGAACAGGTGGGAACCGTGTGAGCATTGGCAACGGGGAAAATCCAGGACCTGGGGAAAGAGGTCGGGGTTGGTCATTAAGAACCTGTCAGCCGCAGGGTTGTACCCGAAGCAGAGAACGCCCATCCCGAGGAAAGGTGAGAGTAGACGGATAGATTGGCGTCGGGCGGAGAAGACACGTTCCCGGGGGACTGACAACAACTCAATTCCCGCTCGGGGGGGTCGACACACCCTGCCGCAGTAGCTCGCTCTTGACTGCAGACTCCATCTCTCCCGACGTCATCTCAACCGAGCTCCAGCCCGTGACCTTGTTGGCGAGTTCGAGCTTCTTCTCGCACGCCTTGTACACGAGCTCCTCCACCGTCCCCTCGCTGATCAGCCTGATGATCTCCACCGGCCGCGTCTGCCCAAGTCTATGCGCACGGTTCTCGGCCTGAATATCGTCCTGCGGGTTGTCAGACTGGTCAAAGATGATGACCTTGTTGGCAGCCGTAAGGTTGATGCCAGTACCGCCGGAGCCTGTCGTCAGGAGAAACACGGGAATGGACTCGTCGGCGTTGAATTCGTCGATCAGCTGCTGCCGCGCGCTGACATCGGTATTGCCCTGGAGAGACAGGTATTCGATGCCTTCCGACGCCAAACACTCGCCTAGGATCTCGATCACCTTGGCAAACCTCGTGAAAACGAGGGCGCGATCCCCGTTTGCCTGGTATTCCCGGACCAGCTCGAGGAGCGCTTTGACTTTGGCGCAATCCGTCCACGAATTATCCGGGAGATCGTAGCGCCTGATGCACTCGTAGTCCCTGCACCAGAGGTGCAACTCAAAGTCGGACAGAGCTTTGAGCTCGTTTGTCAGGTGGTCGAGCCTCGGCTGTTTCAACTCTGACTGCGGCACCTTCTTCATCAGGATTTCGGCCATCTTCTCGACGTCGCGGTCCTTGAAGAACCGCCGGAACAGCTGTGGGTGGATGGCTGATTTTCGCAGCTGGATCCAGACATTGTTCGTGTCGTTGTCCCGGCCTTCTTTGACTCGAGGATCGGAATCCGAAGAGTCGGATTTCCTAAACCGTCTCTCGTAGTCTCGATATATGGCTTCCTGAACAGGATCCATCTTACAGGTGACAACCCTGGACGTCTTGGGCGGTAAGTCTTGCAGCACCTGCTCTTTCCTCCGCTGAAGGATGAACGGTTCGAGGATCGTCCGGGCACGCGCAACCCGCTCGCTGTGCAAGAGGGCTCCCTTGGAAACTGCTGTCAATGACAATTTCTGGTTGAACAGCGCTTCCAGATTCTCAAAGTGGTCTTGGAACAGCTTCGGCTCGACGAACTGCAAGAGAGCGACCATCTCCATGAGGTTGTTCTGAACCGGTGTGCCGGACAGCACCAAACGCCAAGTCGCCGTTACGCGCAGCAGATCCTTATACACCTTCGTCTTGGGATTCTTCATCTTGTGACCTTCGTCAAACACGGCCACGGTTGGCCGGAGGCGACGAAGGTTGGAGATATCATCGTTCCTTGAGAGTTGCGAGTATGAAGTCAGGACCACATGATGGCTAGACGGATCTTCCCCGATGTCAAAGGCAATTTCGTCTCGGGCAGACTGGCTGCCCTGATAGAGCGTGACATTGAGCCTTGGAGCAAACTTTTCAAACTCTGCAGCCCAGTTTGCCAGCGTAGAGGGGGGAACGATGATGAGGTTCGGCCACGGGCGGGTATCCATGCTTCGGCCGTTGCGCTCATAGTCTTCAACAATGGAACAGATCAACGAGATGACCTGGCAGGTCTTGCCGAGACCCATGTCGTCAGCTAGAATACCGCCATACCGGTTCTGATAAAGCAGGTGTAGCCAGTTGAGGCCGTAGATCTGGAATGGCTTCATCGTGCAGCCCTCCATGAGCTTTGGTTGACGCAGCGGCACCTCTACCAGCTTCGCCGAGTCCTCAACGCTGACTGGAGTCATTGGCTTCCCGTCGTCGGGCTTTGAGTCGCTACGGAGGTGACCTGTCAGATCGATATTCCACCTCGAGGTTGTCGCCTTGAGCGAGTCCGCTTGGGATTCGCAAACCGCAATGATGTGGTCAATGTCATCCAGCGCACGAGCGTAGGACCTGACTGCCGAAACAATCTCATCTCCGATTGAAACCTTGGCAGCTTTCTTGCCACGCTTTTTCTGGGGTATTGTCACCCTCCGGGCTTCCTCAAGGTCGCTAAACGGTTGACGAGAGACCATCAGCTTCGCACTATCCTCTTTGACATTCGCAATGGCGACAAGCTGCATGACGTCGCAAGTGTTCAGGTAGTTCAAGACCCGTTTGTCAAAAGGATCCTCTTCTTCACCTCCCACCGGCGAAGAACCGCGCTGCGAAGACGCCTTGGACACTTTGTAGTCGTCTCCCGCATCATCGTCGCTAACCAGATCAATTAATTGCGCTCGTTGCGGTGTCTGTTGGCTGAGGCTGAGTACGGGACTCGAGGGGCTCGCTGGGCGCGGGCGTCGGCCTTGTACAAGTCGTCGCCGTGTTGGCTTCGGAGGGGAAACCCTCCGCAAGGACTCGAAGCTTTCCTGCGATGAAGAAGATGGTGAAAGCGATACCCAATCTTTTTGTAAGACATAGGATTTCTCTGGGCTCGTTACGGAGCTGGTAGAAGCAGATTTGTCAGCCTGTATCTCGTTAGCCTTCGCTGTCCAGCGCACCCAAGGGTTTACAGCTGTAACCCACCGTCTTCTTCGCGACTGCTTGGCCTTCGGGCGCAACTTGTGAAATCTTCGGCCCCCTAGGCTGAAACGAGGATGGGCGGATGTCTCCTCTCGAGGGTTCGTCATCATCCGAGGAATCACCTCCGGCGTAGATTGGGGCATCCAGCTCGTCATCCGAGATCATGATAAACTCCCGCTTTGGCGCAGATTTTGTTATCGGCAGAGGCTTCCGGCCAGGAGGCCTGAACGTCGTACCAGCAGGTGCCATGAGATTCGCGAGGGGGCCGCGTCGTTGTTGAAGAGCCTGTGGCCGGAACGGGGACGAGGCAGGCACCTCGACGATCGACTTGGGAGAGGAAGTCGCGACTGGCGGTAATTGTGGATTCGGTCGCTCAACGACTTGGGTTGGTTGTGTAAAGTAAGGGGATTGTGTCACCACGCTCAGCTCGTCGTCGTCGTCGTCGTCGTCGTCGTCCTCGAGGCTGAGGAGCCGACGATTTGCGGGCGGCGAAGAGGAAAACTCCATTGTGAAAGACGGACGGTCTCCGAAACGCCGAGCAATACAGAAAATGGACAAAGAAACTCCCCAGCCCAAGGAGTCAGAGAAAAGGCATCTGTTGCACTTAGCAACGGGTGGGCAACTTCGCCCAAAGGAAACTTTGGCGGTCAACCAAAAAAGTACTAAACACACGGAGGTGCTGAATAGGGCCCCGGATAAAAGAAGACAAAACTAGAAGAAAACCAGTGCAATGCAAATCTAGGGCAATTAAGAGGATCTCATGAATCCTCGTCTTCCTTCTTCCGTCCCAAGGCGAAGTGCTTGAGGCTAGGAGGAACGGCGTGGGGTTTGAAAGGATCAAGAATTGAACCCGATTCGGCATCACGACGCCAGACCGACCTGATCAGCGCCCCACAGCGCGTTGATGGGCAAGTTTTTTGCGGGGCGACGCGACTCAAGCTGAGGTAGTTTAGTCGCGTCGACACGTGCCCTCTTCAGCCAACTAACGCGATGTTGGATCACTAGTACCGAAGTATGCAATACAAACCTTGCAATCCGTATACTCCGTCAGCGCCTCGGTCTGTGCATCAGCAACCCTGCGCACTGCCAATCTTCCGCCGAGAACGATTCGTTGTTGTCCCGCTTGATCGAAACAGGATCTCGTTGTCGCACTTGCCCACTCTCGCACATCAGTTTTGAAACCTTCTCTTCCACACTCACCTCGCCTTCAACTTCAGATACCCATCTCATCATGGCCACCCGCAGGATCATCTCCCAGGAGAAGACCATCCTCGAGAAAGATGACTCTATCGGCTCGAGTCCGGCAGCAAATGAGAAGTCCAACATTGCGCCCGCTGTCCCTACGTGAGAGATCCCCCACGGTTTGGGTCTCCATCCCAACTCTCATTCGCCATCTAACCCCTCCGCTGCAGGTCTGTCATCATGAAACTCCTCGCCTTCACCTTAGGCATGATCGTGATTCCCATCGGGTCATACTACGTCACAGTAGACACTCTGTTCAGTGGTATGTTATCTAAAGTTGGCTCTCGTCAACACTTATCCGCCCAGATCTCCTGCCCAAACCCGGCCCTCATCCCATTGGGCAAAATGTATCTGAAAGACTGACTTGATTCCAGGCAACTCAACTTACGCCGGTGCTCTCGCGGCTATCATGGCGAACGTAGTTCTCATTGGTTACATATTCGCCGCCATGGCCGAGGACCAGTCGGAGCAGCAGGGGGGAGCAGCAGCAAAGGACCCTTCAGGGAAGAAGAACCGGTAAATAAGCTAATACTCTTTCATGCTTTGTTTCCCAACACATGGTGCGCAAAGGGGGAGAAGCAACTTTGTATATGGGTAGATATGCCATGCGCTCTCAATATGTAATGATTTGACGCTTCCGCTTCGTTCCGTTCCTCATCCCATTCAAGATACAAAATTGAGTAATGCTTCGGAAGACCAAAAAACCGTTTCCTTCCCCACTGGCCAATTACTCATAGTAGGTCCATGCCTGTCATCTTTCAAACGCAAAAAGAATATGGAAGAGAAAGACGAAGTTGGAACAACGGTCAAGCCCCAAGCCAAGAGATCGACAATAGCCTCCGAAACCCTGAACAGTCCACCGCAATACGTTCCTCCTGACCGTATAACCTCATCAACCACGAGCCATGAAAACCGCATATCCGGTCGAAAAGTCATAATCCACACCCTCCCCGGCGATCCAGTACAAGTAACCAATAAAACAAGTACGCTACGAGATGTCCAACGTGCAAACGATTAAACTCATCCCCCGCCAGTCATCAAGCACCGAAGACAGCCAGCATACCAGCCAGCATACTGTTGAATCATTCGTCGTTCGTCCGCTGTACAGAGGAACGCGACCCTGCTGCGTTCACCGTTTCAAGCAGTCCAGCTGACATTTCCTCGACCTTTGCTCGGTCGTCGAGAGAACAATGGGTATCGAAAGCAACAAGAGACAAAAGCAACTGCGTATGTGTCTTTGGTCCAGCACCAGAAAACAAGCATCAGTATTACCCGTGCTTGCTGAATCGCCGAGCAAACCAACTCTTCCGTTTCTCGGGCTGCGCTGGTCGTGCCTGCTGGGAAGAGTTGTTCACAATCGGCTTTTTTAAGATACCTGCTCCCGAATCTTTCTGGGGAACCCGAGGGGCAGTGTTGCTGTGGTTGGCGGCTCCGCTTACTTGGTAGTTGCTGTCGTTGCTGTAACCCACGCTTCCTCTCGCGCCGTTCGCCCCCCCAGTCTGACCGCCAAGCGCGAAGCTCGGCGGCTGGTCCACTGCGCTCTGACTGAACCCAATACCGTAGTCATTCTCCGGCTGCCGCCTGGGGACAGAAGACTGTACGCGTTCAATCGAGCTGTTGTCGCTGCTGGTCGGGTCGGTCTGATAACCTGCTGGTTCCGCCGAGGAACCGCTCCCATAAGCAGTCGTCACCGTCTCGTACGAGCGGTGGTTGCTCGGGATTGGGTAATCGCCTTGTCCCGCTGGCGGTGGCTGTCTGGATGAAGAATCATAGTGCGGTTCGGAAGCCATCCTTGGCCATCCCCGTCGCCCATTCTGCGTCGATGGCCCGTACCCGCTGTACCCGGTTTGTTGCTCGTAGTAACTGTCGCGTTGCCCCACACTGCCGGCACGAAGATCGGGAAGACTTCCGTCAGCGCGATTGGCGTACATCATCGAACTCGGGCGGCTCCCATAATAGCTGTCATGTCCAAATCGACCGCTGCTTCCATCTGTTCGCCTTCTTGTAAGTATCATGTCCTTGATAGGATTCAGGGGAACTCATACAGCCGCCATAGTAAGAAGTTCGCCGATTAGGTCCCCAACTTGACCCTTCGGCATCTAAGCCAACGTCGCAATCAGCGGGGGATGTCATTTTTTTGCCAGTCCATCAGACGTACCTGGGCGAATCATGGATCTTCGATTGTTGTACGCGCCATCAATCGCTGCTTCAAAGCTCCGAATCGTCTCCAAGGGACGTTCCCATCGACTGCGGGTCGGATTTGAACGGTCGGGGTCGACTACATGGAACTCAGTCAGTCTCTTGCCATGAAGCGCGGCAATGTATGAAACCATACCAATAGGGTTTCCCCAGATGTCCTTGTGCTGGATACTTCTTAATGGGGCGAAGGTTGTCCCAATACTCGCCGCCACCTCGGCTGCAAAACAGTTAGCGAAGTCGCAGATGGAATCTCGTACGATACGGTGCTCACCAGGTTCTGCTTCATGCATGGCAAGCGTCGGGTCCGCTTTGCTGTGCAGTCTATTTGCTTCTTTTTCTGCCGACGTCTCATGCAGGCTGATTTTGTGATTGCTGCCCGAGCCGTGAGACTTGTCCGAACGGAAACTGAACGCCCTGGACTTTCGGCGCCCGTGGCCTTGACCTGAGTGGGCTTGGCGTGTCTGCTGCGGCGAGGCCTGCTGCTGGGCTTGGGGAGGAGGAATGGATGGAGGGTAGGTATTTGCGATCGCCATCTTGCGTACTGGGGGAAAGTCAACAACTTTATCCTGGGCTTTCGGGCTAGGGTCCTGGTCAGCGCAGAGGCGCATGCACGATGGAGCCAAGCTCGGTTTACCCTTGCCGTGACTAT
This sequence comes from Thermothelomyces heterothallicus, assembly GCF_042370625.1. Taxonomy (NCBI): domain Eukaryota; kingdom Fungi; phylum Ascomycota; class Sordariomycetes; order Sordariales; family Chaetomiaceae; genus Thermothelomyces; species Thermothelomyces heterothallicus. The sequence continues at coordinate 566,272 of NW_027192564.1, read as the reverse complement.
CGTGAAAGCAGATTGTCGGTCAACAGACGATCCGGGAGTAATTCCGGCTAGAGTTACTCCACTAGCGTGGTGTAGATAATGGAGCTGGAGATCAAAAGTGGAATCGCCGGGAACCTCCTGGGCGTCGAGAGATTGCTTCAGGTGCTAACCGCGCGACCCACAAAGCGTTTATTGCAGGTTTCAACAATCAGGGCACCAGATGCCTTCGAGGTTTCAAAATGGATAGAATCGTAAGAAGAGAGAGCTAGCAAGTGAACGTTCAGTCGGGCGAGTCGGATGTTGTGCTGCGGCAAAATCGTGGCCAAAATGACAAAGGCGGTGGTGTCTTGAAGCACGAGGTGGTAGTTTCTTTGCGCTGCCGCCTGTTGCACGCTGTCTTTCCCAGCAGCTTCCTGAAATCGCCGACAACCAAACACTCTGGGCTTTCCTGGCGTCTGATCGGCCCACTGGGCGCTCGACTTTGTTTGCAGGGGTGGAAGACAACCAAGTGCTCCACTGTAACCCGAGAACAGCGCCTTGTGGGTACCGCACTAGAGCTGGGCTGCGGCGGGTGGAGTGACTTGGGACGGTCACTGACGTCAGCAACCGTATGCCCCGCTGATAGGGGTACCTTTCGTGTCGGACCGAAACATAAAATGCACCACCCAGCTCAATGGAAAGGCAGAGCACAATTCCTTCTCTGTCGGCCGCCGTGATCGTCGTCGGGGTAGCACACAATTCAGCCTCTGGGATGCCGTCAACGACTGCACTCCTTGCTTGTTGTCGCGTGGTAACCAATGGCGCGAGAAATTAGTTGTTTGCTAAATACGAGCCGGGAGAGGTCGATTGCTGCATGTCCAGCGCAGGAATCGGCGCTAACTCGACGCAGCTGCCACTAGGTAACTTTAGATCGGAGTCCGCCACGCGATGTGCGAGCCAAGTCCCTGCGAGGTGAGATGAGTTGAACTTGGGTGTTTGGTGAAAATCTCCGGCGTTTGACAAAAAGGAAAGGGTTATATGAATATGGCCTGGGACGAAGGGGGATGCCATACATTCAACGGTTCAATGGGTGATCACGGTTGTTGTAGTAACCGGAGGTGCGGACGCAGCTTTCTTCGAGTCAAAAACGAAAGGTTTTGATTAGATCGGTCGAGTGCGATAAGAGCTCATTGCAGAGTACCCCAGCGTCGAGGGGTTTCAAGTAAAAGGAGTTCGATAACGGGCGTGTGCCGGGCAGCCGTATCCTTAAGAATGGATCGGTTTCCGGATGTAGCTCGCAACGGACGCTAGGCAGCGTGGAAGGGTGTGGAAAGCTGGGAAGGTGCAGCGAAACCGCAAAGCGGATATGTTTCTCAGACCTGTTTTGATTTGCCCCTCTTCAAGCGTTGTGAGCTTTGACCCACAAAGGGACCTTGCAACACGAGCTTGACCTGAACGCTACTTGTTTCATCGCATCACCGTAGGCTCCAACACATCGCTCGCACAGTACGCTGATGACTGGTGCTCCTACATAAGACAGCATTCAAATAGGCGCAAAGACGACGGGGCGACTGGGCCCACGATCTCTGGCCGATCCACCGGAGCAGGTGCTACTTACGGGACTCGCTGAGCCGAGCCCGGCAAAAGGGTCCGTCCTTGGATGTTCGGAGTGTGGATGCTTGTCTCGATGCTGCGCCCCAGATTGCGTATGTGGGCGGGAGCCAAACACTGTGCGTTTCCAGGCAACTTCCAAGTTGGACAGGAACGATTCTCCGCTTTCTGGGCGCCAAAGTAACCGAATGTAGGACGCGTTTGCACCATTCTCGCGATTGAGCAATTGATTGCATTAGACTCGTCTTCCGGCAGAGTGTGTGTGCACGTACACCCAGCAACTGAAACATGGTTTGGCTCTCACCTGGCAGTGCGCGACGCCCAATAGAACTGGTCATCTCTCCGGCGTTCCATCCCTCTGGCCTCAGCATAATTGTTTAGGCAACACTGGTCCTGGCCTTGGGTCGAGGCCCAGAGCTGCATACTCTCAAACTGAGGTATCCTCAGAATTCCATACACAGGAAAAGAATGTACCTACCAGATATCCAACACACTGTCTCCGCGAGATCAAATATAAAGGTATCTAGGCACCTTACACATATTCACCACCCTGACCCGCGGACCAAGACTGCAGAACTTAGCATTCTGCGTATTACGGCGGTTCTTCGCCCTGCTGAGACACTTGCTGATATTTAACGGTGACGTCTGGAGTTTAGTGAAAAGGCTTCTATTGCGGCAAATAGAGCGTAAAGGGGTAACCCCGTTGCAGTTTTCGCCCAACACCATTTTCAATTGTAAGGTGTTTGCACCAGGGGCCTAACACAGCGATAATGTCACGACATAGGGCTATCAGCGCGCTTGGTTTAGGGTACGCAGAAACTGAAGTTGGTTATCTGGCGGACCGGGACTATATCGTCATCTTTTGCCTAGAACGACCGTGACCTTTTAACTTCGCAAGACACCCACAGATAGATGGGCCTCGCTGTGACTAGTGAACCGGGTGGTACGCTACCTGAATCCGCAGAGTTACCTGCCTGTAAAAATATGGAATTGACGTCTCGATCTGCGTGCCTCAAGCAGCTGCAAATGCTCCATGACGCACGGTATTGAATAGGCGGCATATTCCGGTACCGTGGGGGAATGGAGAAAAGGGACATACATACACCCATGCGCTAGTCATCCGACCCTACTGATAGCTCCTCGAATTCCGCCCTGCCACGGGATATGCGGGCGGTGAGAGCAGGCCTCAGGCGGCCCATTCGACCAAGCATTCGGGGTTCTTCGGCTCCGTTACGACGCTTCCACTCATCGTGCAGACAACCCGGAAATTCTGCGCGATGCTGTCAACTGATTTTCCAATTACCACCCGTGTAGCAGTGCAAGGGGATTAGTGGCTGGCGAAACTGGTCCATTAGGTAATTCTACCACAAATGTGCTACTGCGGCGTCCGAGGCTGGCCTGACCTGGGCAATTTCAGTCTGATGGGAAACAACAATTCCACTAAGTGGTATTGCCCATTCTGGACAAAGCATTGGTCCGATGAGGTGCAATTTCAAGAAGGGATAGGTTTGATCCGCCGGGCAGGACCGAAGGAAAGCCACTGAGACGCGCCGCCATCTCACTTCCCAAATCTCCACTCCCCTGTGTCACGGATGGCCCTGCGTTGGGTTTCTGTCGGCAATACGCATGCTCGCACCGTTCTGAACTCGTACACTAGGCAATACCTTTGCCATGACGGGTAGCTGCGGGGAGAGACTGCACGCTTCACCGGTCTGGACCTTCAGCTTGAAGCGATTATAACATTAGCGGGATCCCTCAAGAAGACGTATTGTGGGACGGTCATCCGAAATTCGGCCATCGTGTTGGTTTCAGAGAAGCCTTTGGTGAGAAATCACGCCTTCGCAACACACCTGAAGTTGGCTCTTATATATCGTCACCATCCCTGCCACTCAGACCACCTCCACGGTCTTGCAGACCTGTAGATGTTGTAGCCCAGGTTCGGCCTTTATCGTTGTTATTGTGACAGTGAAGACGAGAGTCTTCCCTCTGAGCTGCCTTGTGTCCCTCATCTATGAAGCACTCTCCCGTACCCCAAGCTGTGGATCCTCAATGGCATCGTCATCTTGGTATTGCCTTGATTTTGAATGCTAGAAGCATGGCCTTTTCTGTAGAGGCCTTGCCTATCCCTGATGCACCGAAATCATGAACCACCCATCACCAACTAACTCCGGCCTGATCCAGTCCCTTAAATCGAGGAGGGGTAGAGCATGATGCGAACCGAGGCGCCAAACGACCTTGCAGGAAGGGGAGTGGAGAACTTCGCCCGAACGACACCTGAGTTGCCTGTGGAACAAAATCAGCCCAGCCCATCCAATTGCGCATCATATCCGTCGAGTCGTACCGTGTGGCCTCGTCACCTTGCCCCAAATGACCCGAATCTTGGTGCCGCGCACCTCCTTCTGACCCCGGTAGACATAGGCGACCCTCTTGCCGGTGTAGAAGCTGTTATCCACCGTCAATCCCGTTCTCCGCTATCTGACATTCGACTTTTCAACATACTTGGCAGCAGCAGTGTCGTCGACGCCCTCGATCTTGATCAGGCTGGTCCTGGGGTGGGTGTTGTGGCGGCCCCGCTGGTAGCTCAGGTGGCGACCCCTACGCGACAGCGGCGGTCAGTGTCTCGAGCTCATCGGCAATCGAAATTCAGGGCGCTTTATCTCGAATCGCGTGGATCCAAAGCGTTCGACTTCGCAGCTGGAGCGCTCTCGGAATTGTCGCCAGGGGTTGTACTCACTTGACGTATACTAGAGAACAAAGTTAGCCATTACTCAACAAAGCAAAGCGAATTCAGCAACACCAGTGCTAGACATCATCGCAACCGTGCGAGATCGGTCGGCACCAGTGTGGCTACAGTAGCAAGTCCAGGTTCGCTCACATCTATGACCAGATTCACTAGGCATCTTGTCGGTTTGGAGTTCCCGATCGATCAGTCTTTTCCGACCACGGTCAAGGGATATCAGCAATGTGTCGTGCTGATTCGAGGTCCGGCGTTGGGCGACGTGGTTGTGGCTCTGCGCTTCAATGTCCCGGCCGATTTCAAAAATTCGCGTGGTGCGGCTGGTAGGGCTTTCTGAGCTTTTGTGGGGCGGATTATCTGTTGCACCGGTTTATGGCTCTTGGCCGAAGGCTTGGCATATGGAAGGCTTCGGTCGATCGTGGCTCAGCGAACAAGGTCTGTGGCTGGTGCGCAAGCCACAAGTGACAACATGCAGTTGGATTATATTTGCTCAAGTTCTTTGGAACCCCCCTTCTTGCATCCACCATCAAAAACACTAGTAGCAAGCGCCAGTTGCGCTATAGTACAACGCTAGACTCGGCATTCCTTTTCCGGCCAGCACTGCTGCTGCTGTACTGATTCTTGCTTTCGGTCAATCGGGCATTAGACTACGGTGTAGAAGGTCAATAATCGAAAATGTATCGCTCGAACGAAGCCTGGACAAACCAGGAAGGCTAGAGGTTGGGTAATTGCCTCACACTTATTGCGATTTTTGCAACTTTTCCTTAACAGCATCAGCAAGGTTGTCCGCTCCCGTCCTGACTTAACAATGGAGCGGATAATCGGAACCCTGCAGATGTGAAAGAGTGGAATTCAGCTCCACAGCTTGTCGCTTGAGACATGCGAAGCCGGACCGGATGTCGGAGTCACCTCGATCACGAAACAAAATAGACCCAAGAAAAAAACGGCGAATTTGTCAGTCTTGGCCCGCTTCGACTGGATCAAAGGGATATTCGATACGCTCTTCTGCTGTGGCTATCCCCTACTTGTCAACGGGCGTTGGTAGCCTTAGCCTTGACCTAGAGCACCTCCGGTTTTTCACTCGAACGTGGTTATCCCGCGGAGATGTAGGCAAAAATTGCTGTTGTCGTGCGCACATCAAATTCTCAAAGCAGGCGTGCCGAGGAGTCGCAAAACTGAGGCGACCGAACTTCAATACTCGCTCTTCAATGCACCGAACGAAGCTAACCAGGTATACATTACCAAACACGTCGCGTGGGGGCAGGGGAATTCTGCCGGTCGGCGGATCCAGCCTGCTCAACGCAATTCCTTGACCTCCGCCAACGTGCGATTTTTGCCTGTCTGGCGGTTTAGTGTCAAGACAGCCCATCCACACAGGTCCACGGGTCCTGCGGTATTTCTCCGGGGGCAATCACCGCCTTGCGACGCATGCACGTTGGCAAGAGCTTTCTCGGCTCGCCGCGACCGACCTGATCTTGCTCCACCACCACCATCCCAACAAGATGCGGATGCCCCGCAGCGGCTGGATCAACAGCCCTGCGTTACCTCTGAGCCTTCCGACCTTAAATGCTGCAGAGGGTCCAACCCCGAGATGAGATTAGCCAAATTACCGGGAGAGCCTTCGACATGGTGTCCCCACGGGTTCGGCTATGGGTGCGATGCTTGACTGCTTCTCCTGGAATTGAAATGGGCACTTGGTAAAGCGCTTGGGTTGTGGAGGTGAAATTTATCTGACCGGTACGGAGTATATGGTCCATATAATAGTTAGGACGTAGTGCCATCTTCGCTCTTCCAGGTTGCCCTGCCCATTCTCCCATTAATTGTCAAGTTTACTCAGATTTCCGGCGTAGCATGCATTTCTGCCACATTATGCAACATAGTATGGCTCTTGAATTTGGATGCTGGAGGCATCCTGTGGTGACAAATCGGTACTTGCACAAGCGTTCGCCTGTTCAGCCTTTAAAGATCCATGACGTAGGGCAGGGCGTCAACCACGTAGCAGCAACCGACAGGCGTTATCAAACAAAGCAAACTAATCACCACGGCTGTTTACCTCACACATGCGGCGCCCCAAGGTTCTTGGTTACAAATCCAGTGAGGGGCGTGTGCCATCCGGAGAATTCGGAGGGTACACAGGAAGGAGTTGGGTTCCAAGGGTTAGCATTCCCGGCCCAGGCTCGCCTTGCTGTGGTAGGCCGATACGTAAAGGCGGGGTCCCTGAGTAAGCTGCCCCTCGTCGCAAATGCCCTGCTCTTGGAGCTCCAGCCCTTTGCTCATCACGCATCGCCCCTGCCCGGTTCAAATACTATTAACCCCGAAACCTCCAGCTCGAACGAACTCCGATATTCTTTCCCCTCCCCCCAGTCGACACATCCATTCCGCCTACTTCGGACCAGCCTGAAGTCCTCCGATCTTTGGCGCGGACTCAATCAAATATTTGTACAATAGAGCCCTGGACAAGATGGCCTCTGATTTGCATTCTGGAGGGTGAGTGAGCCCCGCCATCTCATGACGACAATTTCAGTGGAGCTGGTTCGGGCTATTTCGTACAGCTCAGCGCAACTACCTCCAAGACAGAGTTTTGGCTTCATTGGCAGGACGCACTCAAGGAAATGTCCCGAGAACAGCCATGAATTCAAGCGATCCGAATTTGAGCCTCATTCTGACTGCTTTGCAGCTCCGTCGAGCTCAAGGACAACACCGTCATCGTTGTCCTTGGCGCCTCCGGCGACCTCGCTAAGAAGAAAACGGTACGTATCTTGACAGCCAAACCCCCAATGTTTGACGTGCTTGCCGGCTGACCGTGCTTAGTTTCCTGCCCTTTTTGGACTCGTAAGTTGGAAAATACTCACCGAAAACGCTGGGAGATCGAGTGATTAAACGTCTTGGCAGTACCGAAACCAGTTCCTGCCCACGGATATCAGAATCGTTGGATATGCGCGAACAAAGATGGACCACGACGAATTCCTTCGTCGCATCAAGTCGTATATCAAGACACCTACGAAGGACATCGAACAACAGCTGGAGGAGTTCTGCAGCCTGTGCACATATGTGTCTGGCCAGTACGACAAGGACGAGTCATTCCTGCAGCTCAACAGGCACCTCGAGGAGCTCGAGAAGGGAAGGAAAGAGACCAACAGATTGTTCTACATGGCACTTCCGCCCAGTGTCTTCACCATCGTCTCGCAGCATCTGAAGAAGTGCTGTTACCCAAGCAAGGGCATTGCCCGCGTCATCGTGAGCCCGCAGAGTCCCCTAAGGACCTTTTGCTCCTACTAACCCTTGTGACAGGTCGAGAAGCCATTTGGCAAGGACTTGGCGAGCTCCCGCGAGCTTCAAAAGTCGCTTGAGCCGGACTGGAAAGAAGAAGAGCTGTTCCGCATCGACCACTATCTTGGCAAGGAAATGGTGAAGAACATCCTCATTCTGCGATTCGGCAACTCCTTCTTGGGCGCGACTTGGAACAGGCACCACATCGACAATGTGCAAATCACATTCAAGGAGCCGTTTGGAACCGAGGGGCGTGGTGGATATTTTGACGAGTTTGGCATTATTCGCGATGTGATGCAGAACCACCTACTTCAGGTTCTGACCTTGCTTGCCATGGAGAGGCCGGTTTCCTTCTCCGCCGAGGACATTCGCGACGAGAAGGTGCGGGTACTTCGTGCTATTCCCGCCATCGAGCCTAAGAACGTTATCATCGGCCAGTACGGGAAGTCGCTGGACGGTAGCAAGCCGGCATACAAGGAGGACGACACTGTTCCCAAGGACTCGCGGTGCCCCACCTTCTGCGCACTCGTTGCCTACATCAAGAACGAGCGGTGGGATGGCGTGCCCTTCATTATGAAGGCGGGCAAGGCGCTTAACGAGCAAAAGACGGAAATACGCGTTCAGTTTAAGGACGTCACCTCCGGGATCTTTAAGGACATTCCGAGGAACGAGCTCGTCATGCGCATCCAGCCTAATGAGAGCGTCTACATTAAGATGAACTCGAAGCTTCCGGGCCTGACAATGCAGACGGTGGTGACGGAGCTCGACCTCACATACCGCAGGCGATTCTCCGATCTCAAGATCCCTGAGGCGTATGAGTCGCTAATCCTCGACTGCCTGAAGGGCGACCACTCCAACTTCGTCAGAGACGACGAGCTCGACGCCAGCTGGAGGATCTTTACACCTCTGCTACACTACTTGGACGACAACAAGGAGATCATTCCCATGGAGTACCCATATGGTAAGCGGGTTCTAGACATCATGCTATTCCTGCCCGCCATTGTTTCCAAAGCTGACTTCCTTTTCAGGCTCTCGTGGTCCGGCTGTGCTCGATGATTTCACCTCGTCTTACGGCTACAAGTTCAGTGATGCCGCTGGATATCAGTGGCCGACAACCTCGGCTCTGGGCCCGGGCAACAAGTTGTGAGAAGTTGATGCTCGCAGGTGAACATGCAAATGCTGCTTAAAGCGATAGTCTTAAACCGCAGCTGAGCGCATTACGACCTCAGTCACGCTCAACTTAGCCCTGTTGGGCGTTTCTTAAGACTTTTGCGTTTTTGGGCAGGGCAAGACACGGCACGGCACGATTAGACTTTAACACTGGGAAGGCGCGGGGCGACGCAGGAAAATGGGTGGATAGCAACGGGATCTTTCGAAGCAGCTGCAGGTTGTAGCCGTGTTGCTTTCTTGCTTCATCGGAAACTTCGATCTGTTAGCCAACAAGCCACGCAGGAAGGGATAAGAGCCTTTGGGATGACCAGGTTCAACAGGTAAATTCAACGTTTACACGGGTTGTAACTGGCAGCCAGATATTTTCACGTGGTGAAGAAACATGGTTCAAATTCTTCAGTGGGTGTATGCCATGAGAGGACGCTATCGCTTGCTTGGTGTTGCAGCCCACCCTCCAACGGTGCAAATGGGTAGCTATTTTCAGAAGGGAAATTCGTCCCGGCTCAATGGACCACTTTCTTTAAGGCACAGGTTGGCCGTCATCGGGCCACTTCCGAGTTCAGCAATATCTTGAATGACGTAAGGGACTCCCAAGGGCCCTGGAATCGAGTTTGCGCAATATGGATGTAATTCCGGTCAACTCGAGCTGGCCAAGTCCGCCCTGCTCGAGATAGCTTTCATTGACTACATGACAGGACATTTAATTGGTAGCTCAGAGAGTAAAGACACAATGTTAGCGAGGTATTCTGTCGCGTAGCGCAGGGCAGCGTTTCACAGCAAACGCGGGGGAGTGGGGGGGCGAGAGGGTCGGGAGGAAACATACCAGCATGCAGTGCACGCGTATGGAAGGCTTATATAAGGTAGGTACGGTAGGTACCTAGGTAGGTACAAACATACAAGGAATGTGGTAGTGTGTACAACGTAGATCCGTACAACAGATTATGTATGGAATCCGTACATAGCTTACAGTGATGTGCTTCGTGCCCTCCATTTTCAACAATTATCTGCAACGTACTCCGTATTTCGTATCGCCAAGGTATTTGCGCCTAACTTTCCAGGCACCAAAGCAACACCCCTGTTCTCTAGTGGAGCATTGCCCCCACCCCTGTTCGCCTGAGAGATGGTTGCCGTTCTTTGGCACTGGGCGGCAGATTCCTCTGGAACAGTTCAACACCACGGAACCGCGACGATTCCAACTGCGACTGTAAACCGAGAGCGACGCTCCCTCGACAAGAAACACCGAGCGCATGGTTTAATTAAGCAAGTTGGAACGCTGCGATATCGAATCGTTGCTCGTGACACTCCGAGCGTTTTCCAACGATAGGAGACGGGAGTCGGAAGCAAAGAGCAGCTCTACGATCGATTTACTGCCCTCTCGACCCAAAACGAGAAATTCAACTCAGCAATTACGGGCGCTAGGCGCGGTGCGGAATCGGATCTGGAAGTAATGGGTTTTCTCATCGCCGATTCTTGCCCTGTCTTCTAAGCCCGCGACTGGCAAGGTGCTGGCGCGCAGTCGCTGCTTCTAGGCGATTTTGGCCCGTCAGCCTTTCTTCGGCAGCATCGCGTTTCGCCCCCCCGCCTTATACTCCTCGCTCGGTCGAAAAGAAAGCCTCAGCTCAGCCAACGGCGACCGATCCGCCGACCGACCGCATGGAATTCGGGAGCCGCTCTCTTCGACTCTACTTTCTCCTTTCTGAACTTCGCCCGCCGACAACGAGATCCGCATCAACAGCAACCGGCGGAGAAACTTGGAACTACCTCTCCGTGTCTCACCTTAGCAACTAGATCTCCCCCTCTGCTTCGACGGCATAACCTGCCAGGCGACCAAGGGCACGCCCTATCGCCATACCCTTCCACTTTCTCATCGGCGCATCTACTCATTCTCGGCAGCTCGACATCCAGTACCTCACGCCACTCACATTCCCCCCGCTCCTTTTCACGCGCCGGTCTTCCTGAGGCTTGGAGATCTCCTAGGTCAGCCTTGTCGAGACAAGTCACGGTTGAAGGCGCTATAGGGGTCCTGTGGCGCAGAAGCCGGTCTCGAAATGGACAGCGGCATGCACGACAGCACCCCCCCCGACAAGGCCAGAGTTTCCATCGTTAATGGCGTCAGTGGCGATGACGTGCCCGTCAAATCAGAGTCTCCAACAACAGGCAACAAGGTAGTTGACAATGGACCGGCCATCGACTACAGCAAGCTGGGGAGCAGCCTGAGGGACGTCAAGAAGGAGGAGCCACCAGACGAACTCCGGCATATAACGGAGGGCGTGATGCCGCTTAGTCTTTTGTTGACCAGGCTTGCCCAATTCTCGCATATGAAACTCCAGGAGCTCATCCTTGAATTGGCATCCAAACCTCTTCCTGAGCACACTCTTAACGGCAATGCTAAGGGTCCCATCAACAGCGGCATCAATGGCAGCGTTAACACTGCCAATGGAGGCGCCAAGATGCCCGGTCACGTCTTCGAAGATACCTCCCCCGAAAGCTTGGACAAGAAGACGATGCTCCTGAAGTTCATCCAAGATCTTCACTCGAGATGGGTCAAGGCATTGGTCATCACCGAATGGGCCAGAAACGCCGACGAAGTTGGCAAGCTGATTGACTTGAGGATACATCTTGCCGAAAAATTGGAATTGTACAACAAGGCCTTCTGGAATATGATTCACGTAAAGCAAGAGATGGCATTCGCCAAGGTCCCGAGCCCGGACTTGAAGACTGCGCTAGAGGTTCTCAGCGCCGGAGCGGTACACTGGATGCCAGATGTAGGTTGCAAACTGCTCCGGGTTTCTGCAAGCTCCGTACGAACTAACCGATTTGCTAGTTTGGTTATCTTCCCAAACCGCCATTGGAGGCGCAAGAGATATCGCATTGGCTGAATGAAATCGAGGTGACCTTGCATATGAGACTTCAACTTCACGAGTACGAGCAGATTCCAGAACCGTGGAAGCAGTATAAGATCGACAATGGCCGAGTCACCTTTACCGTGCCTGGGGAGTTTGAGGTCGATCTGACGATATCCGACGAGGATTTTGGCGCGCAGTTCTGGTTCCTCGATTACCGCCCCCTCTTCAGCCCGGCACCCCCGAAACTCTCGGACGGAGCCAGGGGATTCATTGAGGGCCGGGTGAACAAGATTCTCGAGACTGAGGGCTTACCGGGGTGCTACAAATACCTGCATGAGATGGCTCTCACTGCCAAGATTGGCGAGTTCACACGCCAGGCTGTCGAGCTCAACCGTACTGGGTTGTGGGCGGAGACATTGAGAGTGGAGAGACTGAATAGGGCCCTAGGGATTCAGTACTGGGTTCAGAGTTCGCACACCCAGGGCTCTGAAAGCTGGATCTTACTTGGCACGCATAGCGGCAAGAACTCCGAGGGGGTCTCCGATCCGAATTCCCCGAGTCGCCTCGTATTGCAGTGGTTCCGCGACGGGAAAGAGGTCAAGGATGCCGACATACCGTTCGATGCGGATAACATTTCCACCGAGAAGTTGTTGACGGCGGTCATTTCGAGGCACATCCAGCACCTCCTTTCCACGATCTTCAACACCCTTCAGGGCAAGCCCCGGTATGCGCGGAAGCAGGGAAAGCTGGCGTTGCGCATCTCGGACCAGCCGGGAACCGACTCCGCGCTCACAATGCAGCTGCTCGGTAAAGCCGACGCCGTCCTCAGTATCGGCACATGGTCGGGCAATTTCTATTTCGTCGACCGGTCCCTCATCGGGCTTGAATGGGCACACAGGCTCAACTCGTCGCGCAACCCGGCAACCGAAGGCCCGGGCGTGCTAGAGGCCTTGAGGTGGGCTTACACGGTGCGTTACCTGAGGACGCTGCCGAAACCTGCCGATTGGGTCATCCTCCCGCAAGCTCCCGTCCCTTCGGACGAGGTGAAGCGCGTCGTTTACTCACATGCTCCAACGACACGGGAGCCGTTCTACGCCATGTGGATGAGGAACACTCGGTGGAGCGCGCAATGGTTTGCCATGATGAGCTTGAGTCTTGGCGGAGACCGGTGGTGGCTCATCGAGGTGTAAGTGCATCGTTCCTTGTGTATGCCTCTGCTCTACGCTAACGCACATCAAGCACCGCCGAGGGACACGGATTGCCGGGCTTCCGTATAAGTACCTTTACCGAGCTTCCCATCACGCCCACCGATCTGCTTCCACCAGCAGCTAGTCTCATTCCGAAACTCACAAAGCACACAACAAATATCATGGCTCAGATTGACGATCTTCGTGGTCTCCACCAGCAACGTGTGCCGCACACCGCAAGCAAGTTCCGCGAGAGCGGTTCGTTGACAACATATGTGCTGTCGGCGGATATGTTGGCGCGCCAGCCCGGTTCCGACGACGCCTCGCGAACAACGTGGGCGGCAAAGTTCATCCCACTCGCTTACAAAGGCCCAGCGCCCGTCCCAATATCGGAATACCGTGAGCTTCTTGCCGACCTCCGCTCGCCCCAGAGGCCGCCTGCACGCCAGAGGGTCATGGTGGAGGCGAAAGTCGACGTCCCAAACCGCTCCAGATTACAACTCCTTGAGCGCAATCTTGATCGGGATGTGCTATATGACCACCGAGCTGGCCAATTTATCCTCCGACTTCAGCCGGATAGCAGTTCTGGAGCGATTCCCCTCCTCCGTGCCCGCATGCAGGCTCTCGATCGCCTTGTGGGCATCGTTGACGGCCTCGGACGCGGCGGCAAGCATGTGACTCCGGAAAAGATCACTCTCCGTGAAGTCGTCTTTTCGTACAGCGCCAAGGCATCGGCAATTCGCGCTCCGGAGCTCTCACAACCCGATCAATCATCATCTTCAGATGGCAACACTCAGCGGTCATGGAAAGTGCGGCTTGATCTTGCCAGGGAGCAAGGGGTAAATGTCATGCTCGATCCCGGCAACCCTCACCTGCGAGTCCTCGACTACCTGCGGGCCACGGCCAATTCGCCTCAATTTAAAAAGCTCCCTTCGTGGCTGCTTTTCACGCTCCCACTTTTCGAAGCACTTGAACGGCTCCAAATTTCCTGGGACGCTGTCCTCGCCAAAGAGCAAGGGACGTGTTACGTCTTCCACAAATCGATGGATTGGGTGACAATACGCTTTGCACTCACGGGGGCCAAAAATCGCCGCTTGCACCTGGATATTCGGCCCCGCGACAAGGGCGGCGAGCTCACGTGGCACGTTTACCGTCCAGCAACAGACCAGAATGCCAACAACGAGAATGATGAATTCAACAGGGTCCTGAAACAGCGCGTCTGGTCGACAAACGGTCGCGGGTTTAAGGGCCTCATGAATGGCGCGGCGGCGACCTGGGACGACGGGATCGGCAATCTTTTGGCCCTCATTGACGAAGCGCTCCAGTCACTGGCCGGTACACCAGCGCCTCCGCAGCAGGCGCCGGCGCAAGCCCCGCAACCCACCCAACGTCCGCAACAACCTCAAGCCCCAGAGCTGCAAAATCAGCAGCAAGCACAACAGCCGCAGCAACCACAGCAACAGCAACAACAGCAGCAGCAGCAGCAGCAACAGCAGCCGGCTCTCCCGCTGCACGGTAGTGGCGCGCCTGGGCGATTTCCACACCCGCTCCAGCAGGGCCAACAAGCACAGTACCAACAGCAGCAACAGCAACAACAACAGTTACAACAAGCACGACTGCAGCAGCAGATGCATGGCCAGGCCCAGGCGCAGGGTCAGCAGCGCGGAGGCGGCGTAGGCAACAACAACGCGCCCGTGGTGGTTCTCGACTAGGCCTCAGGAAGCCAACCGGCGGGGTGCGTTTCTCTGACGAAAACCGATCTGCCGTGACTGTGGTTGCTCTGGCCGGCTTATTCTTTTTTCTCTTCCGTCGGCGCACGACGGCTTATTCCCTACGGGCGGGGACCGACCAGTGCCTGGCAGCATTCTAGCGTGTTGGCGTCTTTTTTGTATGGTATCATGTTGTGCATTCACTTTTTTTTTTGGCCCGACACGACGCAGCAAGAGGAGCGGGAACAGGAATTGGGGGGGCTTGTTTGTGGGGAGAAAGGGAGGAAGGGTTTGGGTTTTGAGAAGCCCACAAGGCTGCCGGGGCGGAAGTCCAAATACAGAACAAGGACAGAAAAGCAAGGGACGTGTGAATGGACATGAGGAGAAGAGGGGCGCGGTGGACGGGATACCATGTCATATGTCATATCAGATCATTGGGGCTGTGGAATGGCTTTTTTTAGATAGGCGATGATACCAGCATAAGACACACAAAAACAAGGAAAGACGCGCGGGACCCATCGTCTGGGCCGCATCGTTTCTGATACGGTGGTGGTTCTCCCCAAAGTCGTTATTTTCTCCTGATGACCTCGAAGGTTGTGCACAGCGGGGCGTGGGGGTGGAAGTACATTTGGTAATACATCTTTGGCTTGTGCTTTTTTTGTGTTGCATGCTTTCTTGTCTTCGAAGACTATATATGTACATACATAGATTTACAATACATTCCTCTGAACGAACTATGCCCGGCTTATTTTACACACGTGCGCGCGCAAGGCACACAAGCACACAACAACAGATAAATCTACGGGTGGTGCCAGCCGCAGGGCGGACCCCCCCTCCCCCCTTCCTCTTCTTCATGCTTCAGTTGGCCTCACCATCACCCCCCGGTTTCCAAGGCGCCCTCCCTCAGCCTGACCTGGCCGGACTCGTCGACAAAGGCGCGGCTCCCGTAGCGCAGGGGCAGCATGTGCCTCTGCAGGGACAGGTACTTGGGCTGGCGGGTGAAGCGCTCGAGCCCGGTGTCGCCGACGGACCACTCGGCGGCGGCGCCCTCCTCGCGGCCGGCGATCTGGACGGCGACGTCCCTGGCGGCGCGCAGCATGTTGAGCACGCCCGGGTTCTGGTAGCTCTGGCCGACGACGGCGAGGCGGCCCTTGAAGGCCCACTCGAGCTCGGAGTGGGCGGCGCGCATGCGCCTTGCGTGGCCGACGAGGTGCTGGGGGATGCAGTCGCGGCAGAGCTTGGCCGAGGCGTGCGCCTGCTCCGTGAGCTCGGGCGGCAGGCGCAGGTGGCGCTCGACGGCGGCGAGGGCCGCCTTCTTGGCGCGGAACGTCTGCGCCGTGACGTGCAGGGGCCAGTCGGTGTAGTAGTGGCCGCCCATCATGACGGTGAGCTTGGTGCCCTGGACCGTGTCGGCCCCGCGCGGGGCCGGGTCCGGGTCGGACGGGGTCGGGAGCGGGAACTCGCGGTCCGAGTCGAAGATGACGCCGAGGACGCACTCCGGGTTCTGCTCGAAGGGGAGGGCTTGCGGGACGAGGTAGCCGAAGCCGTTGTAGGGGAAGTTGATGCGCGGGACCGGGTACCAGATGTTGACGAGCATGATGCTGACGGCGGTGGTGGGGAGGAGGGAGGGGAGCAGCTTGTCGGTGATCTTGTATAGCTTCTTGGCGAAGATGGTCGAGACAACCTTGTCGTACACGGCGGGTGCCTCCTCGAGGGATTTCGAAATGTGAACCTAAGAGAGAGAGAGGGGGGGAGAGAGAGAAAGGGCGGGATGGTTAAGACGCGGGTGTGACGAGCCACAGAGAGATAGAGAGAGGGGGGGAGAGAGAGATAGCTTACCCCGACTTTATCTACCTTCTCGATGTACTCGACACGAGTGACGAACTTGCCCGTGACGAAGGTGACGTTGGGGTTCTTCTCGAGCGCGTCGGCCAGCGCGTTGGTCAGGGTGCTGAAGCCGTCGCGGAACCAGAGCGCGCTCGTGTCGAGGTGCTGGGAGGCCAGGTCGAAGACGGCCTTGTCGCGAGCCAGCTGCAGCATCATCTCGTAGTCGACACTGCGCACGGGAACGTTGGTGATGGGCTCGTCGTCCGTGGGCACCAGCTGGTCCGCCAGGAAGCCGCTCCCCATGCTCAGCTTCCACACGTCGCCGCCCGTGATGCCGTGGACCATGGCCGACATGAGCTTGTCCACCAGGGCGGGGCTCCCGAGCCGGTACGCGTAGTACTCCCCGACCGACATGTCCCGGCGGCCGCGGAACAAGTCCTTCCTGAAAGGGTCCTTCCTGGTGCGGAAGATGTTGAGGACGGCGGGGATCAGGCCGCGAAAGAGGGGCTCGAAGAGCAGGGCGGCGAGGTTGGCGAGTTGCCGGAGAGCGCCGAGGGGGTCGGACAGCCGAATGGTGACCTTGGGGAGCGGGACGAGGTGGTCAGGGTAGTAGATGAAGCCCGAGACCGCCTCCTCGTCCTGCTTCGCGTGCACGAGCTGGTCGGTCAGGTTGAGCTTGGTGACCTGATTTGATGATGATGATTTCATTAGCGCGGCGGGCGGTCAGCATCGCCTCGTCCATGTCATATACATGCAAGGGGGGAAGGGGGGGAAATATCCGCGCCGAGCAAGACGCACCAGATCGTAGAACACCAGGTCGTCCCACTTGGGGACGCGCCCCGGAGCGGACTGCGGCTTGATCATGCGGGCGGCGCGCTCAAAGTGTACGGTGCCGACCTTGCCGTCGGGCGTCTTGACCTCGGCCTTCTCCGTCTCGATCCAGCCACCCAGACGCTTGTTGGCCTCGTAGATGGTGATCTTGGCCTCGGGGAGGAGCCGCGTCAGGTACCATGCCGTGGTGAGACCGGTCAGGCCACCGCCGAGCACGGCGATGGTCTGCGGCGGGTGCTGCTTGTTGCCGACGGCATAGTGCCGCCGTTGCTGGCTCCTGGACCGGGGCGGGATGGCCGGTCGTAATGGTGATGATGATGGTGATGATGGTGATGATGGTGATGACGATGGTGATGACGACGATGGCAGCAATGCCGGTGTGGTCGTCGGTGCTGGCGGGCGCAGGTTATGGTGGGGCGGGGGGGTAGGTCGCAGTGGTCGACCCGCGTTGGCGACGTGGGCGCTCAGGAATCGGCGGCAGGTTCGCGGCGGACCGCACTTGGCGCCATTGCCGCCCGGATTGCGCGCGGTGCAGCGCAGGCTGGTTGCGTACATGTCGAGCAGCGCTCCAGCGGCCACATCCCGCATCGACAGGACGGTGGGCGCAGGCAATGGCTCGGTGCGGACCTGAGCCTCAGGTCAGGTAACGTAAGGTTGATTTCTCCGGGGGTCGAAGCCCGCCGCTGGTGCCCGGCCCGTAACCGCCTGGTACCCGCCTGGAAGCTGGGATTGTGACATCGCTTCAAACCCTAACCCTGGTAATATTGCTCATGAGAGAATGAAGAGACAACCGTTTGCATATGCATTCCCGGACGATCTACGGAGTAGTTCTGATTCAAAACCTGGATGGACACTTGGCTGGGATGGGAGGAGAGAGGGGGAGGGCAAGGACATTTCAAGCTGAGTGAGAGCAAGCGACGGCAATCTCTATTCATGTCGCTCTTCGCCCCAACCAGAGATCCATCCACCAGCCTTCTTCCCGCTATCTTCCGCTTCCATGGAACAGAGAAACAAAGCCGGTCTAAGAGAAGGAGGACAAGAGAGAAAGAGGGAGAAAAGAGGGGGAAAAAACGGTGACCCAAGGGGAACCCAAAAACGCTCCAGAACGCCGCTGTGATGATATACTAGTACATGACCAACCCGCACCTTCACATACCCATTCATTGCCGGCAACAAACTCGTCCGATGCCACACATATATATGCCCATGCCCTCTTCTTTGCTGGGTATCTACCCTCGGTATTTTGTTGTTCCCATGTCACCTCGCATAAGGGCTCCATCCCTTTTTCCCATCGTTCCATCCTTTGGTCTACCTCCCCGTAATCGAAATGTCGTTTGAACAAGCCGGCCACAACCTCCAGTGCCGCTTCGCTGCCATCCGTTCCCAACGCGTCAGAGCACCCGCCCCCCACCACCAGCCCCCAACTAGATGACCACCTCGGTGGCTTCGGCATCCGGTGCTTGATCTCCAGACCCGGGAAGCACAAGGTCCTCCGGCCCCTCGTTGGCAAATTTGCGCTCGCTGACGTGCTCCTTGCGCCCGTCTTCGGCCGTCCAGACCTTGTCTTGGAACGTGCCCCGCTGACCCTCCTCGTGCATAAACGGGCAGTTGCGGTTGGTGCACGGCCGGTACTTGCAAGGGGTCTTGATGTGTGTGAACTTGCAGCCGGGCACCTTGCACTCGCCGCCGTTGCGGCAGGCCGGCATGCTAGGGTGCCGGAACGGACAGACCGGGTTGGCGCAGTTGGGGAAGTACTTGCAGTCCTGTTCGCTCTGATGCGCCGCCTTGGCCGCCGGTGACGGGTGGCGCCCGACACACTTGCGGTTCTTGCAGGCCGCCCCGAAGCTGCAGACGTCCTTGAGGTCGATGGTCGTGTTGGGCGGTGCCGCCGGCGACTGGTGCGCAAACTTGCAGTCCTTGTTCTGGCACCGCAGGTTGAACCGGCACACCGTCTCCTCGGGGTTCGGCGCCTCGCGCTTGGTTCCCGCCATATCCACGTCGCCCTGCGAAGTAGAGTCCGCCTGGCCGCCTTCAGACCCTGGTTGTTGGTGCTCCCCGTGCCCATTGTGCTGATGGTGTCCGCCACCGCGCCGGAACTGGCCTCCTCTCCCGCCCCGGTCGAACTGATGCTTGCCGCGGCCAAAGCCACCGCGGTTCCCCATACCATTCTGCTGCTGTTGTTGTTGTTGCTGCTGCTGCTGCATCATCAGCTGCTGCTGCATCTGCTGGAGCATCTGGTTCTGCTGCTCCATCATGGCAAAGATGTCCGCCTGGGTGTAGCCGCCGGTGTTCATCGGGTGCATCCCGCCCATTCCGTTCATCCCCGCAGGACCCTGGGGTGGCATGCCGCCCATGTTCGCAATTCCGGCGGCGATGTTGGCCGCGCGAGCGTTGCTTGTCCGCGGCTGCCGTCCTACGCCCATCCTCGGTCCAGACGGCGGTCCTCTCCCGATTCTCTCGTTGCCAGACTGATTCCGGACACGGTGGAGAACCGAATCTTGTTGGCGGTCCATTGCCCGGTTGATCTGGCCCATGAGGCGCTTTTCCCGCCCGCCACGGATGTTGCCGGTTCCGTTACGCATGGCCTTAGGCCCAGTAGGTCTGCTATTTGTCAGCAATGAGGTCTTGCGCCCGGCGACTAGTGGGAAGTGACTTACGCGTTGAGCCCGGCTGCGGGTGCGTCGGATGTGTCCATATTGGTATCCTGATTGGCATCCTGGGACCCATCCATCGGTTCGTCCTTTGCCCCGTCCGTGGCATCAGAGGACTGGGCCTGCTGGGAACCTAATTGTGCGCTGAGGGTACCGATCTGCTGAAACAGCCAACTTGCGAACGCCGGAGCTGTCTGGTCGTCGGGGCCGAGCGAGAGCAAATCGCCAGCGATTTCGGCGGCAATCTCGGACTCTGTCTTCCCGTTCGCAAGCATGAGGAGAAAGTACTCTGACATGGCAGAGCCCTCGGTGCCCGGGCCGGCCCAACCAAGCTCTGCGATCTTGCCCTGGATGGCCACATTAAGGGCCTCCGCGAGCGGCGTGCCGAGCGCGACCTCGACAGACATGGTGATGGGCGGTGATACGGAGCAACACCAGGTTGGATATGGACGTCGTCAACGAAGTTGATAACAAGTATGGGGTGCCGTGCTTTGCGCGGTGAGCGTGCTTTGGCAGGACGATCGGCGCTGGAATCGAAGGCCGATGTGGCCAAAGCAAGGCTTCGTTATCGAGACGCGGCTAAGGCGACTTGGTGTTGCATGCGCGAGCTGACCAAGGTCCAGGTCGCGGTGTGTATCGTAAAAAAAAAATCCCAATCTGGGAAAAATACGTTTGAAAACGTCCAGGAAAGGCGCGTCGAGGGGCGTCGAGGGACGAAAGTCGTCGCTGATCGGTCGTAGGTTCGGAGGCGATGATGATGCTGGGGGAAGATTTTAAGATTAGGAGCGTGGAGCCGGACTGGTCAAAACCAGAGGCTTGGTCCCTTGGACAAGCAAGCAGGGGGAGAGTGCGTTGGGTGGCTGGTGCAAAGCTAGAGGTGGCGTAACCTCACGTGACCTGCCAAGAGCGCCTCCACTGGTGTGCTTGGTCAGCGGTGTGGCGCACCTAACTACGGAGTAGTTGGTTCTGGATTCTGCTCGGTCAGATAGTTGAAAAGGCTAACTGCCAAATGAGATGAGACGACCGGCAGTGCCCAAGTGGTTACAGATTACTATTTAGACGATAATGCGTTCTGCATGTTGACGTCGGCGGAGTCATTGCCGCACGGCCAGCCTGGACGCAACAAACGAGGCAAAAGAACGTCACAGCGTTTCAAGTCAGAATCCGCTTGGTTGAGGCCTTTGTGGTGTCTCTGTCTTGTCCTCTTTGTTATAGTCTTTTTACATTGACTGCTTTCCTGGCTAGGGCTAAAGAAGAAGGAAGCGTTTAACAGAAAGGTAAAAAAGAATAGAAAGAAGTGCAAGGCGCAACCAAAGACAATGGCGTAATGAGATATATCTGGTCTTCGTATTCTTTTCCGCAGTGCAAGAACAACAGTAGCTGAAGTTCACAGTTGGTGGTCGCACCGTGCTTTACATGCACCCACCTTCCTTTCTCGCTCAGAGGACAGCCGATGCTCGAGTCTTTGACTACGCTTTTAGCAACGCTCTTTGCAGTGTTGTGCTAGATAACGAAGCCCCAACCCCGCCTACCACGACGCAGCTGCAACCTTAACGATCTGGTATGTCGTAGTTAGCACTCTGCGCATGTGTATCGTACATATCTCCCTCCCTCCCACTACGGAGTAGATTCCAACTGACCCACGTCTTTGCGTAGGATGCTATTGGATGCCTGACGGAGTCGGAGATTCTATGGGGTTGCTCTGCAGCGCACCCACTCTTTCCTGGTGCCTTTCCAATGTAACTATCATTCTTTCAATTCCCCCCGGACTTCGCTCCAGACGCCGTACCAGTACTACGCTCCAGGGTGGAGTACAGAGTCCGTTCCTGGAGGGAACTCTCGCACATTTATGCTTGCGGCGTTTGTTGCGATGGGGTTTACTGGCTTCGGGACCCGCGCAGAAGATCAACCGATGATCGTCCCCATTTCGGTGCTCGCGTCGCAGTCATACGGGCTGACACGTCGCCAAGCCTAAGAATAACGTTAGTACGAAGTAGAATCGGCAACTTTTGCTGTGAGACATAGCTCATTCAGCACGCCTTACGACCTTGGAGTCGTATATGAATACAAGACGGTAGCACTCCGAGCATTTCGAAGCTAAACAGTTCCAAGTCCGCAACAAAAACATAGCTCGGCCTGGATGGACTCGGTTCCCCTCTCCACCCCAGTGCAGGCAGCGGAGACGTAACGTTGCGCCCTGTTCCCGACGGAGCCATACCGTACTTGATTTCGATCAGCCGCCCGTCTCTCTCTCTCTCTCTCTCTCTCTCTCGTTCGTTTCCCAGCACCCGCCGGCCAAGCAGCACGCGACCACCAGCTGACCCGTGCTGGATCCAGCCTCTTGGGTCAACAAGCGTGTGTGTACCCGACACGCCGAAGTGCACAGTAACAATCTAACTATCTGGTACCTTGGGTGACCGTGGTGGGTTGCATAGCCATTCCCGTCTTAACACAAATCATAGTTCGTACCTACCATTCCCCCAACCGCCGCTAACCTGCACCGAGACACCCTACCTTGCCCTTCGGTCCCATACCATCACGGTCCCATCACCTGCCAACGCTTCTGTGTTTCCCGCTTCTCTGGATACTTCTTCTCGGGCTGCAACCAACCCGTGCAACGGTACCGGAGCAGGGTATCCGAGTGATTGGACCTGCCGCGACCAACCAACCAACCATATCAAGACCCAGCCAGAGTCGTATAACTATAAACATTTCGACCTTACTCCCCTGCTGTGCCGCATCCCATCTCGCATTCATCAAAACGAGGGCGGCGCCACCTTTTTTTTTTGGCCTTTCAGTTTATGTCTTCTCCTTCAAGCCCCCTCGCAGATATACTACACAACAAGTCATGAATTGATGCTCGATTAAAGATGTGGTCGCCGTCACTCTCTTCGTTTTCTGTTCTATTGGCTGTTCTGCAGCCCGTCGCGGCAATCTGGCCGGCACCCCAAAGCTTGACCACGGGCAGCTCGGTTCTATACTTGAACCAGAACATCAAGGTCACATACAATGGAGAATCCGTACGATGGTCTTCCTCTTGCTCTTCTTCTTTCTCTTCGTCTTCCCATTACGTATGCTCCGACAAGGAGGTGGAAGTGGATGCTAAACAATATCTGCACCAACAGATCCCGTACACGTACGGATATGTGCCTCGCGAGTTGACCAGCAAGGAGGTCGTTCAGGCAGGCATTTCCCGGACGCTCGCGGGCATCTTTGAGAGCAAGTTTGTCCCTTGGAAGCTGCACGAGCGCGGGTCCAAGTGGGAGCCCGACCTGTCGCAGGGCCAGCAGTGGATCAAGACGCTGGAGATCGTCCAGGAGGGCAAGGACGAGCCCAGCACCTTCAAGCCCCTCGCCGGCCAGGTGGACGAGTCGTACAACCTGACGGTGAGCGCCAAGGGCGAAGCCAAGCTCGCGGCCGTTTCGTCCATCGGCGTGCTCCGCGGCCTCGAGACCTTCTCGCAGCTCTTCTACCAGCACTCGGCCGGCACCTTCTGGTACACCCCGTTCGCGCCCGTGTCGGTGCAGGACGCGCCCAAGTTCCCCCACCGCGGCGTCATGATCGACACGGCGCGCAACTTCCTCCCCGTCGCCGACATCCTGCGCACCATCGACGCCATGGCCTGGAGCAAGCTGAACCGGCTGCACGTCCACGTGACCGACTCCCAGTCGTGGCCGCTCGTGATCCCCTCATTGCCCGAGGTCTCGGAGAAGGGCGCCTACCACCCGAGCCAGACGTACTCGCCCGAGGATGTCGAGAAGATCCAGAGGTACGGCGCCGAGCGGGGCGTCGAGGTGTACTTTGAGATCGACATGCCGGGCCACATCGGGGTGGTGTCGCTGTCGCACCCGGAGCTGATCGTGGCCTACAATCTGCAGCCCTACCAGTGGTGGTGCCAGGAGCCGCCGTGCGGCGCCTTCAAGCTCAACAATACCGCGGTCGACGCGTTCCTGGACAAGCTGTTCGACGACCTCCTGCCGCGGGTGGCGCCGTACTCGGCCTACTTCCACACCGGCGGCGACGAGCTCAACCGGAACGACTCGATGCTGGACGAGGGCATCCGGTCCAACGACACCGAGGTGCTGCAGCCGCTGCTGCAAAAGTTCATCGACAAGCAGCACGCCCGCGTCCGCGCGGCCGGCCTGACCCCGATCACCTGGGAGGAGATCCCGCTCGAGTGGGAAGTCGACATGGCCAAGGACACGGTCGTGCAATCGTGGCTGGGCGGCGACGCGGTCAAGACGCTGACCAGCAAGGGCTATCAGGTGATTGACAGCAACTACAACTTCTGGGTAAGTATACCAAACCCCCCCCCCTGCCCCCCTTTCAAAACTCAATCACACACTTGCTTGCAAACCCTCAGCCTCCTTCTTCTTTCCTATTCTTCTTGGCTAATCTCACTCTCTCTCCTTCTCTCCTTGGGTGAAACAGTACCTCGACTGCGGCCGAGGCCAGTGGCTGACGTGGGGGAACGGGGCGGCGTTCGCCCAGGGCTACCCGTTCAACGACTGGTGCGGGCCGACCAAGTCGTGGCAGCTAGTGTACCAGCACGACCCGACGGCCGGGCTGACGGCCGAGGAGGCCAAGCTCGTGCTGGGCGGCGAGGTGGCACTCTGGGCCGAGACCATCGACCCGGTCAACCTGGACACGCTCGCCTGGCCGCGCGCCAGCGTCGTCGGCGAGGCCCTCTGGTCCGGCCGGATCGACCCGGCGACGGGCCAGAACCGGAGCCAGGTCGAGGCCGCCCCGCGGCTCAACGAATTCCGCGAGAGGCTGGTCGCCAGGGGAGTCGGGGCCTCGCCCATCCAGATGACCTTCTGCACCCAGGGAAGGGCCGAGGAGTGCGAGTTTATCGTCGCTTGAGCGGGCGGGTCGCATCCGCACGATTTGATGGGGGTTTTCCCTCTTCTCTTCTCTTCTCTTCTCTTCTCCTCTCTTCCCTTCCCTTTTAATTTATTATTCGGCAACTCTTTTGCCAATCTTTTGTTCCGGAGTGGGGTCACGGGTCAGCCTTTGCATACATTGACGATCTCCTATATTCTTGAAACGAAAAGAAAGGGAAAATCGTGATGTGATTTGGTGACGGAGCTCAGGTCGGAGTGATTCCGTAGGGGGATGCCCCGATGTTGCATCACAAGTCGGCTAGTATCCGAAGGAGCGCATAACTGCAGTACTTTAGGAACCCAGCGTCTGTTTGTAATATTATGTCTTTAGCCTTCCTGCGACATGCAATTGGATCACTCTCGGGCGGCAACGGGTCATGGTGGGGTGGGCCTTCAGGCTTGGTAGTGTAGCAAGGAAGGTAGTTAGTGGTAGGCATAACTACATACATAGGCAGGTGTTGTCGGCTGGTAGGGTACATACGGAGGTACATAACCGCCGGGCGAGCTCCTATTGCCGGGATGGGGCACATGCCCCTCCGAACCCTGCTCGAGGGCCACTGCTTCCTCATCGGTGTTTGGATGTAGTGCGAACCCCGCGATCCCCCCATGTGAGATGCGTGGGTATCCGTACTTAGCTTATCTACTCTGTAGGTAAGGTACCATCCGACTGCAGCAACCAGGCCCCTTATCTTTTCTAGTAGTGTACAGATTATGTACTGTACATACACTATTCATTTCCCCGGCTCTCACTGCGGCCCACCTCAAAATGAGAGTCAGCACCTTACCTGAACCACGCGATGGCCATGTTTGTTCCTTCCCGTAAGTCTAAATCATGTATCATGGAATGACATAAACGTACTAATTACCTTCTGTTTGCTTGCCCAGCGTAGCACCTTCCCAACCGCTAGCGACGACTGCCCTGACTCCAAAAAAAAAGTTGCGAAAAGTGGGGATAATAGAGAGTGTGGGCATTCGTACGTGCATACAAAACTACAATACACATTCTGTAGTTATATACTGTACAGTCGAATAACTACACTACCACCAGTACGCTGCACTAACCTACCTACCCGTCCATGACGCGCACGAGTGTGGAGTACAAGGCTTCCTCGCCCCCGGATCTGCATCGGACAAGAAGAGCCGGGGCATGGTCGATACGCTTGGATCGCCGGGGCGCACGAGGGCTCATTTCCAAACCTTTCCCCGCTTCGCAACGGTCTGTTACACCACGGGCGCAGAAGGGGAAGAGAAGCCTCGGTACTGCCTGGTTTGGTTACACACCACACCCTCTGCGCTGTGGGTTGCAGCGCAGCACAGCCCAGTATGTATGTACGTACACTACGTGCATCGTTACATACACTGGCGCTGTGGAATCGAGGTGTGGGGTAGCGACGGGGCCCGCGGACGGCGCAAAGGACCGCCGCGACGGAAACAAGAGCCGTGCCAAGAGGCTTTCATGTCTCGAGGCAAGGCGTTTATTTGGCGGCGACCACAGCAATGGAACTCGCCTCCTCTCCGACACGGTGGGGCTCTTCTTTTGTTCGCTTCGATCTCGGTTCGAGAGGGGAAGAGGGGGGTGGGTGGTCCGAGTGGGGAGTACTTATGTATACACCAAAAGGGGATGGCTGTACACTATTGTTGACGGGCCTTCTCGTGAAGACACGCACGCGTAATACGCGGCTTGTCTCCGAGCACTTGGCACGAGATGGCTAGCGTCTGAAGAGCAGGGAGTAGCCCATTCGCGGGACGTTTCCGTATCCGCATGGACAAGACACATTCGCGTAGTGTCGGGGCCACTGCTTTGGCCTCCCACTTGGACCTAGAGAGGTCTTATGGTCTTCCAAGAAATACTTGCGCCAGGTTCCAATGATAGACACGGGATTCGGGCCCATTGACCTTCCCATCCCCCTTCTACCCTCCCGCGCAGCCGGGCTCCCGGGTCCGCCCGGCTGCTTTCCTCTCTCCTCGGCCGTGTTCCCCCCTACAGTAGTAAGACAAAAAGGGCCGGGGCCCCGAGGAATAACCCGACTCCGATGCAATCCAGTCGTCTTCGTCGTCCCACCTCGCTGCCGGGCACACTAACCTACAAATTGTCGTCCGGTCGCATCTCACATACAGTACCCCTGGGACACAGTTTGTGTCCCGTCGCTCGACAGCTTCCCCCCCCCCGCCCCCCCCGGCCCGGCACGTCACTACCTTCTCCCGCTTGACTCGTCTTTCGCTTCAGACTCGGAAACGCAGTCCGGGCCGTTTCTGGCCACCAGCCAGCAAGCTAGCCAGCTAGCTAGCCCACAGTTTCTTGTGCTCACCGGTTCCGGCTGGACCGGTGAACTAACCGCTCTTCCCTTCAAGCCAGTCCGATTTCGTTGAGCCATCTGGCGTAATGGGACTCACCGAGGCTCTCGTCGAGCGTGCCTCGGCCAAGTCGGCCCTTATCCTCGTCCCAGGTCTCCTGTTGGCCTACGTCATCGTCGCCGTCGTGGTGAGGCCAGCATGGCAGGAGATCAAGCTGGCTCGCATGCCGGGCACAAGGGCGCCCCGGATCAAGTCGAAGCTCCCATTCGGTGAGCAGGCCCTCGCCGCGGGGGCACCCCAAGTGCTGCAGAGAAAGAGAGAGAGAGAGAGAGAGAGAGAGAACTAACGCCGTGCCCAGGCCTCGACTTCCTCTGGGGGTCAGTCACCTCGGCGCAAAAGAACCAGAACCTCGCCTTCTGGAACAAGATGCTGGGCGAGGCCGGGGCATACACGGTCGAAGGCCGTATCGCCGGCCGCCGCATCGTCTTCACCGCCGACCACGAGAACATCAAGGCGATCCTGGCTACCCAGTTCAACGACTACGGCAAGGGCGAGCCCTTCCACCAGGAGTGGCGAGCCTTCCTCGGGGACAGCATCTTCACCACCGACGGCGCCCTGTGGCATGACAGCCGCCAGCTGATCCGCCCCCAGTTCATCAGGGACCGTGTCAGCGACCTGCACGTCTTCGAGAAACACATGCGGATCCTGTTCCGCGCCATCGCCAACGGAGGCGCCCTCGACGGCGAGAACCAGCCGGTCGACATCGACGCCGGCAACGGGAAGCCCGTCGAGATCAGCGACCTGTTCTTCCGCTTCACTCTCGACTCGGCCACCGAGTTCCTGCTGGGCCACGATGTCAAGTCGCTCAGGTGTGTTGTTGTTGTTGTCGTCGTCGTCGACCTGCCATAACCGCAAACAACCCTCTTCCCCCTCCCCCCCCCCCCCCCCCCCTTTTTTTTTTTTTTTTTTTTTTTTTTTTTTTTTTTTTTTTTTTTTTTTTTTTTCCCCCCCCCCCCCTAAAAAAAAAAAAAAAAAAAAAAAAAACCCACCCCCCCCCCCCCCCCCCCCCCCCCCCCCCCCTTTTTTTTTTTTTTTTTTTCGTTCTCCTCTTTCTTACTTGTCTGGTCTGGCCAACGTCTCCAAATACGCAAAAAAAAAAAAAAAAGTCTGACCTTCTCCGAGCCACCCGCATCAGGAATTTGCCTATGCCTTCGGCGAGGTCCAGCGGATCCAGAGCCTGATCTCCCGCGCCGGCGCCCTCAACGGGCTCGTACCGCGCGGCCAGTTCAACCGGAGCATGAAGGTGATCAACAACTTCATCAACACGTACATCGAGCGCGCCCTGCGCCTGAGCCCCGAAGAGCTGGCCAGCAAGTCCAAGAGCGACGCCGGCTACACCTTCCTGCACGCCCTCGCCGGCTACACGCGCGACCGCCGGGTGCTCCGCGACCAGCTCATCGCCGTCCTGCTCGCCGGCCGCGACACCACCGCCTGCACCCTGTCCTGGACCGTCTACGAGCTGGCCCGCCACCCGGACGTCCTCGAGAAGCTGCGCGCCGAGATCCTGTCCGTCGTCGGCCCCACCAGGCCGCCCACCTACGAAGACCTCAAGAGCATGAAGTACCTCCAGAGCGTCATGAATGAGACCCTCCGTCTGTACCCGGTCGTGCCCTTCAAGTGAGTTTTTTTTTTTTTTTTTTTTTTACCCATATTCCCCTATCCGTCCTACCAAAGGAGACAGACGGCAAAGAAGAAGAAGAAGAAGAAGAAGAAGAAGTACAGCAATGCTGACGAACACGGGGCCCCTACCTACCTAGCGTCCGCCTGGCCCTCCGAGACACGACGCTGCCGCGCGGGGGCGGGCCGGACGGGCTCGAGCCGGTCAAGGTGCTCAAGGACACGCCGATCGCCTACTCGACGCTGGTGATGCAGCGCCGCGAGGACCTGTACCCGCCGCCGGGCGCGGGCGCCGGCGCCGGCGCCGCCTCCGCCCCCGCCGACGCCTTCTCGCCGGACCGCTGGGCGACCTGGCAGCCCCGCCCCTGGCAGTACATCCCCTTCAACGGCGGGCCGCGCATCTGCATCGGCCAGCAGTTCGCCCTCACCGAGATGGCCTACGTCCTGACCAGGCTGTTCCAGCGCTACGACCGCATCGACAACTACACCCACCGCCACCCCGGCCTCAAGGCCGACATCGTGCTGCAGCCCGCCGAGGGCGTTAGGGTCGGTCTGTGGGAGGCGAGGACGGAGAAGTGAAAGGGGAGAAAAAAAAGGAAAAAGAAAAAAATAAGGGAAAATAAATGTCGAGAGGAGGTTAGAGCGGAGGTTTTTGATGCAGGGATGCAGGGCAAATGACAGTCCCTTATCGGGTTTCGCTATGTCTTTATGATGATGATGATTACCGTTGGCGAAATCCGGATGTATGATACTCATTAACGTCAATGACGTTCCCTTTTTTTTGTTGTTGTTGTTGTAGTTGTAGTTGTTGTTCCATTTTGCGTCCTCCGGGACATGAGAACTTGCCGAACTCGGGGTCGCTTGCCGTTGTCCAAGTGCCGACAGTGCCAGGGACCATAGATAAACAATTTCAATTCATCTTGGAATTTTACATCCGGTAGCTCTCCCTAATTGCCTCTCCCAGCCGCCTGATGGCCTCCCTCATGTTGTCCGGCGAGGCGGCAGCAAACGTGGTCCGGAAGTACAGCCCGGACGGGGGCTTGTCCTGCTCGGCGCGGAACCAGGACCCGCGGGCCACGAGGACGCCCTTCGCGATGCAGCTGTCGAAGATCTCCTCCTCGATGTCCAGGATGCTCTTGGTCGATGCGTGCGGGTGCAGCTCGTGGTTGACCTTGAGCCATTGCTGTCGTTCCGTCAGCATCCAACACACACACACACACAGAGAGAGGCGCCCATGCATAAAAGAACGGGAAAGGAGAAGGGAGAGGGGGGGAAAAAAAGAAAAGAAAAAAAAAAGAACTTACAAACATGCCCGCCTTGGGCGGGTTCCAGCTGACCACCTCCTTGGGCAGGAACTCGTCGCAGGCGGCGGCCATGACGTCGCGGCGCTTGGTGTACTCGAGGCGCAGGTTCATGAGCCAGCGCAGGTAGCCCTCGTGGCCCCAGCGCTCGTCGAGCAGCTTGTGCAGGAT
Organism: Thermothelomyces heterothallicus; assembly: GCF_042370625.1. Taxonomy (NCBI): domain Eukaryota; kingdom Fungi; phylum Ascomycota; class Sordariomycetes; order Sordariales; family Chaetomiaceae; genus Thermothelomyces; species Thermothelomyces heterothallicus. Next base: position 536,148 of record NW_027192564.1, on the reverse strand, counting down.
GACCTGGGAGAAGCCGCTGGGCCCCTGGTTGGCGACCTCGGAGTGGCGGACGAAGCGGTCGACGATCTGCTCGGGCGCCGTGATCCAGCCCATCCGGGAGCCGGGCACCACCACCTTGGAGAAGGAGTCCATGCGGAGCACGCGCCCGTCCACGTCCATGCTCAGGTAGGTCGGGATCAGCCGGTCGAGGAAGTCGTCGACGGTCCGCGGCGGGGGCGCCGGCCCTTCCTGCATCTGCAGGTAGTAGTACGGCTCGTCCTCGATGATGAAGAGGTCGTGCCGCCGGGCGACCTCGTAGATGTCGCGCCGCCGCCGCTCGCTCTGCGTCGCCCCCGTCGGGTTCTGCCCGGACGGCACCGTGTACAGCACGTGCGGCTTCCTCCTCCCGGCGGCGTCGTCCCAGCCGGTGAGGAGGGCGTCGAGCCCGTCCGGGAGCAGGCCTTCCTCGTCCATGGGGGCGCCGGCGAATCCGACGCCGAGCGGGGCGGCCGTCTCGAGCGCGGTCGAGAAGGAGAACTCCTCGGTGACGAGGGTGTCGCCGGCGCGCAGCAGCATGCGCAGCGCCTGCTCGAGCGCGCCCGTGCTGCCGACCGTCAGGCACGTCCGCCAGTCCGCGTAGGGCGGCACGCCCACCAGCTCGACGTGCTCCGTCACGAAGCGCGTCATCTGCGCCGACCCGGACGCCTGCGCGTAGTTGAGCGCGATCGAGAGGTCGTATTCCGACTTGGGCTCCCCCGTCCCGGGCGGCGTCGACGGGGTGGACGTGGTCGAGGGCTTAGAGAAGCCGGCGTCGTACTTGCCGATCGTGATGTCCTCGCCCCCTCCTTCGAGCGTGGCGGCCTCGGAGAAGTCCGGAGGCGTGGCCACGTGCAGAGTCAGGGAGGAGATGGGGAAGTACTCCGGGCAGGGGAGGCCGCCGCCGAGGGAGATGAGGCCGGGGGTCTTGAGGTGCTTGGCGGCTTGTTTGAGTTTGCAAGGCTCCCGGGAGAGGGATTCTTCGGTCAGGTAGTCTGCCGCAATAGTAAGCACTTAGCTCCCCGAGAGAATAAGGGGCAAACAAGAGGGGGTGCGTGGTCAAGGGGGATTTTTTTTTTGGAGGGGGGGGGGGAACGTACGGTCCCAGCGTTTGGCTTTGGGCTTGCCGGTCGTCTGCTCATGGTAATTGGTGTTAGCTACAGCGCCTGGTTCTGTACCTTCTTGCTCATACTGGCCCCGGTGTCATGTATGTACTAGGTCGGGTCGGGTGAAGGGGTGACGGGGGAAGAGAAAAGGGGGGGGAGGTGGTCGGGATATGAGACCAGGGTTAGGGTACACACTGGCGCCTTGAACATGTCAGCATCGCTGTACGCCGCTGTCGGCGCAATGAGCCGCCCGGCTTTGGCCCGCCGCTCCTTGATGTCGGCAATGGACATGCGCTCCCGGGGCGCCACCGCCGGCACCGACTCGGCTTCGGGAAGCTTGGCAGCCGGGGCCAAGGCCTCGGAGCGGTCGGGGGATTTCGAATGTAAGGCAGCCGATGGGGGCACTAACAGCCGGCGCGGCACATGGTTCCGGAGGCCGTTGGCACCGGGGCGGAGCGGAGCCGAGTTGAGCGACGGGAGGCCCCGGAAGGCGCCGTTCCGGATTGCGCTCCGCATTTTGGCGGGGGCGGGCACGGCACTGCGGAGTGGGGGTGGGAACTTCTGCAAGTTCAGCACGGGGATGGAAGAGGGAAGGGTTGGGGATGAGGTGGCCAGCGGGATTCAGATGGGAATGACTATGGCGTCTGCGGGAAGATAAGGGGTGCACTTTGATAGACGGCTGGGAAAATGACAAATGACCCCTCTCCTCTTTGATAATAATCGTCCAAACAGATAACTTAAGTTTCAACTTACTACGTAGAAGCGGAACCGAGAGGGGACCAACGAATGGCCAGGGCCAATTCCGGGGGGGGTCCCGGCCCCGAGGGTAGCCGTGTGTAGCCCCGATAAGCCACTAAACCTTTGGACCCAAATCGTCCTTGTGACCACTGTAGTGTTCGGGGTAGTAACACCGCCATTCTGCCAGTACGTAATGGAGAATCGGACTGATTCGAGCTGGTAAGTCGCCGAGAACTGAGCTCCACCACCAACGCCAGAGCAAAAGACACAGACCGATTCTTGAGATTATGTGTAAGTATTCCTTAGTGGCCGCAGCACTTGCGCAGTCTCGATGCTCTGTGTAATTATACATGCCTTTCCTTTCAAGGTACCTTAAGACTGCTGACAATATCGGATCGAGGAGAAGCGTGTACGTGGAAAAATCCAGCACCACATTCTCAAGCACGCATTCCTCCTTTCCAGTTCTCGTACTCCTCTCTCCTTCCTCTTAATCTTCTTAGGAGCTTCCTCGCACACTAGATGCTTGGCCATCCTCCCGATTCATTGCTGCCTGGCACATGGCACAAAGAGAGAGAGAGAGAGAGAGAGAGAGAGAGAGAGAGAGAGAGTGTGTGTGTGTGTGTGTGTGTGTGTGTGTGTTACGGATGCGTCTGCATATAATTTCTAAGCTCTACAGCTACCGACGTATGCATTTGTACGATGAAAACAGGCCGCCACCCAGCCACCCTGGATCATGATCATTTTGGATGCACGCAACTCCCGGAAAAAGTAAAGCAAAAGAAAAAGGAAAGAAAAGAACCGAAAGAAAGAAAAAAATATAGAAGCCGGGAGGAATCGGTGAGTGATGACTGTTTGTTTGCTACAGGATGTTAACCATTCGTGGCCCTCGAAGGGGAACCGCGGGTGTCCCCTCTTTCTTTCACACCGCGCCTTCAGCAGCCGCTTCTGTTGGGAGTTTCGGTTCTGAAAGGAAAGTCTTCACAGGGAGCAAGAGTGCGTAGCACGTATCGGGCGTTGACCAATAGATCAATCGTATTGGGGATCGGTGCTTTGATCCATGGACGAGACGACCGCATCATTCAGAAGAGATGAAAAAGGAAGGATGCATTCGTCATGCTGAATGACAAACAGTCTCTTCTTCACCAAGGTTACACTCCCGTAAAGAATCTCAGAGAATTAAACCTCTTCGAGGCGTGAGCAGGGGGTAGCTGGACTCTACCGTATCGGCGTCCGAGTCAAGTTCCGGGTCAGAGTCTGAGTTCATTCGTCGTTCCGGACTTGCAGTCCGCGGGCCAAACCCAACCGGGTGTTCTCCGTTTGGCGGAGCAGTCGCTGAAAAATAACCTAGTGTCTGGGCATCCCAGTGAGATCGCAACTGTGGCGCGATGCCGGAAAGGGTAATGTCGGTGCCGTTTGTGTACGTCCTCTGGGACATTCTAGAGGGGGGCCCATGCCGGGCGAAAAAGAGAGGATCGTGCAGAGTGGACGCGAGTACCGACTGCGGCCGTTGCTGGGTCGACACGGACCGGAGGGAATAATTGCTCCACGTGTCCGTGGATGTCCAAGACGGCACGTCATCCCTACCGAGGGAAGCAGGCCGGAGCCCGATACGCTGCGAGATGTCGTCCATGGCGACTGTGGTCAGGCTCGACGAGGCAATGAAGAGCGGCAGCCACGGGATGAGTTCCTCCCTCGCAGATCCAGCTGCCAGGACAGCAACGAGAAGAAAGGCGAGGGCCGCGGGAACAGTAAAGCGTCCATATCTGGAAGGGAAGGAAACGGTCAGCACGCATATGGGACAATAACCCTGATTATGGCCCGCGGTTTCCGGGACCATTACCTGATGAAGGGTTCCAGGTGTAGTGCATGGAAGCCCAGCGCGCTTAGAATGAAGATAGAGGGCGTCCTGGGTCCTCTGTTAGCAACCTGGTCCTGAGAGCTGCGGCATGGCCTTACAAGGCGCGAAACCAGAGGCCCTGGACGTCTGCGAGGGGAAACAGGATGGCAGTGCCAATCATGCCACCGCAGGCCACGATCTTGATGGCATGGCGGAGCTTCTGGCTTCGGGCCTTCTGGCTCCCAAGGGAGCGGGCTTGCTCCATGGCGGGAGCGTTGATCATGAGTTGGTTTGATCGTCTGGGCTGGGACGGAAGCCTTGAACTGCTGCCTGCACAACCGTTCCGGTCAATCAGGGATACGAGCTTCCTGTTGGCTTCGAAAAGAGCGTTGGTAGGGCAAGAAATAGATAGATCAAAAGAGCGCGGGCCGGGCGGGATAGTGTAATTAAGAGAATGACTAACAACTCGGCTCCAGGCCGCTTTCTCAGTAGTGGTGGGAGGCTCTCCGTCGAGGTGAGCGGTGGCACACTTGTAGCCTGCGCACTACAATCCCTGGCCGGCCAAGTCGAGAGTTGAGAGGCCGCCTTTTGTATCGAAGACGTTCCGGTTCGCTGCGGTTTGCAATTGTCCCCAGCATTTTGCATTCACGAATCGGTCGACGGCGCGGGGTTTGATCGCGAACCTTCTGGGAGATTCGGAAGCGTGGGGAGAGCAGGCGGTTTGTCATGAGCTATCCAGGGCATCCCAATGGTCCGCCATGGTTCGCCCAGCTTGTGGCTGAAAAGTATGGCGTTTGCAGAACCGGTTGGACTCTCGGTGAGCGTCGTCAGCCGCTCGATCAGCCCTGGCGCCGACGAGGCAGAAAAGGCAGCGCCAATTGGCTCGCCTTCGCCTTCGCCTTTAAGTCATGGTGCGCGACGGGAGCAACAGGGCAATGCGAGCCTCGCCTGCCCACCCTCGCCCGTTCTTCCCCGCATGCATGCGCTCATTCTGGATCCGGATCGAGCGAGCAGCCTCGATCCACACACCGATAAGATGCAATTGCCCGGCGCTCGTAAGTTCGCAAATGCGCAATCACACCAATTAGACTCGGGCCTTCGGATGCCGTGTCGACAACTCGACGGCATCCGACGGCATCCGAGGACCTTCGTTGAGCCTACAAAAGACCCAGCCCACTGCTCGTCCCCATCATTGATGATGGCAGCCCGGTTCACATCTCCCAGACCGCCTAGACGGGTACTCTTCGGCACCTGAACGAACCGCCGACATCCTAGGACGCTTCTCACCTAGCCAATGGACTTGCGGTCTCGTTGTCAACAACCGAGATCGGGGGTGGCAGACCCGATTTCGAGCCCTCGATACCGTGTATCGGAGGTGCTCGAAATCGCCATCTGCTCTCTCTGCAGCGTCGCCATGTGGGAATACACCGTCCAGAATGAAATGATGGAAAAGCGTGACGGAGTCAGTGCTAGTCGGCTCGATTTGGGAACGTTTGTTCGGCTAACCGGTCGAGTAAATAACCAGGTATCCGGTCCGCATAACGGAGCCGAAGACGCCGCCGGCCCATCTGTCTTCCGCCCATCCCCCGGCCTCATGCTCTTTTCCTGCCTGGTGTTCGGCTGCTGCGTTTCCTCCTTTACATACCGGAGACAAGACCAGGACCCGTTCCAGTTCGTCATCTACCTCATCCTCTTAGGTTGCGTTGCCATGATCGGGTACGCCGTCGGGGCCCGTCTCCACTTGATCTTGCTGGGCTATCTTCCGTGGGCAACGTGTGCCGCCATGGCCATCAGCATCTCGGGCCATAGCGTGTACAAGTATCTGAAGACCAATCCTACGGGGCCGGGTCAAGACGAGGAGAAGGCGCGGCTTTGGGGTTGAGTTGCCAGGAAGTGAAACTCGGTCATTAGTCGTCTCGTCGGTCAAATGTTCACGACCCGTACGGAAGCACACTTCGCGTTCACTTCGAGCTGGCGTAACTGGCGATGTGAGGGATGGATGACCCGACTAGATACGTTTTCTATGCTTGATGGCCGAAGATGGCAGGGCCGTCCGTAATCTGAGTGATCGACGGATGGGGTATACGAATGCCGTGAGAATTGCTGCCGAAAAATGTTACTGTCTGGCCAGAACATGGCCCAACTGTTGTACTCCAGGCATGCTCCTTTTTCGCCACGGAAGACAGCTTGCCTGGGCGCTGCTCGAGAGAGTTTCGATCTCCCGAGGTTCTTGATGTGCCGAGGTGAGTACTCCTCGAGGGAAACGAACCGCAACAAAAGCATTTGAACAATGGCGTTGGCCACTTTTATTTTTGTTCGTGTGCTGAGTCTATAGCTCCTTCCACAACTTCTTTTTGCATGACCGATAGACCACGAGGAGGAGGATCCAAAGAAATTAGATGCCTAATCTGTGAATGCCATATCACTCCCACAGTCCCATCACATCCCTTGCTTACTGCTTCGATGGACACGAAGCGCATCACGGGGGAAAGCGAGAGAAAGGAAAGAAAGAAAATAGGGGGAAAGAGGTAGACAACAACAACAAAGGAATACTCTCAAAAGAGCAAAACAAATACGAAATACCCTGGCGAGCCTAAGCATGCTATTATTATTTACGGAGTGCTGACGTCTCCTTGCCTTAAACCGCCTTCAAAGAATGCCGAAGGGCCAGCCGCTCATCAACCAACGAGTCCTGAATGCAGTCAAAAGCGGGGCTCGGAGACCCGGTAATGCCAAGACTCCCAGCCACCAGCACAAGAGAGCTGAGCTCGCTCTTGTGGTTCTGTAGCCTGCCAAGACTTCCCAACCTCCTCCCACTCACACAATGGAGACGAGGCCCGAAATGGCATCCGAGAGCCCACTTTGGGATGACGACAATTCCAGGAGGCTGGTGATGTCGAGTGTCTCCTTCGTCTGATCTGTTGGTCCCTTTGTTAAAACCGGGAGCCCAAAACTTGCAGCGCAAGTCTCGCAAGTTTTCTTAATTGTACGGAATACCAGACACAGTACTCCGTGAAAGGGCGGATAGGGAACATCCGCCAGCAGGTCATCCTTTCAGGGTGGAAGCTATCCGTACCTCCCTATTATCTCCAGCTCTGGCGAAGGCGTAGTGCGCTTTATTTATCTCTTGCTCTGGGGTTATTTTTTTTCTTTTCTTTTTTATCCTCTAAAAAAATAGACAAAACAAAATACTCTTGCTTGCCACGAAGGGACCTTCATACGGAGGGGTTTCACACGGAACAGTCCCTCGGACGACCTTCTTCCCGTTTGCCGCTCGGCGTCGGATCTCCCACAAGATGTTCTTGTTCAGCCGGGGATGGGGAAGAGCAGCAGCCACGGCGGTGGCTCTGCTGAGCAGATCAACATTTGCTCAGACCTGGTCGGCATGCAACCCATTAACATCAAGTGAGTTCCCGTTCCATGTCCCCGTCATCCGGGCAACTCGCCCAGTCCCCCCCCCCCCCCCCTTTTTCACGCCCCTCCCACGCGTGGCCCGCACTGACATCAACCCAAGCAAGTTGCCCGGCCGACACGGCACTGGGCATGACGATACACGTCGACTTCGCCGAGGGGGAGGTCAACTCCTTCGTCCCTAGCGGGGGGGTGCCGACCTACGGCGAGGACGGCGTCAGCTTCACCGTCGCCTCTTCCGGCGACGCGCCGCAGCTGACAAGCATCTTCTACATCATGTTCGGCCGCGTCGAGGTGACCATGAAGGCCGCCCCGGGCGCCGGCATCGTCAGCTCCCTCGTGCTGCTGTCCGACGCCCTCGACGAGATCGACATGGAGTGGCTGGGCGCCGACTCGACCGAGGTCCAGACCAACTACTTCAGCAAGGGCCAGACCACCACCTACAACCGCGGCCAGTTCAACCCGGCCCCGAACAACCAGGCCGAGTTCATCACCTACACCATCGACTGGACCGCCGACCGCATCGCCTGGTACGTCGGCGGCACCCTCGTCCGCACCCTCACCTTCGACGAGGCCAACGGCGAGTACCCGCAGACCCCGATGCAGGTCAAGTTCGGCGCCTGGTCCGGCGGCGACCCGTCCAACCCGCCCGGCACCATCGAGTGGGCCCGCGGCCCGACCGACTACTCCCAGGGGCCCTTCTCCATGGTCGTCCGCTCCGCCGTCGTGACCGACTACTCCACCGGCAAGCGCTACACCTACGGCGACCAGTCGGGCACCTGGCAGTCCATCCGCTCCGACGGCGGCGAGATCAACGGCAACCTGGGCGCCGCCGGCACCGTCTCCGTCACCGCCAGCGCCCCCGCCGCCACCGACTCCCTCTCCCCCACCATCCCGCCCGGCGGCATCATCGGCGGCGGCACCACCGCCACCGACGGGAGCACCGGCCCCTCCCGCACCGTCGGCCCCATCCCGGACGGCTGGGTCATGACATCCGAGGGCAAGGTCGTGCCCATTGGGTCGAGCACTGTAAGTACGTACCAACCATTCACACAGAGGAGGGGAGAGGGAGAGAGAGAAGGGGGGGGGAAGAGAGGAAACAAAGAAGAAAAGAAAAAAGATTACCTCCTGAGAGCGTTTTCTCTCTCTCTCTCTCTCTCTCTTCTTTTTTTTCTTTTTTTTCTTTTTTTTTTTTCTTCAAGAGCGTCTCTTCTTTTGTCTGTTCGCAAAGATGCTGACAACCTGGTCCAGGCACTCCCCGAAGCACAACCCTCCTCCTCCCTCTCGCGGGGGCTCTCTGCTTCGCCCTCAACGGCGGGCTCCGGCGGCGGTGAGACCACCCTCGCCACGAGCACAATGTCGACCCTTGGCGGTGCGAGGGCGCCGACCGATGCGCCCCCTGAGAGCAGTGCGTCGACCGCGAGACGAGACGGACTTCTGCTTGGACTCCTCGTCCTCGCCGCGTTGCTTTGCTGGTAGCGGCTGCTACGTTGCCTCTTTTCCTCTGAAACAATGGGGTGGGTTTTTTTTTGCCTGTTATTTTTTTCCTTCTTCTTTTAGCGCATCGGGAGCATAGTTGGATAGAGAGAGACCAGGGTGCATTTGACGGCGTTACGGGGCATTCACGGCAGCAGTAACTTCATTTGACAGTGGGCATAGAGAGAGCGGAATTCTCAGGCAACTTGATAGGGTAGGCAAACCGTTCGAGCTCGGAAATACTCGTGCGCAGTACTTCATACCGATGTACGTCATCTAGTGGATGAGCGTTTCGGATGGCGGTCTTGATTCAAGACTCCATAAGCACAAACAACCACAGACGATCGCAGATTTAGATGCAACGACAGTTCATCGGCTCAAATCCATCGCCTTGAAATCATAAACGGCATGCTCGTGTTATAGCCTAGACCCGACGAATCTCGAGCTAGGGATCAGTCGGCCAACCCCAGGGCCCGTTTCAGCATAGCGAATGAATGATCCCTTCCGCCTCGGGGCCACTTCGCTTTCTATCAAAAGGAGTAGGACGCATGCCCCCGTCTGTCAACGCCGCAGCTATGAACTTCCCCAACTCTGCTGCCCATTTTCTCCCAGGCATCATAGTTCGTGCGTCTGTAAGGTCAAACAGAGTACACCCTCCATCTCGAACCCGCAGAAGTATGAAAATCTGATTCTCTATTGCCTAAGGCAACGCAACCCATACCGGGTAATGGGCTCTCAGAATTCCCACGTGGGGTCTTTGCCCACGGACTGGATGGCCCAATTGAACTTGTCACGGAGCGTCTTGGAGAAGAATTTCTCGATAGGAACGTTGAATCTGTTCGAGAAGGCGACCGTGAGACGAGGGTCGATGTAGTTCTACAGTAGTGATGTTAGCAGAGTTAGGGTCATGCGATTTGCAACAAACGCTGAGCGAGCAACTCACGATCTTGGATGTGCCAAGGGCAACCTCCTTGTTGCCCTCGCGGTCTGCCGACTGCAACTCGAGCGTCCTTATACGCTCGTTCAGCTTCTCGACAGCGGCTGTCAACTTTTCGACAGTGACGCCCTTGCCCTCGGCCTCGACTTTGTTCGTCTTGTTCTCCTTCTTGAACTTGGCTTCGAGCTCGGAGACCGCCTTAAGGCGCTCCTTGAGCTCCTTCTCCGGCAGCTTCTGCTTGCCGTCTGCCTCGAGCTTCTCGTTGTCCTTCGCAAACTTCTTCTCAATCTTCTCCCGCAATTCCTTTGCAAGAAACTGCTGGTGTGATTCAATCCAGGCCTGGTCAAGTTCGGGATCGAGCTCAAAGAATTCAGGACCCTTCTTCTTCTTCAACTTAGGGTCCAGGTCGAGCATCATCATCTTGGTTCGCCACCTCTGATACTTGAGGCCCTTGATGCGATCGCCAAGCTTTTCCATCTGCGCCTCATGGCTAGCGCCAACAGTCCGCTTGTGGTTGCAGAGAATGGCAACCTCGCGATTGCAGTCATTGTAGAGCTTGATCTTCTCGGCCATGGTCCTGTCTTCCACCTTCAGGTTCTTGAGGAGCTGCGACATGGTCCAGGACGCGTTGTAGGTACGGAAAACCTTGGCCGTAAGCCCGGGCATGTAGCTGGAAAGGTGTTTATTCAATTGGGAAGTCTGCGAAGAGGATGTTAGCAAACCAAGTCTACCGGTTATGCGGTATGCCGTCCAGCTTACCGTCAGCCTGTCGAAGATGTCGTCTCCCTCCACCTTGGGAGGCTTTTTGAACATCTTGAGATTCTTGAAGACTTGACGATCCACGGTGAATTCGTTGTAGAAGCGAATGCTGTCTTTACCCAGGAAGTCAAAGATCACAGTGTTGGGTTCTTTGAGGGTGACGTGCTCGTATTTCAACGAGCAGCAGCCGACCGTCTCGGCCTCATTCTCCGTGTCCTTTTCATTTCCAGCTCTGAGCGCAAACTTGTCGATCAGATACATGGCAGTGGCACGCTGCCGGTCTGCCATGACCTCGCTCTTGAGCTCCCTTGTGTAGTCGGCGCGAATGCGGTCGATGTGCTTTTTGAGCTCCCGAGCCTTCTCGAACTTCTTGTAGTCTGCTTGTCCCTTGATGGCACTGTTCGCAGCCAACATCACGTACTTGTAGTTACCGTTGACATTCTCTTGCCACATGGCGAGCCAGGTCGCTTTGTTGTCGTGCTGGACGGCCTTCCACTTGTGCCCAGGAGGTGGAGAGGGAACCTTCGCCTCCTTCCCAATGTTGATGGTAACTTGCTCGGGCATCACACGCTTTTTTACAGTACCAGTCTTGGGGTGCTCGCCGCGGCCGCGGAAGAGGCCCGGAGGTTCAACGCGAAAGTTGCCCACTCTCTCCTTGCGGCCATCCCACTTGCAGTACATGTAAGGAGCCTCTAACTTCTCCTTCTCGGCCTTCTCCGCTTTCTTTTCAGCGGCGGGACGTGCCTTCTTCGCATCGCTGATCGCCTTGTAGTGCTCATAGATCTTGGTGAAATCGAGCTTCTTGAACTCTGTGATGTCGACGGGATTGCCGTCCGAGTCCTTGGCGCCGCCGGTCTTCTTCAGGATGTCCTTAAAATCGTTGAAAAAGTTCTTCTGGAAAACTGGATTTTCGACGTTCTGCGTCGAGTGAAGCATGGAGCCAAAGAAAGTCGCAACTTCTTCTGCGTCAACGTGTAGATCAACGGGCTTCCCGTCGTAGTAGAGCTTCACGTGCTTGGGAAGTGGCTCATATGGAGGGGGAAAGAGCACACCATTGTGCTCAAGCGTCGTCCACTTGATCGTGTCATCTTCTTTCTTCGGCTCGTCCCACCACCGGTATTCTTCCTCCTCTTCCCCTTCGCTGTTCTCCTTCGACTCCTCCTTCGGCTCCTCCTTCACAGGCTTGGCGTCTTTGGCGGCCGCATTATCTTTGCCCTTCTTAGGTGGCGGAGCGGCCTTCTTGGCCTTCTTTGCGATGGGGGCATCAGAATCAGAATCCGGCTCCTTTTTAACACCGTTGGTCTTTTTCGCAGATGAGACGCCATTCGACTGGCGCTTCTTGGGCTTTGCCAGCGGCTCATCGTCGGACTCTTCCTTGATCGACTTCCGAGGCGTGGCCTTCTTTGTCTTCGCGTCAGCCCGGATGGATTTGGCTTCCTTCGCAGCGGCCTTCTCAATGTTTGCCCTCCTTTGCGCAATCTTTGTCCCTAGTGGTTGGTCGTCATCAGATGATTCGAGGGTTGCCGTGTCCTTGACGGATGGAGGCAGCTTCGAGCCATTCTTCTTGGCGATTGGCTCATCGTCGCTGTCTGGCTCGGCTTTTTGGTGTTGCGATTTTTGCCGTTTCGCCTGAGTTGGTCAGCCCACACTCATCTGTGGAAACTCCGGCAGAGGATGTGGGCAATCCTACCAATGGAGCGCCGTCGTCACTATCCGATTCCTCTTTGTATTGAACTGGTTGCCCAGCCGAGCTGCGAGATTTGCGCTTGACGGTCCCATTGGGTGCCGAGTCGACATCCATCTGGTCACTGACCGGGCCATGACGAATTGAGACGCCCGGAGGCGCAGGGCGCGCTTTAGATGCAGACTCGTCCATCTCGCGGTCGGCAGAGGGCGATACCGTGGGAGCGGATGCTACAAGAAAAGAGCGTCGGTTAGTCCGGCTGGTACTCTGGGGGTAAGTCTTGCCAGCAACAATCTGGGCAAAGCTGAAGGGGTGCCGCTCCGAAGACGCGATGCGCATGAACGTAGGACCCATCGAGGCACCTTCGTGCATTGTGAATATCAAAGGGGGGAAAGCGCGGTGTTGCGTATTTATGTCGACAACAAACTTACCGTGACTGGCTTTGGCAAGGGGGACGTCGTCGTCTGAGCTATCGGGACGCATGTTGACTGCAGGTGTTTTCGATTGAGGTCGTGGTGCAATCTGGAAAGAGGGTTGGTGGTGGTGATTCGGTCGGATCAGCTAAACTTTAAGGTGGCTGAGCCCGAGTCCAGAACGACTGGAACGCTGCGAAGGTCGCGGCAACTTGTATAGGTAACCGAGGCACGGTGAACTGAGCGGGGGAAATCAAAATCAAATACGGTCTTCGGGAGGGCGCGGCAGCGGGGAAGATAAGAGGTAGCGAAAGAAAAGAAAGAGAAGGAGGAAGGCAGAACGGCCGGGAGGGAAAAGGAGGGGATTCAACGAGCCAGAACTTGGGGCGAGAGTGAGGTTAAAGATTGGAATCTTCGGGGCTCCACTTCGCAAGCAACCCGAGCGTCAGCCTGCCCAGGCTCCGGGGATGAACCATTACTTTCGTCTTGTCAGGTATGTATGTATGTACGGAATACGGAGTAATCAGTGGGAAAATTACCAAAAGTCGGCCACCGTGGCACGCAGAGAAGGTTCGGGCAGGGGAGGGACTTCCCAGCAACGAGTGAAGTGGAGCGAGCCACAATCTGACTAAGCAAATGTCTTCTCTTGGTTCCACCGGCCAATCGCCAGCTGCCGGGAAAAAGGGCGGCTTTGAGTGCACGAGCACGAACAGGAAGCGGAAGGAAGTGGAGCCGACAGCAGCAAACCTCTCACGCCAATTGCAGACTTGCGTTCAATTGACCTCAAACTACCCGATCAATTGACGCCAGCACACACCGTGGTCAACCGGGGCCACAGCCAGCAGAGACGGTCTCTTTGAAATAGTGCAGCATCTCATTTCGCAATGCTGTCCCGAGCTGCCCGCCCGGCGCTGAGGGCCGGTGCTGCCGTCTCGTCCCGGTACGTGACCTCCTGCCACTGACTGGAGCTGCCGATGAGGTGAGGTGGATTTGGGAGGGGAGATGGGGGCGAGGTTGAGGGAGGGCCGGAAGACTTTTTACAGAGCGTTTAGGACGGAGGAGGCGATGGATAGGAGCCTTGATGCAATGACGAAGAGAATCCCGGCTAACCGACGACGACCACGCGCAGAGCGGCCGCTCCGACAGCCACCTTCGCGACGCTGCGTGAAATCGAGGGCCGCCTCAAGTCGATTCGCAACATCGAGAAGATCACCAACACGATGAAGATCGTTGCCTCGACCAAGCTGACGCGTGCCCAGCGCGCCATGGGCGACTCGCGCAAGTACGGCGAGACTAGCAACGAGGTGTTCAAGTCGGCCGAGACCAAGTCGCTCGAGGGCGAGGGCAAGAAGAAGCTGCTGGTCGTCTGCAGCTCCGACAAGGGTCTTTGCGGTGGTATTCACTCCGGCCTTTCTCGCTACATCCGCCGGAGGTCGCTTGAGGACTCCAACTTCGACCTCGTCATCCTTGGCGAGAAATGCCGCTCGCAGCTGCAGCGCACCAACGCCAAGAACATCGTCCTCAACTTCGCCGGCGTTGGCAAGGACGTCCCTACCTTTGCCGAGGCCCAGGCCATCGCCGACCAGATCGTCCAGCTCCCCGGCGACTACTCCGACATCGAGATCGTCTACAACAAGTTCATCAACGCCACCAGCTACGAGCCCGCTGTCATCACGGCTTTCAATGAGGAGGCCATTGCTGCGTCCCGTACGTTGAGTATCATGATATTGGCTCGCTTTCCACGCACGGCGCTGACCGCATCGTTTAGCCAACTTCGCCGCCTTCGAGGTTGATGAGGAGCTGCTTTCCAACCTCCGCGAGTACACTCTCGCCAACTCCCTCTACTGGGCTCTGACTGAGGGCCACGCCTGCGAGATCTCGGCCCGTCGCAACGCCATGGATGTGAGTCGCTTCCCTCCCCTCATTCTGGCCTCTCCTCCGCGGAGCTGACCTCGATAATCTTCAGAACGCCTCCAAGAACGCCGGCGAGATGATCAACAAGTACCAGATTCTGTTCAACCGCACCCGCCAGGCCGTCATTACCGGCGAACTGGTCGAGATTATCACTGGTGCTACTGCCTCGGAGGACATGTAAGGGGTTTCAGAGCGCGTAATTCCCATAGACCGAGGGGAGAAAAAGAGCGCGGGTTGCAGCGGCGACGGGTTTCGTTCTTTCTCACCTGCGTAAAGCACCACAGTAGAGAGAAGAAGGGAGTTTTTTCTCCCCTTTGTATATCAAGCAGCAGAGACTTCGCCCTGCATCCGGCCCTCAGTGTACCAACGCCTTCCAATACAAACTTTCTTTCCGATCTTATTCTGCATTTCAGGAAACCATTTGCCCCTGCGATACGCAATCTCTCTTTGCGGTGAGCACTAATAAAATAATTCCTTGTCAGCTGCCGTCCCTTACGTCCCTTAGTGATTACTTCAAGATCCAACTTCCATTCTCTACTACCCTGGCTCCGTCAACCCCCCCCCAAGAAAAAAAAAAAAAACCTCCATCATCGCAGACAGGCAGCCGCTTTTTCTTGCAGGGCCATATAGTACATGTACGGGTCGCTATTATATATCATAGTCTCGCTAATATGTATGTACCGATCCACCTTCCATACCTTCCAATGTCCCCAGCAACAAAAAGCCGCAAAACTTGGTCCGCAAAAAAAAACCATTCGATTCTGTGCGCAGCCTCATGACGCCGTCAAACATCGAGGCCACAATGGGCCACTAGAAACAATGTATACATATCACACAGTTACACAATAGGTCAAGGTGAAAACGGGCCAGGTGAGAGAGAAGGGGTGGGAGAGGGTGGTTGGCGCTCACTCACTCCGCCATCGCCCTCCCCGTTACCTTTCCTCCCCGGCTCGAGCCCCCCGCGTCCTCGGCGCTGTCCACATCCATCTCGTCGCTCGCCCCCGCATCCGCTTCCCCATCGGCCTCCATTTCCACATCACTATCAAGCTCGGCATAACTCTCCACCTTGGCCTTACTCCTCCTCCTTTCTGCAACGTCGCCGTCACCACCTTCAGCGGCAGGAAGCGGGTTCTCCCGCACCCACTTTCCCCTCACCTCTTCCGCCTTGCCATCCCACTCCGCCGCAGCAACCTTCCACGCCTCCAGCGCGGCCGTATACGCCCGCTTCTGTTCCTCTGCCATCTCCAGATACGGCTTCCTCTCCTCCTCGCTCGCGTCACGCCACATCTTGGCGCTCATGACGCGCACCTCGTTAGGCGACGGCTTGCCTCCACCTTTGCCGCTGCCCTTCCCTCCGGAGCGCCGGCCGGCTTCGAGGCGCCTTCGCGCGTCGTCGTAGTGCGCTTTGCTGTAAAAGATGTAGGCGTTGGTGGCGGGCTTGGGCGGCGGGAGAGGGCGCGGGCCGAGGTGTGCTGTTATGTGCTCCCAGAGACGGGCCTCGTAGGCTTCGAGGCGGGCGCGGGCGGTGACTTCTTTGGTGGCGGTGGTGTTTGCGGACGGGCCTGTTTCTAGAAAACCGGCCTTGCGCTTGCTCCCGAGGAGGGAGGACGAAGAAGAAGAAGAAGAACAAGAAGAAGAAGGGGGGTAGTCTTTGGGCAGGATGAGCGGGGTGGGCACCTGGATGGGGCCGAGCATGGCGTCAAGTACTTCGGAGGCAGCTCGGAGACCCGAGAGATATGCGCCGTGAACGGTGGCGGGGTGGGTGCCGCTGGTGTGTTCGCCCGCGAAAAAGAGATTGCCGATCGGGCGGGCCATGGTGTCGTAGTCGTCGGCCTTCATGTCCGGTCCCGCGGATGAGTAGCTGCCGCGAGCGAACTTGTCGGACGCCCAACGCGTGACGACCGCCTCGATAGGGTGAGGGACCCTGGGACCAAAGACGCTGCGCAGGATGTCGGTGGCTTCGGCGACGAGATCGTCGTTACAGGTCTGTTCGGTGTCGAAACCGGCGTCGCCAGCCATCAGAGCAATCAGGACGGGCAGGCCGCTGGTTTTGGTGACGTTGAACCACTGGAAGAAGCGGCCCCGCTGGGAAGCATAGTCATTCTGGTCCAGGCTGTGACGGTTGGTCGGATTCCTCAACACGCCAAAGATATCGCGGTCTTCATCCCAGAATGGTTCCTTGTAGACCAGGATGACCTTATTCAGGACGCCGAAGCCGAGGCGGCCAATGGCGTCTGACTTCCAAGCCGGTAGCGGGGGTTCGAACTTGACACTCCCGTGCTTCAGCACTCCCAGCGGGATGGTGCTTACGACAAAGTCGGCCTCTATAGTAGAGCCATCTTCGCAAGTCACCGTCGCGGGGCCTGTAGGACTGTCGGACGTGTACGTGATCTTGCTGACGGGAGATCTTTGTTTCACGTTCAGCGGCGTAGGCAATTGCATGAGACCCCTCGGCACGCTTTGATAACCGCCTACAACCATGGAGTGGCTGCCCTCCCATTCGTTGCCGGCGTCGATGTCCCACCCTTGGAGGCTGAGCTGATGATAGTTGATTGCGTTGCTGTATTCGAGGTTGGCAATGTGCCAATTCATGAGCCTGAAGTCTTGCGCGGTGAGGTCCAGCAGGCTCCTGTACTGAGCAATCATCTTGTCTGTCACGCTCCCGAGAGTGGCGTTGGGCTCTTTGGTTGCTGCTTCCAAATCTATGTCCGCGTCCTCACTCACGCCTTGTTTCAGTGTCCAGCCTATTAACTTTGCCTTGTGCGCCGCCTTGAGGGCGCCCGGTGTCCCCGGCTCTGTGTGTATCTTTCCGGTGGCTCTATCGGTTGACACTGGCACGAGATTCACCTGGGGCGCCATGTTCTGCTCTGAGACGGGTACGGCATACGGCTGGGCCGCGGCGGATTCTTCTGCTTGCCGTATTGTCTTGTGCGTTTCAGCTGAGCTGTCCTTGCCCTCGTCAATCAGATCTCTGTTACCCTCGATCAACTTCGAGATAGGCTGCTTGAACTTGTACTCGCTGACTCGGTCGAGGCAGTCATTATAGAGGTTCTCCACTAGTTGGTCTCGATGCAGATCTACCGGTTTGCCGTTCGAGTCGTATAGGGTGGTCTCTGGCCTTAGGAAGTGGTAGGCGAGGCCAAGCTGCCCTCGGAGGAGGATGTTTAAGGGGTTGCCCCTCTCAAAGCCGGTAATGATCATGCCTCCCATCTCGGCTGTGAATCGCATCCCCTCGAAGTGTTCTGGAATCTGTTTCGGCCGCGACTTTAAAGATCGGGAGTAAACTCTGCCGCCCACCCGGTTCCTGCCTTCGAGGACGATCACTCTGGGCGGCTCCTCGCCCATGCTGCGGAATTGTTTCGCGTACTGCAAGAACAGGCCCTCGAGTTGTCTCGCACAGCCAAGGCCAGACATCCCCGCTCCGATGACGACCACGGTTCTCTGCTTGCGACTGGGCGATTCGCTCTGCTTGCTGTGTTTACGCGGTGGCCGTATCTCGACACATCCAAAGTTGATGTAACCTCGGCGGACAAGCCAGTCGAAACAGAGGCTTGCAACGTCGAACCATCTCGGGTCCTTGGCACAACCGACAGCCTCCTCGCGGGTGACTGGAATCTGCGGGTTCCTGACCCAGAGCCGCAAGACACCATTCCTGATGTTCAGGTAGGTAGTCACTTGGGTATGACTAATGTGGTCCCGCAGCATCAGATACTCTTCTTGGTGGAGTGAGTAAGGATTGAGCCTCGACGCCTCGGCTGCTGCGACGCACTGCATCGCATACTCGGGGAGGGGCAGGTCGGAGGGAATGGAGACCTTGGGCCGTACATCCCACTTCCGCCTCGGTGTGCCAGTCGATTGGCTAGGACATGCAACACCAGGGGCCGGAGCCTCTCTTAGGACGTCGTGGTCGACAGGGGTAGTAGCCTTGCTCGATCCTGATGGCGCGTGGGACGAGAGATCGGACTGGTCGGACAAAGAAGAGAGCGAGGATAACGAGGAGGATTCCTTTAGGGGGGTCCCATTCTGGACAGGAATCGACGGCGTCGCGGCCGGAGGCGGCGCTTGGGAAGCAGGTGCTGGTATTCTAGTGATAGGTTCAGCAGACAGCCATGAGATTGTGAATTAATTAAAGCACTGGTATGAAGCTGCCCAAGGGGGGGAGGGGGGGCGCCTGTGTGGATGAGACGACAAGACCTGCCCCGTCATGAAGAACGGCAGACGAAGAGTGTGGGTGAGGAGCAGGTAGGACCACAGGACATACACTGTCTTTTCCTCGGAGGCCGGAGTGGCCGGGGTCGGTGAGGTGGCCGATTCGGGCGAGTCTCCCGTCATGTTGTTCATGTGCTCAGTCCAGACCACAATCTCAGGAGCAATGTCTTCTGAACCGGTCGCGGCAGTGTGCTGAACCACCTTGGACGTAGCCTCTAGGTCCGACCCGGTGCTGGGGGGTGGCGATGGGGGGTTGGCGGGACTGGCGAGTGAAGTGCGTGGTGAGCGGCGTGGGTCGGTCTCCCCGGTTCCCTTGGAAAGGTCCTTTCCTGAACCGCTAAAATACCGAGCGCGGGACTTCGGAGAGGTTTCCATTATATCGTTAGAGGCCGCGGGTCACTGGGCTGTGATATTTGCGGCCGGCGTGGTCGTCAGTGCTGACGGGTGCCGCTCGGCCTCGGGCTATATAAGGCACGGAAGGATTCAGTTATGAGGAGCGATGGAGTGCCACAACCCAGCGAACTTATAAGCAGAATGTCAGATGGACGTCGGCTGTGGTTATGAGAGAAAGAGGGCCCGAAACTCTGCTCTGCACGCATCAGCATGGCTTCTTCAGGACATGGACGGATGACGGGGGGAAAGTGATATGTGAAGGTCAAGGGTGCGTGTCAGAGAATCGATGCTTCAGAAAAGACTGGCGTGCCAATGTCCAATCGTTAGGCTAGGGAATTGCACATCACCGTACCTCGAACACACATATCGCCCATCATGCACTCTGTGCCATTCGAATACGCTCGGGATGCGGTTGCCTTCCAAGGTCAATGATACAAATTAGGAAATTTTGTCACTGAGGAATTGCGCCTCGACACCCCAGGGTGGCTGTCGTCTTGGTGGGACGAGGAGTAATCCGTACTCGGGTGACGGTGCAAGTTAGCTGATCTCCACTGCAGCGCAACTTTGAGCCTGGGCCCGCCTGACTCGCTGCATTGAAGCCACCATTTCAGGCATGGCGCCATCACGTGAGGGTAAACCCGAGCGCCTTCTGCAAGACAGTAAGACCCCCCAACAACCACTAGAAAGACAACCTCCCTCATGTCTTAGCTACCAGGTGCCTGACCTGGGCTACTTGCCTGATCGAAAAGCTACCTCGACCCTAACTCCGTGGAAACCTCGGCTGCCAGGGACCCCATCTCGGCTCCCCACGATTTACAAGACTCGGGCTCGGTCGCCTTTCGGAGTTCCCAACTCCTCATCCGGCACACCTGGGGCCCTGGGGCGAGGACTAGATCCTGTCTCGTTTCACAGAGAGCTGCTCTATATCGCGTCCCCCCCCCCCCCCCCCAACCTCCCAGTTGAGCCTCTTGAGATCACCCGTATTAAGTCCAGGTCGCCATATACTGCTAGAATGCATTGTTTCTTCGGGTATCGCAATTCATCGCGCTTGTTGCGCAGCCTGTGGGCTGCTCTTTTCGAACGTCCCTCTCTCTATCGCGGCATCCATCATTCGGTTCCCGCTAATGATCGAGGTAGTGCATATGACAAAGTTTCTCCGTGCTGCCCGACCGAGCACATATGTTAGTGATCACGTCCTCATTGGGGTCCGGATCGTGGCCGTAGCCCCAACATACCTTCCTCTTGCTTCGCCAGGAATCTCAGCGCCGCGATCTCTGTAAATGTGATGCCGCCCACAAACACAACAAACACCGTCTTCTTTTCGCCGCTGCCCGACAACAGAGCCCGCGCCTTAACTGCCTTGTCTTCGCCCTTTTGAACCTCGTCGAACGTCTGCCCGCGGGCGTGTTTCACGGCGTCGTCAAATCCCCGCCAGCCCTGTGCACCTCCCGCTGCCGCACCCGATGCGCCGCCTGCCGAGCTGCCTCGGGTGATGGAGAGCAGGTACTGCTTTTGCAACACGCACTGCACGAGCCGCACGGAGAGCGGTGCGTAGCCGCTGTAGACGTAGGCGATGTCGTTGGGGTCGTGCTCATTCACTTCGTCCACGATGAGCCGCAGCTGTTTCCGCAGGTATGTATAATTAGTCTTGGTACCCTGGGCACCCACGGAACCAGTCATGGGAATCATCGACGCCAAGGGCGACGCTCTAGATAAGAGCATCTGCAGGCGCTCTAGGTTATGGAGGGTAAGGAGGTGCTGATATCCGTATCCCTGCAGGATCAGCCGCCGGAAATGGTCCAGTTCTTTGGTCTTGATCCCTCCAGAGATGCACGAGTAGATGCACAATAACCTGAGGACTTGGGGTAATGGGGTATCACGGGCGATAAGCTCCTCGATCGCATCGAATTGCCCCGAGGGATCCGCACCTGCCGCCAGGTTCTGCTGGACCTCGAGCAACTTGTTAAACCTCTCAGTCCGCGTGTACTTGATGATCTCTTCTGCCAGGCCCGTATGGATCTTTAAGCTCTGCTGTTCAGCTTGATATCCAGGAAGCTTCTTTACAAACTCTTTGAGTTCCGCCGTCGTCTTGGAGCTATGCCTACTTTCGTAGTCACTCTTCAACCGTCGGGCTATCTTATTCAGGAGATTGCCGACGACAGTAAAATTAGAGTCGCGAAGCTGTGCGAACAAGGGGTCCGACCCATCCAGCTGGATCTTGCGCTTTCGCGACTGCCCGTTGTTGGACGGGGCGGCTGACGACGTACCCGCCCCTGTCGGCTGCGCCACGGCACCAACGATGGTCGAATCGACGTCGGTCTGGTTGTTTTGGATCCCAAACACCTCGTCTATAAGACCCTCGTAGGTGAGTTGTGTCAAAAGCGGCGTGACAAAATCGACCTCACGGTCGATTATGATGACGTTCTCGATAGTAGTGCTGGGGGATAGCCCGGCCGTGTCCGCCTCGGCTGCGTCCTCATCCGCAAGCAGTTCCTGCCGCATGCGGATGAGAAGATCGGCTACTCGTTTAGCGTTGTCACCCTTGCCGATGATGCGAGGAAACAGGCCGTGTTTCTGCTGGATCCCCATCAGGGCACGGGCGAGCAG
This sequence comes from Thermothelomyces heterothallicus, assembly GCF_042370625.1. NCBI lineage: Eukaryota > Fungi > Ascomycota > Sordariomycetes > Sordariales > Chaetomiaceae > Thermothelomyces > Thermothelomyces heterothallicus. Next base: position 514,649 of record NW_027192564.1, on the reverse strand, counting down.
GAAGAGAGGGGTTGGGTCTTTCGCGAGGTACAGATCCCTAAAGGAATCGCTCAGCTCGAGCGACAAGACATCTGTTTCCAGCGGAAAGAAGAAGAGGGGCAGCTCGGCGACGTTGGTGTCACCCAGAACACCGGCTTCCTCCAGCACCTTGTCCGACAGCAGAGTCCGCCGAGGCACCCAGAAGATGTGGAATTCGTGAGGTGATTGACTCTCGCGTTGAAACCGGATGATCTGGTCTGCGGGATTGTCAGCACACTATGATGCTCTCAACGGCATGTCATGCGACGATTAGTGAGAGTATAGGTAGGTGCCAGGCCCGATTGGCTTCGTATCCGGCTCATCTGACTGACAAACGCTGAGTGGAGTGAGAGCTCGGCGCTGTCTACTCTAGAGCCGAGGACTTGATGCATAGGAAGTTGGGGGAGGTGGGGACGAGGTGAGGAGCCATCCTGTGCTCACCTGCGATGGCATGAGCATTGCGGGCGGACTCGCCGCGAGCGACGAACACAACATTCCGTTGGCTCGTGTCTGTATTTTTGTTCTCCAGGAAGAAGAAATTGTCGACGCCGTAGTCGCGAAGAGTGGAGGCCTTGACCACGACACCGAGTGGACCAGCCAGCTCCTTCTCAATCACGAGGTTCTTCTTGCCGCGAACCTAGGCGACGCACTGCCCGTCAGTCTCAGCGGTCCAGCGCCTCGCAGAGCCCAGCGTGGAGCATGGCGCGTCTCGACCGAATGCATCGACTTACTCCCTCAAGGAGATGGAGCAGATCCTTGCGCGCCTTGTCCCGGAGCTGCTCCGTGTCAAACCCCGCACGAGGAGCCATGATGCTGAGCTCTCCATGTGGTGATTTTGTGGTTGTTGGGTGGAACCTCGGTCGGGCTTTGCGAAGCCTGCCGAAAGCTGGGGCGCAAAGGACGAAGAATGCCTTGTGGGTCGCTAGTTATTTGAAGTCTTGGCGTTGGCCCAAGCTTTACACGAGCACTTTGCGCTTCACTTGTCGAGACCAACCCGCTTTCAGTCATCGGTCGCCTTGATCCAACACGTATCATATCGTTCATTCAGCGCTGTCGGAGTCACACAGGAATGCTGTTAAGGCTATATCAAAATTTGAGTGCTAAAAGCGAATGCATTTTGCGCCTGTTGCTTCCCTTCATCAATCAGTGACCACTGATTGGATGCGTCTTCGTGCAGCTCCGTCCGTCATCCAGGAATCCACCAAAGACCAGATTATCCCAACCCGACCCTGCGCCTGGCAGACCACGATGATTGGGCGCACTGGGACCAAATTGACGTGAGGGCTGCATACCAGGACCGGCCAGGAGCGAGGGCGGTCGGAGGGTTGGTCCTAGCTCCATAATGCATGCAGTCAAAAACGTTCGCAGAACCGCCCGAGGCGTCAGGAGAAAAGCCACAACCAAAGATTCGTGAGGATCATAAGAAGGCTTATGACTTGGAGTAACTTTGGTGCCGCTCTCGGGGACTTCAGCCGGTGCTGCGTCACACGTCGTTATCATGATAGTAGAACTGGATGTCCCTAGGTCGCATAGTGTTGCCCCGAACAAATTCCTCATCCCCAGGAGGCCGCTTGTTCTTGGAGTTCCCGGTAAGCATGCTTTGCAGGCTCATACAAACGCTCTCGACGTTCTGCACGGGGCTCCATCCTTGCTGGCCGAGTAAGTCGAGACAGATGATTCCGTTGGAGTAGATGTGAGGATGTATCGGGATTGGACGGTCAGGAAGCTGGACGAAGACGACTTCGGGAGGCTCTAAGAGCAGAAATATCAGGAACTTGCTTCTTCCCTTGGCGACAAGAAGCGGGGAGGACAAACCGATAGGGTATGACGAGCTAAAACGGAATTTCAGCCTGTATGTTTGGTTTTGGTAGAGTGGGTTGTTATCCAGCACCTTGATGTCCAGCAGCCATTCCTCGAAATTGTCAGCCGAGACAAGTTCGATCCCTGGCGGCAGCGAGCTGCTGATCTGAAAGCGCACAACGTCAGAGATGCACGGGCTTCAAGGATAAGTCGTGGCAAACCTTCTGGAGCTCCTTACCCAACCTTTTCGCAGCAAACGGCGCCGACATCTTCTTCTATCGTGACTGTGATTCCGATGATGAACAGCTGAGGGGAGTTGTGGCGGGGAGAGAGCTGCAGATGGTGGGGTGTGGGGAATATTCAAGTATGTAGTGTACTACGGAACTGAATTGATTGAGTCGTGGAGTGGGGGGAGGGGCAAACAGAGTTAGTGACGACAAGTGCGAGGTTTGAAATGAAAACGGTCCCCCTGGAACATAATACCTCAGGTCTACCCGGGGCTGGACGTGAGAGAAAGCATCGCGTTCAAACGCGGGGGTGGGCAAGACCAAGGTCGCTTGACCACAATGGAACGCAACGCAGCGCAACGGGAGGGATGCGAGGCTCCACCAGCCGTCAGACACCTTACCCTCTCGTCCTGGACGAGACCCAGCAGGAGGGAACCAAGCCGGGAGAACCACGCTGCTCCTTCATTGGTTGCAGAAGCAGGCGGCTCAAGCTGGATCGAGTTCGGGCAGCATCCGGGCCGGCAAGAACCTAAACTGCACTCAGCATCTCTCTCATAAAGTGGCACGACGCAACAACCAAGCAGTGAGTATCTTGACCTTTAACGCGGCCTCACCGATGACATGCACGGAAGGCGACAGCTCACGCGTTGTTTGTGCTATGAGCCAAACTGAGAGCCCAATGCTTATCACTGCACAAGAGCGCCAGGGATGTCCATCTATCAAAGGGCCCGAGCATCTACCAACCTTTTCTATAGCCACCCGACAGCTCCCCGCCCTTCGCTATGCCTTACAAAGCAGCGGCAGTGCAGTGCAGTCCTACCCAACTTTTGTCGTTCTAAGAAGATTGTTGTCAAGAATTAAGCATCATGAGAGGCAGCAGCCAAAGGCTTGCCCGCCAATGAACGTCTTATGAACTTAGGCATATATGTCTTCATGACTGACCCAAATTGAATAACTGTCTGAGGAACTCCGTAGCTAAGGTACCTCATGAGTTTGAAGGGTTCCTGAATGATATCTGGCGGCAATAATCCGTCTAGCCGTCTAGCCCCGCCATCCGCTCCTCCAATCTTCCGCGAGTGGGACCCTAGCCTACTGGTGGATGTAACTAACTTTCTTGTTCGGAAGACACAACGCACCTCTCAGTACATGATACTGATCTGTACAAGTACACCTCGATGAGGTAGCACTACACTCCTGCGTAGGTGAGGTAGGTCTGGTAAGGTAGGTACCTGACGTGCAACACCTAGCTTCCCTACCAAATGAACTGTACGGAGGTATTGTGGTACTGCGTATGCGCCGAAGTGGGGTTAGTAACCCCTGGACCGCAGCGACCCACAAGGAAGAAGGCACAGCCAACGCTCGAGACCCAGCGGCCGGTTCTCACAGCCGCAACCTGGAACCAACCGATGTGATGTGAAGAAGCCTAAAGGGCTTCGCATTGATGTGCCCAGGTCGGCGCCTTGTGGAAAGTGTGAAAGACCTGTGCTGCGTCCAGATGTTACAAATAATCAGTCCAGTCCAGCACCCCGTCACCATCTCCACTTCGTTGTCCCTCTTGGGTGCTATACCCGGAAAACTCGCAGCAGATTTGGCGGGGTACTCTGGGCAGTTACCCCTCGTTCAGCCCAATCGTTGCCAAGCCACCTTCCTCTCGTCAACTTACGTCCCCTTCATCTGCTTCGCAGCGCCTTCCCAGCTGAGCTGCCAACCGATCGACAATTCAGACCCCAGCTGAAGCCTCCCTTGATTTTCTCGCCGCCTCTCGTGCGATTCCGCTTCGCCCAGGCCCTGCTTCTCCGCGCGAAAGCCAGGCCTGCAACACAATACACAGCCAAGGCACGACCCAGTCTATCAGCGACAACGCATCCAGGACGGAATCCTCGCAGCGGCCAAGCCTCGCGCAGTCCGTTGCTCGACCCGAGCTGACCTTTTTTTTCTTTCCTTTGTCGGTTGAACCTTCATTTGGGCTTTTCTCCCGCAAGGCTCCCAACCATGAGCTGTAAGTCACCCTCGTTCCGCCAGACGCTTTCGAGCTTCGGTTTGTTGCTTCTGGGCCCCTCAGTCGAAGAACAGCCCTGGCACCACGGCCGATGGGCGTTGCGTTTTTCATGAGGCTGACGGGTGTACTATGCAGTCTCGAACATGCTCAACCGCCTTCATGGGCAACCCGAAAGCTACGAAAAGAAGTACGTTCCCCGGGGTTCCCATTGAATCGCTTGCGAGCCTCGCCCCTCGCGGTCCGCTGACACATCATACGTTAGGGCGAAGTACCGCTTTGGGCGCACCCTTGGCGCCGGCACATATGGTATCGTCAGGGAGGCAGAGGGCCCCGATGGCCCGGTCGCGATCAAGATCATCTTGAAGAAGGCCGTCCGGGGCAATGAGCGCATGGTTCTCGACGAGCTGGACATGCTCCAGCGACTCAAGCACCCGCACATTGTCAAGTTTGTGGACTGGTTTGAGTCGAGAGTATGCCGCCTGATTCGCTATCGGCAGATTCACGGGAAATCTCGAAACTGATTCGCGACATTTGTTCAGGACAAGTACTACATCGTCACCGAGCTGGCGACTGGCGGAGAGCTGTTCGACAGAATTTGCGAAAAGGGCAAGTTCACTGAGAAGGATGCCTCTCAAACCATCAAACAGGTCCTGGACGCCGTCAACTATTTGCACAAGAACAACGTCGTTCACCGCGGTATGTATCTTCGCTGTAGATTGTCTATGCCGCGCCAGAGTCTAATCGTGCAACAGATCTCAAACCCGAGAACCTCCTGTACCTCACTAAGGACCCGCACTCGGATCTGGTACTGGCCGACTTCGGCATCGCGAAGACGCTCGGAACCAAGGACGAGGTGCTGACGACCATGGCCGGTTCGTTCGGCTATGCGGCGCCCGAGGTGATGCTCAAGCAGGGCCACGGCAAGCCCGTAGACATGTGGTCGCTCGGTATCATCACCTACACCCTACTCTGCGGCTACCCGCCTTTCCGATCCGAAAATATCCAGGACCTGATTGATGAATGCACTGCCTGCCGTGTAGTATTCCACGAGCGCTACTGGAAGGACGTCAGCCAGGACGCCAGGGACTTTATCTTGGGACTGTTGCGACCGAAGCCGGAAGATCGCTGGACGAGCGAGGTGAGTTCACTCCCCATCCCCATCCTGAAGCTTTTCGAAATTACGATCAGTGACTGAACCCCCCCCCCCCGGGTTCCCCCTTTCAGCAAGCCCTCGCCCACACCTGGCTGAGCGGCAAGAACGCTACCGACCACAACTTGTTGCCCGAGATTCGCGCCTACCTCACTCGCGCTCGGTTGCGGCGCGGTATTGAGATGGTCAAGCTCGCCAACCGCATCGAGGCGCTCAAGGCGCAAGAGGAGGACCCGGAGAACTCTGATATGCCCAAAGACGCCACGTCAGCAGCGGACCAATCGCGCCTTACATCTTCCTCTAACGCCAACGATAGCTCCGCCGCCGGGAATGCTAGCGGCCAAGGCGGCAAGCGCAATCTCTCCAAGGCGGTGAAGAGTGCCATCTTCCGCGAAGTGGTCCTGGCCAAGGTGCGAGAAATGAAGGAGCAGGAGCAGACTCTCAAGGTGACCGAGGAGGCGTCCAAAATGGCTTGAAGAAGAGGAATCGAGACCGTCTCGGGTTTGATTTTGAAGATACAGATAAGACTCTTCGAGTGAATACTGGAGGGGGGAGGGGATGGGTTCTGTTTTGTGAAGGGTTCGAAATGTGGGGATAGCTTTGACTTGGGAAGGATCCTATATTGCTGCTCGGGTGATCTGGGAGACAGGTTTTCCACATACCCCGTCCTGAGTTATGGAGTGAGAGCGGGTTGCTCTTCTTTATCTAGTCATGTTTTGATCATTCAGAATGTGTCAACAAATAGGGGTCTTGTCGGCTCGGACAAATTGGAGCGGATTAGCTGTCTGGGACACTCGGAACGCAAGATGGCGAACGCGCCAGCGGGAATGGCGATATGAAGATCTTGGTCAAGGCGGATTGCCTTGCCAGATCCATCTCTCTGGTGGAAGCTACTTCTTCTTCTGTGATCCCCCAGGCCAGGTAGAATCGGCACAGAAACCGGGTCAGTCACGAGGGGATCGAAGCCGGATGGGAACAAGTTCGGGAGCCTCGCGGGCCAGCATGCCAGTAACAGACTCTGGATTTCCTTTGCACAATGATTTTGGTCCGCACAAAATTGGGTGAGCTTGCTCATTCGGTATATGGGTGTGTATACAAGTAACGTTAGACCTTGGGGGCCAGCACCATCACGCACAACATCCTCACGAGCTCGGCAACACTATGAGCAAAATTCCGAGATTATTGTCGTTGTATTGGTTAAGTTACTTTGTGCTCCATCCAATGCAAATGCAACACTCAAGACCACCAAGAGAATAGGGTCGGCCTCGAGAATTCTCGGTGAAATTTTACCCTTCCCTCCCTTTAAGTACATTTTACCTTACAATGAAACGAAGCAACCAACCCATGCGTCCCACCCAATTGCATGAATGTATATCTCAACTGTCTAAATTAAGAATGATGTAATGTTGCCCATCATGAATTCGTGAAAAGTAAAGTCCCTTTCCTTTTCCTTTTTTTTTTTTTTTTTTTTTTTTTTTTTTTTTTTTTTTTTTTTTTTTGCGTTCGCCCCTCGCCCGGGCTTAATCCTGTCCCGACAACTCGGCCAAGACGGCATCGCACAACTCTTCGTACTTGGTAGGGTCGAACCGCTCGCGCTGCCACCCGCTTTTGCGCAGCCGCTCGATCCTGGCCTGGCGGTCTTGGTTCCTGTCATTGCCGCCCCTTTGTGTCGTCGTAGTTGCCGAGGGGGAAGAGGCATCAGGGGATGGCGTAGGCTGCTGAGCCAAGAGCTGCGCGAGGCTGGCCGAATGCCGCGCCAGCTGCGTGCGCAGGGTGGAGAGGTGCTCACAGCAACGGTCGACGGCGCGGGCTACGTGGTAAGCGCTCTCGTCTCCCTCTTCTCGTTCCTCTTCTTGTTCGTGCTCTGGCACTGTCGGCAGGGGCAGCTCAATCTCCTCTTGGAACTTGATTGGCCGGAGATCTGGCGGGGATGCTGCTGCTGCTGATACGCCGGGCTGGTGGTAGAAAGCGTCTTCGAAGCCGAGCGTGGGCGAATCCGGACGGATGATGGGCTCTGCTGGGCCGGCATGAAGGGGCATATTCTCGGGGAGAGAGAAGGATACTTTCTTGCCGTGCCCGTGGAGTGGATGGGAGGATCTGCGATCGAGATCGTGGAAGGAAAAAACGGAGTCGGTTGGCGACGTAATGCAGGTGTCGGGGGTCCATGCTCGCGAGCTGATCGAGCCGGAAGGCGAATGGCAGCTGGAGGAGCGTGTTGAGCCGACGGAGCCGGGGCGAAACTTTCGCAGAAGAGACTCCTCGGCGGCGTTGATCAGCGCCGAGGCCCGGTCGAAGTGGGTGTAAGCCTGCTGCAGGAGCGTGGCCCGAAACGCGGCAGTGGATGGAAGCGGACGGGCGCAGATCTCCAAAGACGTGGCCGCGTAGAAATGGAGGTAGATGAGATATACGGGCTCGACCTGGGACGTATCCTTAATGCTCTCAAGGACCTCGAGACACCTCGCCGAGCATGCCCTGTACCGCTTGCCGAAATACATCCTCTTGACTTCGGCGATCGTCTTCTTCCATTCTGCCTTCGTACAGGGTATCACTGGAGGTGGCGCTGGGGCGGGAAGTGACGAGCGTTTGTGCGGGTTCAGCCTCACAGCGTACGTAGGTACCGTTGGGGTAATTGGTGTCGTTGGGCTCGTTGAGCCCGTTGAGCCGGCCGAGTAACCCGTTGACTGGCGTCGAAGGAAAGACTGACTTGGGGCCGTGCTGCACGTCCGAGAGCCCGAGGCGAGCATCAAAGGTATCAGTCCAGGCATGGTTGCTATTAGTTGACGGTAATCCCAAAGGAAAGACTTGTCGTGGCTTCGTCCCGGAGGTCGTCAACAAAGGAAGCTGGAGGTTATCTTCTTTGAACCGGGACTGTGAAACCGGGCGGAGCCCCGTGCTGTTGACTCCCCAGGAGCTTGTACAGGCATGCACCCTGTCGCTCGCTAAATGAGGCGATGAAGGGGATCGCCGAATCCGGCAACAGGCGCAATTCGCCAAATGGAAATTGGAGTGGATTCGACAGGGTCTCCCGAGATGAAGAAAGCAGGTTCCGGAAAACTGGGAAAGGGTCTCACGCCGTGCCTTCGAGAATCGAGAATCGTGAATCGAGCCACGTGCGGAGCACTTCGTGATCTTGGTACACTTTTAGTACGGCCTGGGGTCCGATCTGCAGCTAGCACAGCGCGATCGCCCTTCCCTTCAGAGACGAGTTGTTGCACGCGGCCTGACTAGTGTAGTGCTGAGCATCAAATAACGGGCTGATCTGGATCAGCGTTGCCTCCTGGTCGGGCAGAGGTTGCCACGATTCTTTCGAAATGAGTGCGTTGGGCAAAGCCTCTCTTGCACAAGCTTCTGCTGCAGAAAATCTGGTGGCGAAACGCGGTCCGCGAACAAATGCATGCAATTGTTGTTTGTGTGCTGTCAAGCGAAGGAGCAGCTCCCGCGGGACGGAAAGGAACGGAGTCCGAGTTGGCGGGCAAACGCTTTTGAGGCCGGAAGGAGCGGATAGGTGCTATTGCCGGGTATGCAAACGAAGTAACGGCAACGACAACAGCAACGATGATAGGACCGCGGGTGGTAAAGGAGTGGACGAGGATGTAGTGCGAAAAGACTCTGGTTGACCGCGGATCTCAATCGCACAAACAACAACCCCTACGAAGCGTCTCTCTGGGAAGGGAGCAGAGAGAGAGAGAGAGAGAGATAGAGAGAGGAGAGGAAGTCAACGCACTGACCGACCAACGGGACGGCTCGAGCACCCCCCAGGCAGAGCCGGGGGTTCTTTCCTAGTGTACCTTTCTTTCAGCTACATGACACCCAGCGGCAATTGTATGTGCTGTGTACATGTACATACGCGCAAGACACGCTTTTTTTTTTTTTCGCTCTGGATTTGTACGGGACTAACTAGTGTAGAGCCGGCGCCGAATCCCACAGAACGCTAAGTCGCATTCGGGGCTGGTCGTGCGTCTCCGGATGCGAGTGCAGGAGCTTCGGAAGGGCTCGTGCTGGCACTAGCGCTGCAGGGGCTCGAGTTTGGGTCCTGACGCTAAACCGAGTTCGGGAAAGCTTAATCTTAGCCCCTCAGCACGCTAACCTGAAGATGGAAAAGTGATATCTGCTATAGCTCGCACGTCAATCCCGTCACGCCGTCACCAGTCACACGTGAAGAGAACACAACATGTCAACATCGTAGTCCACGAGTACACTACGAAAATCTGTACACGAGTGGAGTTCGAGTATCACTCTTGCCTGCTAATGCAGCGATTTGGACGCTACAAAACTACCAAGTGTGGTTATGAGGACTGCCCATCTAAATCTGGACCGTAAATTTACTAGTTCTAAATCTTGATGCCTTTTGAGATTACGCACAGCTGCACACTCCATGTATACATACATATACAAACAAGCCATGGCCAGGATAGACTCATACTTGCCAAATCAAGCCGGGGAAAAGAAAAAAAAAATAAAAAGCAAATTGGAAATAACATTACCTATATCCACCACTTAGTGTCTCAGGTTTTGCCGAAACACTTTCTTCCCAGACACGGTAACTAGTCTTATCTGTAGTGTAACTACTACGTATGTATGTACAATCATGGCGGCCACCCCGAGACATGGTCGGCGGGGCCAATGTGCAAACCATCAAAAAGTCAAACATGACTTTGTTCAGGACCCCCGAAAAAAAGAAAAGCAAATAATGCCCTGAGCAAGCACAAGTCGGAACCCACGCAGCACAGCGATCGCTGCAGCAGAGTCTTCAATCACAGGAACTTGCAGAAAGGACGTCAGCCCCACAATCAAGTTCCCGATGCTCTCAAACCCTGCAGCTGGGTTGGCCCGCATTGACCATGCCAAGGTCCTTCTGTGACATCTCTGATGAGGAGCGCGACAGTTCAAGGACCGCTCTGACCGCACTCGACTCTCAACAAAGTCGGGCTGCGGGGGTTTCTTCTCACGAGAGATGTGAGGTACTCTAAAAGGGGTAGTCTATCTTTTTGAAGTCTATGTACGGACGTACTTGACGCTGCCAAATCTACGCTCTCCATGCGAACCGTACCCGTTCCTTTGGAGAACACTGGGTCCCCGGAACTTGCACGACATTAGCGACTGAGACAACATCGGCATCACGGCTGCTCCGTCTCCGGGGAAGAATGAGACTACTCGGTAGACTGAGCTGTTTCTGCAGGAGCTTTGACATCTTCCCCTTTGACCCCACCAACGACCTTGAGGCCCTCGGCTTGCTGTGTGATACTGTCAAGCTCATGCTTCCGCGCGAGGCGTGTCTTCACTTCCTCAATGAGGTTATCAAGACTGATGAGCTCGCCCTCCTTCAGCGGGTGGTCCTCGGGAAGACCCATCTCCTTGAACCTCGCCTTTCCTTGGGCCAGTTCGTCCTGTTGTGCAGTGTCAAATAGCTGGTGGCATGAGAGAACTGTGAACCTGAAGAACCCACCTCACCCAAAATAAGGGCAAATGGCACGCCGTTTGCTTCGGCCGCCTTGAACTGGTTCTGGAGCTTGGGCTTCACCTTGTAGAGGAACTCGGCCTATCCGCCATTAGCTTTGGTTTTGACATTGAATGCTCGGCGGATGAAACCGACCTTGATCCCTGCGTCCCACAGACGGGCACAGACCTGACTCCTCTCCTTGAGCAGCCCAGTGAAGTCCTTGCCGCCGCCGAACGCCATGACGAAGACTTCGACCTCGTTTCGCCGCTCCTTCTTCTTCTGGGAGGCCTGGATGATGGAGAAAATACGGTCGATGCCGAAGCTGATACCAACGCAGGGCACTTGCGTCTTGCCGGAGAACATGCCCACAAGGTTGTCGTATCTACGCCGACATCAGTATGAATCGGAAAGCGCTTCGAAACAAACACCACCAACCTGCCACCAGCAGCAACAGACCCTACGGCACGTTAGCACTTGGCATCACCGAGGCTGCAGGTGTAAAACGACGCACCTATTCCAAGCGTAGGGTCGTCGGAACGGTCCTCCTCAGGATCCCCGGGCTTACCACCCTTCTTCTTAGCCTGCTTTTCCTTGGCCTCCCCTGATGCGGAGACAGCAGGCGCAGAACCTTCTGTTACCACCTCATAGATGACGCCTGTGTAGTAATCAAGGCCTGCATTGCCCCATTTTAGCATGGCCCAACAGCCCCAACAGCAATGCTAACAAATGGCTGGCACTAGCGAATCGGCAAAGAACATACCTCTGGCCAACGACAGATCGAAAGAAACAGTGTGGTCGGCCCCAAAGTCCTCAAGATAAGTGAAGAGAAGATCCATGTCTGCGAAGCCCTGCTGCATCGATGGGTTTGCCGCCAAGGCCTCATCCTGCTTCAACTTCTCGAGGAGGTCTCGCTTCCCCTTGAGAACCACGTAAGTCCCTTTCGAACGGTTAGTCTATCTCGATAAACAGGGACGGGTGAAACTCAATCAACTCACCGATCTTGTCGGCAACCTCCGGGGCCAACCCCTTCTCGTCAACCATCTCTTTCCTGACGTCGGCCCAAGGCATCTTGTCGAGCTTGTCCACGGCAGAGGAGATGGGGCGGATGAGATTGTCCGGCACACCGCAGACTTGGAAAAGGCCGTCGAGAATCTTGCGGGAGTTGAGCTTGATAGTGTACTTCCCATGCCAGCCAAGACCCTCAAAGACCTCGTTGATGATCCTAATCTATTGGGGGTTAGATCCCAAACGGCCTAGAAACGGGAATGGCCAAGCTCAAGACCGAATAGCTGTGTCCGACGTACAATTTCAGCATCCGGAATCATGGGATCGTACACGCCCTAGGGATGTTGTCAACATTTCATTCGGAAATCGGGGCCCGGAAAGGCAAGCAACAGGAGGAGCGCCTTACAGCAATGTCGAAACTGTTTCCATGAAACGAAATCGTTAACTTGACATCAGCGAAATAGACGCGACCGGAAACGCTTTTTTTTTTTTGGGGGGGGGGGGGGGGGGGGGGGGGGGAAGGGGGGTTGTGTTAGGCACGACACATACTCGCATTGATACTAAGCCATCATGTTAGTCTACATGTAGTTTCTTGATGCGCGGGGGAAAGAGGGGAGGAGGGGATGCTCACGAATTCTCTCATGCGGCCCTTCTTCACTGCCGGTTGATCCCTGCGGTAGACCTTGGCAATGTGATAGCGCTTGATCTGAGTGACGTCCTTGTTCATCGCCAAGTACCGGGCTGGGGTGAATCTTAGTACCGAGACCGCAACTCGGGGGCCGACTAGAGGGCATACCGAAGGGAACGGTCAAGTCATATCGCAAGCTGCAGAGCTCACCACCCTGATCCGCCAGGTCGTACTAGTACTAGACTGTCAGAGGGATCCGAACCGCGTGTTGTGGACAGACCGAGTGGGGCGTACGATGAGCTTGCTGTCCTCGCCATATTTCCCTGGTTGTGCCCGGCGTCAGTTGAGGTCTCGGTGTCGGTGGCCGCACGCGGCTTCTATGTACCTGCAAGGATCTCTGGCGTCTGTTAGCCAAGCTCTGCTGCTAACCATCGAAGGATAACCGGATTGAGGAATACCCACCCTTCAGTTCGAACACGGGGGTGTCGATGGTAACACCACCATGACGTTCTTTTGCCCGTCAGCTTCGTTCCCACTGACGGCTTGTTCGGCCTTCACCTACTGAAGACATCGGTGATTGTTTTGAAGATCTTTTCCCTGAGCACCATGTCCGGACCGGACCCTGGGCGTGATATTAGGAACCGTATAATAAAAGTGGCAAGGCGAACAGGAAATCTCGGGACGACGCACAGTCTCGGGTGCCCTTGGGCGTCCTGCATGACGGTTAGCCGGATCCCTTCCTTGAATGTCCCAGTGTTGGCAAAGAACAACAGACTTGATCTCGAACTTGGGTGTCTTCGAGGGCGCCATGGTTTTTGCGATGGTGGGGTTATTTGGGTTGGGGACCTGCAGCGTCGACGAGGAGGATCGGAGGGACGAGGATGTCGTGATCTGTCTCGAGGAGCTAAGCTTGCAGGATGTCGTCGACAAGGTCGTCAAGGCTGATTTTAGGCCTCGTTGTGGTCTGGCAGACCGAAGAGCGCGGATCCACGGGGTCTGCATCAAAATGTGGGTGGGAAATCGGGCGCGGGGTGACTCAAGCTCTCGCGGTTGTGTAGGTCCTGAGAGCTCGGCAAAACCTCTGCAATCGCTGGCCCATGCGGGTCCGACTGCAAGGCTGCGACGAGGCTGGAATGCGGGACGTAAATTCATTGGCGGCAGCTCAAGGGTTAGTCGTTTGCGCAAATCCGCTGCTAACTTTATCGCTCTTATCTCGGTCAACCCCGCCATGCCAGAAACCCAAAATCAGACACAAGGTTGGTAGTAAAGGACAAAATACGGCCAACTCACCTCGCTGCGGTTCACGAACTGAGCATCGATATTTTCGAACAGGTATTGCTGTGCTTCGCCGTGGTCAAACGCCATTTGCCAACAGGTACAGTACTAGTTAGATGAACTGCGAAAGTCCTATGGAATCCTAGATGCTAACTTAGTCGGGAACGACGTATTTCCACTAGCAAAAAAGATCAGGTATCGTGACTCGTGTACAAAATGTATCAAGGAAGCTCGTGTTGCTGTGTGGGCAGCAAGTCCTATATTTCTACATTGATTCGCTGTGCCTAATCTTGTGCCTGGAGACAACGAGAGGAAGGAAATTAGAGGAGTGTGTGCTCTTTTTTAACCGAGAACTACGGAGTAGAGTATACATTTCTGTAGCGGTCGCCCTTTACGGAGTACAAGTAGAGCAAGAACCATTAATTACCTGGTGGGGCACTATGAGGTACCCTGGGTGGCTTGGCGAACGACGGGTGTGGTGTTCGTAATTCGTATTGAATAAATGTTCCTCGGATTGGTCGTTTTTTCAATATCCTTGCAACCTACTACACTACTGCAGTTGATTGATCTTTCTGGAACCTGCGCGCTCTTGAATCAAGGCCAGGTTAGCGTAGCACTTCCGACGCGCACTACGGAGTATACAGAGTAAAGTAAACACTCGGAGCGGAGGATATCGAGCATCTTGTCTCACCGTGACCGAACAAGATGCGGACTGGAATTGAACCTAGAATTCGTGACTCCAGAACGTGATCGTTTCGCCCCTGTTAGCTGCAAACGCGTGCCAGCACTCTCAGACGTCATATGAGAAGGGGAAAGTATGGATGTTTTTTTTGTACTATATGTACGTACATCCATACGTAGTGTATATCGTTCGGTATAGAGGTCATTACTAGTAGAAGCTCAAAAACCTCCATCACGACTTGTTTAGACCAACACGGGATACGCTGCGGCATACGGAGGACGGGGACTGAAACTTCTTGGCACCAGTGTTAACGAACATGGCATGGGCCTGACTTGCCGTTTTGAGCTCGCCGGGCCCTCGGACAATTCTACAAGCCCGTCCCCCCGCTACAGATTGTCACGTATAGTTGCCTAGCAGCGCGACCCCGTGCAAATTTAGAGGCTGTCGCGTAGAGAAAAGGACACCAGGCATCCATTTGTTGCGTGTATTTAATATATTCTCGTTCCTATCGTCTAGAATAATACTCTTTTCTCTTTGTTTACCGCATATCAGGCAGGCTGAAACGACGCCTAGTCTTTCTCCATCCTCTCTCGATCGTGCACCAGCTCCCAACTCTCGCGTATGGACACGACCTGAGATCAATTAACGCGGGGCAGCCATGGGCGAGAGCAGCACAAAGAGCAGCGAGAAAGCGGCGTCTCGGCCAGCCGACGGCGAGAACGAAAAGAAGCCCCCGACAACTGGCGGCAAGGTCGATGACAATGGGCCGACCAAAGATCCCAAGGCACGGCCCGAACGGGAGGCCACGGCCGCTGACTACTTCCGCGTCTTCACCTACGCCAAAAGATGGGACTTTGTCCTGATGGGCACCGCCGCCATCGCCAGCATAGGCGCCGGCGTCACCATGCCCTTGATGAACATTGTCTTTGGCCGGTTGATCGGCGAGTTCAGCGATTTCTCCAACCCGGACGCCGCAGACCCAGACGAGTTCTCGCGGACTATCGACCGCATGTCCCTGTACATGTTCGCCCTCTTCATCTCCCGCTTCGGGCTGAACTATATCAACAAGTTCTGCTTCCGCCTCATCGGCATCCGCATGTCGGCCGCCATTCGCCTCCACTACCTCCAGTGCCTCTTCGGCCAGACCGTCCACGTGCTCGACTCGATGCCCTCGGGCGCCGCCGCGAGCACCATCACCTCGACCGCTAACACACTGCAGCTCGGAATCTCGGAGAAGCTGGGGACCTTCCTCGAATTCAGCGCGACCATCGTGGCCGCCATCGTCATCGCTTTTACCTACAGTTGGTCCCTGACGCTCGTCACCGCGTCCGTCATCCTCTTCATCTCGCTCGTGCTCTCCGTTCTCCTGCCCTTCGTCATCAAGGGGCAGACCATGCTTACCAGGGCCGACGCCAAGGGAACGTCGGTGGCCACCGAAGCCTTCGGCACCATCCGCATGATCACGGCCTGCGGCGCCGAGGCCAGGATGGCCCGGCGATATGCCAAGTGGGTGGCCAAGGCGAAGCAAGCCACCCAGTTCAGCTCCCCCTTCCTGGCGGCCCAGTTCGGCGCCATCTTTTTCGGCCTGTACGGCGCCTTCGCGCTGGCCTTCTGGTTCGGCACGAAGTCCTTCGTTGAAGACCGCATCGAGGGCATCGCAACCATTCTTATCGTCCTCATGTCCGTCATGCTCATGGTCATTTCTCTGGAGCGCATCTCCACTCCGCTGATTGCCGTCTCCAAGGCCATGGTGGCCGCCGCCGAGTTCTTTGCCGTCATCGACGCTCCGAAGCCAAAGATGGGCACACTGAAGGAGCCCGACGTCTCGGCCGACCAGGACATTGTTTTTGAGGATGTTCATTTTGCCTACCCGAGCCGCCCTCACAAGAAGGTGCTCGACGGCTTAAATCTCCGCATCCCCGCCAGGCTGAACACGGCCATTGTAGGCCCCAGCGGGTCCGGAAAGAGCACCATTGTCGGCTTGATCGAGGGCTGGTACACCCTCCACGATCAATACGTAATCGCGAAGGCCGTCGAGAAAGACAAGGCGAAGAAAGAGAAGGAAAAGGCAAAGAAGAAGGAGGAGAAGAAGAAGAGGAGGAGGAGCAGAGGGAAAGAGGACGACGAGGACGACGAGGAAGACGCAGCCGCCGACGCGCCGCTCGATGTGGAAGAAACCGGGGCCCCGGTCGAGCTAAGGGGAAGCATATCAACGTGCGGGAGGCAGCTCGGTGATATCGACATCAAGTGGTGGAGGTCGCAGATCGGTCTCGTGCAGCAGGAACCCTTCCTCTTCAACAACACCATCTTCTACAACGTCGCAGTCGGCCTCATCGGCACGCAGTGGGAAAACGAGCCGGAAGAGGTCAAACGCCGGCTCGTAAGAGAGGCGTGTGCCGAGAGCTTCGCCGACGAATTCATCGATCGGCTACCGGATGGCTACGACACCCAAGTGGGCGACTCGGGCGCCAAGCTGAGCGGTGGGCAACGCCAGCGGATCGCCATCGCCCGGAGCATCGTCAAGAAGCCCAAGATCCTCATCCTCGACGAGGCGACCTCCGCCATCGACGTCCGTGGAGAACGGATCGTGCAGGCGGCGCTGGAGAGGGCCTCCAAGGGCCGGACCACCATCACCATCGCTCACCGACTGTCTACCATCAAGAACGCCGACCGCATCTGCGTCTTGCAGAACGGACGGGTCGTCGAGGAGGGCACCCACGACAGCCTGCTCGAGAACGAGCGGGGCGTCTATTACGGTTTGGTCCACGCGCAGAAGCTGTCCCTGGGCGATGACACGGGCGGAGAGCTCCTGCACGACGAAGACGTTGGCGCGGCCCTCGCGCGCGAGAAGAGCGCAGCCAAGTCGGTGGCCGAGGGCGCAGAGGAGGAAGCCAAGTGGGCCGAACGAGGCCTGTTCAGCGGTTTTGGCAAGCTCCTCTACGAGCAGCGCAGCCGGTTCCCATTCTACGTCCTCGCCCTTATCGGTGCCATGGGCGCTGCCGCCGCGGTGCCGGTACAAGCATATCTCTTCGCTCAGGTAGTCGGTGTGTTTCAGAGGACGTCTCTGCAGTCTCTCATGGACGGAGCCACGTTCTGGTCAAAGATGTGGGCTGTCCTCGCCGGCGGAGTCGGCGCCAGCTACTTCCTCACCTCTCTCGTGTCAACCAACCTCGAGGGCTACATCGCCGCCGTATACCGACAGGAGTATTTCGAGTCGATCCTGTTCCAACCCACTGCCTACTTTGACAAGGACGACAATGCCACGGGACAGCTAACCGCGCGTCTCTCGAGCGATCCGCAAGCGCTCAAGGAGCTCCTGGGGATCAACCTCATGATGGTGCTCATCGGTATCTTCTCCCTCGCAGGAGCGCTCGCCATCTCGTTCGCCTACGGCTGGAAGCTGGCCCTTGTCGCCCTCTGCGTGACGGTGCCGATCGGCATCGTGTCGGGCTACTTCCGTGTCCGGTACGAGCTGCAGTTCAACAAGATGAACGACGAAGTGTTCCAGGAGAGCTCAAAGTTCGGTGCCGAATCTATCGGTGCGTTCCGGACCGTCAGCGCCCTCGTCATGGAGGACAGCATCTGCGACCGGTACCAGAAGCTGCTCAGCGGCCACGTCGTGGCGGCGTTCAAGAAGGCCCGGTTTACCACGATCGTCTTTGCCTTCGCCGACAGCGCTAGCTTGGGGTGTCAGGCGCTCATCTTCTGGTACGGTGGCCAGCTGATGCTGAAGCGTGAGTACGACGTTGTCGCGTTCCTCGTCACCTACATGGCCGTGATCCAGGGAGCCGAGTCCGCGGGCCAGTGGCTGAGCTTCGGCCCCAACGCTGCGCAGGCGGCGGCGGCGGCCAATCGCATCCTGCATGCTCGCGAGACGCGCCTCAGGAGCGACGCCACCAAGTCGGCGCAAATCACCGACGTGGACGGCGGCATCAAGATCGAGCTCAAGGACGTCCACTTCAAGTACCCCACCCGCGACGTCTCCATCTTCAGGGGGCTGAACCTCACCATCGAGAAGGGGCAGTTCGCCGCGCTGGTCGGCGCGTCCGGCTCGGGCAAGACGTCCATCGTCAGCCTGCTGGAGCGGTTCTACGACGCGGACAGGGGCCAGATCTTGTTCAACGGCAAGGACATCAGCGAGGTCGACGTGTACGAGTACCGCAAGCTCCTGTCGCTGGTGGCGCAGGAGCCGTCGCTGTTCCACGGCACCATCCGCGAGAACCTCCTCCTCGGAGTGGACCCGTCGACCGTGACGGACGAGCAGCTGCACCAGTGCTGCAGGGACGCGAGCATCCACGACTTTATCGTGTCGCTGCCCGACGGGTACGACACCAACATCGGCAGCCGCGGCGTCAGCTTGAGCGGCGGCCAGAAGCAGCGCGTCTCCATCGCCCGCGCGCTGCTCCGCAACCCGCGCGTCCTGCTGCTGGACGAGGCTACCAGTTCTCTCGACTCGGGTGAGTGGCCCTAATCAGCTTCTCTCTCTCTCTCTCTCTCTCTCTTCTTTTGTGTGTATGTGATTTGCCGTTTGCTAACCTGATGTTGGGTAGAGAGCGAAAAGCTCGTGCAGGCGGCACTCGAGAGAGTCGCCAAGGGCCGGACAACGATCGCGGTGGCGCATCGCCTCGCCACGATCCAAAAGGCCGACATCATCTACGTGCTCGGCGAAGGTAAAGTGCTCGAGAAGGGCAGCCACGCCGAGCTGCTCAGGCAGAAGGGCGTGTACTGGCATATGGTATGCTCCAGACTCTTGTACATGGAATGATCGGAGCCTGTTCCATGCTGACCTGTGCGGCAGTGTCAAAACCAAGCGCTTGATAGGTAACTAACTGGTCGCGACACAATCGCGGCTTGTGCCATGTTCGACTCGGAAATGGGCCGAAAGCACCCTCATACTCGGTTTCACCTGTGCAACTAGCAGGTCTGGAAACTGTTAGTACTTTAATCGAGGAGGTTTCTGTTTTATACCTATTTGCTATATTAATACGGGCACCTCCTCTCTTAAAGTTCGATCTTGTAAAACAGCATCCGGCATTCTCCACTCCCGGAGGGGAAGAAAATATATAATCCGTATATACATGATTCTCTGGGCAGCATCAATAGACCAGATGAACGACACGAGGATCTATTAAATCACGAATCGTCTTAAACAGATGTATATAAGGTGTGCCGAGTAAAGGTAGACGCCATATAAGCGTGCAGGAACCTTGGTGTAGAGACACCGATGTATGTGTATCCATGCACGTAATACTCTGACCGTGAAAGGTCGAGGCTTGAAACTCGTTACACAGTACAGCACGGAACACACTAGAGACTTCTTGGATAACTCTAGTGTAGCCCTGCATACACAGCACCTCGCGGGAAGGCGCTCTGGTCGGCTACAAGCGGCACAGCGGGGGGGCTTCCTGCCCGCATCGGGCTTCTCCGCTGACCTTGTTGTTGACTCTCGCCGTGATGCAGGCCCCAACAGACGGACAACGCCGAAACGCCTGATGCGACCATCATCCATCAACATCCGGGAGAAGAACAGAACACGGTTTACCCCAGCCATTGCTCCCAATTGCTGCTGCTACTCCACCACCCCCGCAATCCACCGACACTGAGGACCCGCTCCGCAGTGTCCTTATTGCTCGATCAAACAAGCAATTGAAGAACAAAGAAGGAAATAAATAAATAAAAGGGGAGAGAATACGATTCAAGAACGGGAGTGACCGACAGAAATAGAAAGGAAAACACCTAAAAGAGGGAGAAGAAAAAAAGGGAGAAGAACGATGCCGACCGCCCCGATCGCCTCCTCCATCACCTCCCATACGGCCATCAGCGAGGCCTGCCAGGAGCACGGCCTGAGCCCGAGCGAGTTCCTGGAGCTGTGCGGGCGCGCGCAGGACGCCAAGGCGCGCGCCTACTGCCCGTACAGCGGCTTCCGCGTGGGCGCGGCGCTGCTGACGCGCGCGGGCGACTACGTCGTCGGCGCCAACGTGGAGAACGCCAGCTACCCGGTCACGACGTGCGCCGAGCGCGTCGCCTTCGGCACCGCCGTCGTCGCCGGCGCCGCCGGCCCCGGCGGCTTCAAGGCCGTCGCCGTCGCCACCGACGCCGACACCCCCACGAGCCCATGCGGCATGTGTCGGCAGTTGTGAGTTCTCTCTCTCTCGCCAATTTTCGTCTTATTCTTTTCTTCTTTTCTTCTTTTCTTTTTGAGAACCATTTCTTGGGACAAGGGTAGATAAGAGAGGGCCGTGGGGCAACAACGGCGGGGCAGGGGAGGGGGATGAAAAGAAGGGGGGGGGTTCCCCTCTTCATTCCGGGTCGGGAGGAGACATTGGATGTGCATGCCTGCCGACTGACTGACTGACTGACTGACTGACTGACTGACTGACGTACCGTCGATGCAGTATCCGCGAGTTCTGCGAGCTGAACGTGCCCATCCTCATGTTTGATAAGGACAGCAATTTCATCGTGCTGAAGCTAGCAGAAGTATGTACATACCCCCCACCTTTCCCGAACTGATTGACTGGCTGCTAACGCTTCTTCTTGTAATGTAGCTTCTTCCCCTGTCTTTCGGTCCGGACAACATGGGAGTCCCGGACCCGGCAAAGCCGCCCAGCACACCTCCTACCGCATAGGGGCGCGAGGCCATGTGGGAGGCTCTTGCAGAGATGGTCGATCCATGATGTTGTTTGATGGCGTTAGGGGGCAGCGACACGAGTTTCGTTTTTCATTGTTCGGCATGCAACTGCATTTTAGAGGGATGAGAAGCAATCGGATTCTATGGCAGCGAACACCATCCCTTGTATGGAGATGGGGAATAGCATATCACGCTTGGATTAATTCATTTATTATTTCTTTCCACCCAAGGGTTTTTCCTGCTTTTGTCCTTTGCACAATGTCCACTAAGGCGGTTTTAGACGAGGCGCCTTGCAGAGGCAACTTAACCGAATCACAAGCACAAGAAGGACACGCCCACGGCAGAAAAAGGAAACTAATTAACTAAAGCCTGTATGAATTACTCTAAACGAAAGTCCCCATACACTTACTTGTGCGCGCTAAAGGAATGGCCATATTTCAGAATGCTCAATGCTACACACCCTCACCTCCTGATACGCCGGACCAAACCAAGAAACAATGAGCTCAGAGTCGTAAAGCCAAACCCAGTATAAAAGAAAAAAAAACATCGTATACGCCAACAAAACAGCAACTACCCCTTGATAAACTTTCCTTTGGAAAAAAAAAAAAAAAAAAACAAACTGGCCCAAGTATGTAAAAGTGTAGACCTCCTTTTTCCTTGAGATACCGCCCGGCCGCCCCATGAACAGCGATTCCCTCGGCTAGGAGCCGAGGAGCCAGGCCTTGATTGCGCCTTAATTAATAGCCGAACCCGTCGTGCTGGTGCATCGGACACCTCCCCGGGTGCCGCTCCCACCAGGCCTTGATGCAGGCCCGATGGAAGCGGCAGAGACACTCGAGCCTCGCCATGGCGACGCCGACCTCGAACTCCTCGAGGCAGATGGAGCACTCGGCCGAGTCGACGCAGTCCTTCTCGGTCGCCGTGTAGGGGAACATACCCGTCCTCCGGGGGCCGGGCCGCGCGCCGTCCGGGCTGCCGTCGTCCCCCGCCGAGGCGGGTGGGCGCCCGCCGAATCGGCTGTGGGACTCGATGCAGCCGCTGATGTGGGCCTCGCGGAGGGTCTCGAAGTTGGGGAGGGTCCGCGGCGGGAGCTCGCGGTGGCAGACGGGGCACTCGTCTTCCTCGGGGATCTGCGGGCGCCGGCGCACGGGGGGATGGAAACTACGGGAGGCGTTGGAGGAGGAGGAGGAGGAGGAGGAAGGGCCGGCGATGGTGGAGGGGCCCGGCCTGTTGCCGACGTCGAGCATCGACCGGTACCGGGGCGCGGTGCCCGGGTAGAACGGGGCGGACTGCGAGGTGGCCGTCGGCCGGTAGTAGGCAGGCGGGGTGCCCCAGAGAATACGAGCCTCGTAGTTACTACGATGTGGTGGTGGGACCGGCGGCTGGGAAGACGATGACGGCCCGGGTTGCTGCGTGGGGTTAGAGAAGTCACAACATTCGAGCCTGAAGTCGAGCCATCGCAACAACAGAAAAGCGAGCGACATGCGGGACTTACCAGAGTAGCGCTCCGAGTCCTCGTCTGAGGGTCATTCGCGGCTCCGGCGCCAAAGTAGAAGTTCCATCTATTGGACGACGAGCTGTCGGCCCGGCCGGGCGAAGCCGGGTCGTTCTGCGAGCTTTGTGGATGCGCCTGGCTCTGGGGCGGCGCCGTGTTGGGGTCAGGGACGCAAGGGTTGCATAGCCTGACTCTCTCGCCCCCCGAGAATTCGGGATACCAGCCTTGGCTGTCTAAGAGGGAAAGGGAAGGACCTTGGGAGAGCGGACTGGGCGCCCCAGGAGGCCGAACGATATACCGGTGGGGGATGGTGATGCGGTGTGGCGAGCACGCGTTGCAAACGACCCGACCACACTTGCTGCAACAAAAAAAAATATAAAAAAATTGGGTGAGCCTTGCCCTCCTCTGAGATCTCGCATCTCTCTCGGCTTAGGTAGTGTACTCACCGGCAGTGGTGTTTCCTGACGAAAATGCTGAACTGCGTGCCGCAAATCGGGCAGTAGGTCTGTTCGGAATCCGGCTGCCACCTCGGCAGCACCACCTCTGGAGGAGCGCGCTGAGCGGGTGTTGTCGACACAGTGGGCGGGTCAGCGGCAGACGGCATGCTAACTTGACGGCCGGAAACCCCGGTATCTCTGGGCATGAACCCGGGAGGCGGAGCTGCAGGCCCTCCGCTCGCCGCCCGCGATCCTGGCTCGGGCCGTGGCTGCGCAACCGACGGGGAGGTGTTCCTCGGCGTGGGCTCGTTGTTTTGACTTGTCGACGTAGCGTCGTCCTGCCGTGCGTCTGGTTCTTCAATCCTACGGGCCTGCGACGTGGTATCGGCCTCTCCGGACGTTTCGTGGTGGTGTTCGGGCGAAGGAGGCCGAGCCTGCTGATGACCATCGTCCTCTCGGTCACCGGCACTCCGCGGCGAGACCTCCCCCGGATCGAGACGGGTTTGGCTCGCACCCGGTTGCGCACCTTCCTCTTCTCGGTGTTCTTGGTTCCCTCGGTGTCCTTCCGCTTCCTCTTCTCCTTGTCCTCCCGACGACTCTCCGGCGTCGGATAGCGCGCGCTCAACGACGTGGGTAGGGCAGTCAAAATATCGCGAGCATTCGTGGTCGTGATACCGCGCGGTCCGCCATCGGCATACCGCTCTGGTGTTCTGATCGAGATGGCGGTCGCGGCTGGCGGGGCTGGGACCCCTCGAGCTACTAGGGAGAGACTCGCCGCCAGTCTCGACTTGCCGAAATGCGCCGTCGTCTTGGGAAGTTGTCATGGCCGAGGCGGGGGGCAGCACATCCGGAGACGTCCCAGTAGACAACTGGTGGGGCGATAGGCGCTCGTCGGGTTGCCGAAGTTACCTAAACGCTGCGTATGGGAGCCTGCCTGTGGCTGCCTCTGATCTGCTGTTCGCACGTGTTGGATGCAATGCGCCTTTCGTGGTGTGTCAGGAATGGGGCGAGATAAGCGGGGGGGTTTCGAGTCGTCGACGGCCAGACGAGGCTGGCTGGTAAACCGTAATGCGCCGGGAGAGAACGACGAAAAAAAGAAACAGAAGAAAAAGTAAAAGTATAAGAAAATGAGGAACGTCAAGCTCAAACACGAAGGCCAGTCAAAGTCAGCCCGTCGTTGTTCCCGGCCTGGTGTGTCGGTGTCGGTGTCGGTGTCGGTGTCGGTGTCGGTGTCGGTGTCAAACCTGAGGGGATGGCCTCAGCCAAAGGGTCTCGGCTCAGCGCCGACCCACTGATCGCGTCATGGGCGTCTCAACGCCGTCGATAAGCTCTCGAACCCCGGACTGAGCACGCGCCCCGGGCTGTACTTCCAGATCTTGCTGCTCCGTCTACGGCACGACGAGGGAAAAAAATTCCAAGAAGCCCGGCTCTTGCCCGATATCCAATGCTGCCCTCGGGTGTATGGAGCGAAGGGATACTGGGGAGCGGCGGCAGTTCGTTGGGTGAGCAGTGGAGTTGGAGGGGCAAAAACCGTGGCGGCGTGTCGGGGATGCCTTGTGAGACAGGGGTTGTTGATCCCGGGGATAAGAATGTGGGGCGGGGCAGCTTGCTCGGTTGCTTATCCTCCACGCTCCACCCTACTCCGTACTACAGTATAAACTGCGTGTGGACCTTGTAATACCGAGCACAGCATGCACCCTGCACTAATACGCTCCGTACATATCTCGCTCTTGTTGTACGGAATACAGCATCTCGATCTGATTACCGAGTGACCGACCAGACATCACACACAAGACGATATCATCCAGAGCTGGTCATGCTTCTGCATGTTCCTCCCTCGATGGGAGCTGGAACCCGATTGTAACTTCTGCTGCTGCTGCTGCTGCTGCTGCTCTACAGACAATCAGGCAGTGCAACCCTCGAACGAAAGGGCCATCTCCACGTAAGAGTGAGTGATGGTTTTTGATGGTTTTCAAGCGAGGAGATCAGAAGTTGAACCACATCAGAACCCCGTTCTACACCCTGTTTTTCGACCTCTTACCCGCATTGCTCATGCTAAGCCTGCTACCCTCTCCCCTGGCTGTCAACTCGTTCGAGGAACAGCTTTAGCTGCTTTGTATAAACGGAAATGCGAGTTCAGGAAGGCAGGTATGCTGGATAAGATAAGTACGGGGGTCAAACAATTGCTTATGAGTCTCCTAACATCTGATTGCTCCGTGGTAGCGAGTTCTGATACAGATTGATTATAGCGGAAAAGATATGATCAGCATCCGAACCAGACCAGATGCGTCAGTTTTTATATGCGAAGTACTAGCAGGGCGTGAGTATCGGATGTACTTTCTTTCGGAGAGGGGCTTCCCAGAACCTTTTATCTGATGGACCACCTTCCTCGGCTCTCTCCCAACGTCAATAGAACACTCAGCTCGAATGGACACAAACAGTCTTGGACACGACGATTACGAAAAGACGGTGTTTGTACGGCACCAACATTTCTAACCACCATGACGGAATATGTCTTAATCTGAGGAAAGCAACGCGAGTTGATCTTATGACTAAACTATAATCCTGCGCCTGCGCTTTTAAAGATGTCCTCTATCCCACCCCCTAGTGTCTCATTTCCATTCTATACCCGTGTCCTTCTGGTAACCGCTTCTCCTTTTCCCAAAATCAAGACGTGAAAAAAACCCTGGTGCCTGCACCCTCATTTTCATTCTATGCCTTGTATCCTTGTAACCGCTTCCCCCTTTCCCAAAATCAAGACAGGAAAAGCCCAGTCTCCTCAATTACCCGTGGTCGTGGTCGTGGTTGTGCTTGTGTCTGTGCTCGTGTCCGTGGTGGTCTCGGAGCGGTACAGGGCCCTGTTCTTGGAGCACGAGATGCCAGACTGACCACACTTGCCCGCCTCGCACTCGCTACAGAGCGTGTCCTTGACCCCCACCGTGTTGGTGCAGGTGTAGTCCGAAAAGTGCAGGCACACGAAAGGCATTGTGTCCTAGTAATTGATGATCAGCGAGGCTCCAATGGCCTCTCGAAGGGGGGTGAAGGACCTACTGATGTCAAGGATCGAGTTTCGATCGGTGGAGGAGTAATGTGGCTTTGGAGACTGTGAGAGTGTCTGGGGAGTAATGGGTGAAGAGTGTCCTTCGAATTATAGTTTTGATGCTCTTGAACTGGTAGATGATGTGAACGGCTGAGTTGAGGATGTTCAGGTATCGTGAACGGCAGATACTCGGTCGATGATACCCCTATATATATGTGCAAATACATGGCGCCTCCTTTGGCATATGTTCCCAATGCTGTCCGGGACAGCCGTGATGTTGTCAGCTGGAACAGCATCGATGTTCACCTCGTCGCAACCGCCATTGTCTCCTATAGACATGGCTTAGGACGTGGCAGTTCGTCTTGCACCAAGTGACCAGGTATTCAAAGGTTGTCTGAGAAAGAAGTTCGGACCGGCACGAGTGGAGCGTGCTCTCGTCAAGGTCACGATGTAATGCGGCCCTTTGAAAGGGGCAAGTTTCCAAGGCACGAGGGCTAACGACGGGGAATCTAGGAATCTACTTGAAGGGTGACGTGGAAGGGTGGACGTGGTCATCCGGAGGGTGAACAAAGTGATATTTTAAACCTTGGATCTCAGGGGATATAAAGAACAGGTTCCTGACCGCCTATACCGTCAACCAACAAGGCCCAGGAGTACAACAACGATGCTACTCCTTTGACTGGGGGGATGGCCTATGGTGTAAGTAGGATAGGGATCGTTACCGGTAAGTATATCACAAAGGGACAAGGGGCAGCTTTCAACTCCCAACAACATCACTCTAACCCAGACTAGACTGACACTTGCTCTTACCACTCTCCACGTACCGGACTCCCAGGTTGCCGTCTCGCATCATCCCTGCCGTCGAAACGATTCATGTCTCTAGTTACTTCTCCCTCTATAAGCGGCATATAGCTGTGAAGAAATAGGAGCTGGCTCTTCGTTCACCCGAGTCGGTGTGATAGGTTCACCTGTTCACTCGACACTACGGTTCGAAGGTGTAACACCTTACACTCGCTTGCCATCTGGGATCTCTTAAGGAAAACAATGCTTCTCGGGGGAAACTAAGTATGATTTATTGGGGGCGGCTGAGAAGTCGGTCGACTTCAGCACCATCGACTTATACATATTGCAGCTGAAAATCACAGGTTATTGAGGAATGCGATCAAGCGATAATGCTTACGTGCTTACACAACAACACATCTACAAGTGCATGAGATCGACTAGTATCAGTACTGGCCTTGATTCCTCTGGATCGACCGTTTACCTGTACATCTCCAGATCGACACTACTGAGGCAGATCAATCTGTGCAACAACGGCGCAATGCAATGTCGAACCCTTCGTTGACCGTGCCAGGAACAACCAGAAAAGATAACCAAAGGAGAGACCGGCGGAATGTTTCTTTCATCCTTCAATTCGTTACCAAGCACTTGTGTGCGAGCTGCAGCACTACAAAGAACTCGGGTCAGAAACTCAGGCGCCATGATGCCCAAGCCATGCCAACAAAGGCATGTCATAGTCTATTGTCCAACATGCCGGCCGGTATCCCGCTCGAAGATGATCAAAAATCAAAGGAAATGGTTGGCGAGTTGCCTCGTAATATTGAATCCCGTTCCCCCACCCTTTTCCCACACCTTTCAAGGTGTTACTTCCAATCAAAAAGCCCCAAACGTCTCATCCCCGGAGAATCAAGTAAGGTGGCAGAGAAGCAAAGAGTTTCAAGAACAAAGCTTGTATTCATGGGTATAAAATCGTCAATGCCAGATGAGTTTTGAGCCTCCCACCCGTCCCTCTCGAAGCGCGCATCTTGAGAACAGAGTGGCTACGTTCGTTTAGGCCAGGAGAGCAACACCGACGGCGCCCAGGACACCGAGGAGCATGGCGGGCTGGACATACAGGCCCGCGGCGGCGGCGGTGGGGATCGAGGGAGAGCTGGACGTCGTCTCGGACGGAGGGACCGCGACACCCGAGCTCGAGGGCGGGACGACGAGGGCGGACGAGGTGGTGAAGATGAAGGAGGAGCTGGCGGTGGGACCGGCGGTGGGACCGACGGTGCTCGTCGAGTTGGACAGAGGGAACGACGCCCAGCTGCTGCTGCTGGTGGTGGTGGTGGTCGACGTGGTGGTCGAGGTGGAGGTGGAGGTGCGGCCGGGGCAGTTGGTGACCGTCGGGTTGCACTCGGTGATGGTGACCGTCCTGGTCAGCGTCTGGGTAGAGGTGACGGTGCTGTCGCTCTCCTGGGCGGCGACCAGGGACAGGCCAGTGGCGAGGACGGCGAAGATGCTCTTGAACTGCATTTTGTCTGATTTATGACGGCGATGTGATGCGCTTCGGCCAAGACCGCTCCGCAATCGACAGGTTTCACAAAATGAGGTCGGTAATGTAAAAGAAGGCGCGACCGCAGCCAAAAGGTTGTAATAGGTCTGGTAAACTTAAAAACGACCGACCGATTAAAGGTGGCGTTTGTAGTTGTTGAACTGATTCAAAAGAGTGGAAGGCTGTGACGCCGGGAAGGTTGAGAAAGGAGCGGATGGCTGCTGGACGCGCTGTGTGGGTGAAGAAAGAAAGGGGGGGAAGGAGGGAGCGCAGATCGAACGGGACGGGAAATGCAATGCTTTTTTATTAGGGGAGCTGTGGGAGCGCCCAGAGTCTTTGCGCCTTGGGGGCACCTTCCCACCCTGGCACGACAGCTCGCAACCCATGCGAGCCATGTTGCGCCAACTTGAGGAGCGGACCAGTGGGGGATGGAGCACCCAGGGATGCCCAGGGATTGACACGCAATCGACCGGGCGAAAACCGGTACCTTGCAGCGATGAAGGGGTGGAGACCCTTATTTTGACGAGCGGGTGCCGGTGATTGGTCGGGCACGTTCCGCCTGCAAGGGACGGTCAGCGGACAAGGGAGCATCGACCACTTGAAATTTGAGTGCGGTGGGCCCCAGAACCACCCCTCATGCTTGTGTCCGATCTGCAAAGTACTGTACACTACGCTCTGGGCTGTCAGCGCCCAATGCGGCACCAGGAAACAACTCATCAATCCACTCGGGCTGATGATGCCGGTGTCCACTTGCGCAGCAAGGTAGTGCACGCTGGAGTCTGCAAAACTCTTTTTTCTTTTCTTGCTTGCCACATAGTTATCTGCGCGTGTGTGTTGGAGGCATTGCCGAAGAGTGTGTCTCTAAGACGGGTCTGGCCGACAAATGCCCGCGCCAACGCCCAAAACGAGCAAATGGGACATCCTTCGATACACCCTGCCGCGCTAGTCGAGCGAGGGGGCATGCCACTGTCATACACTTCAAAATGCCGCTTCGCGCGGCTGCGCGAGCAAAAATAGATGGCTTATCGGAAGCTCAAGAGGGGAACAATCGCATGCCCCGAGGCTGACCTTGCGATATAGTGTATATGCGATCGCAACTCTACTTTGAAGAAGTACAACAGACTGCATGACACAGAGTACTGCGATAGTTAACCATGTATCCACAGCGAGCCCCGCGCATTACGCTCCAGACCCTGCTGAAGGGGAATCGGGATCCCCCAAAAAGAGGTCGGAGTCGGTGGGCGTGAAACTGCAACGCACGTATAGCTTGGCAAAAACGTTATTTCGGTCGGCAGCATTTAACATGGGTAATCCGTGTTTGACAAGAGCCCCCCTTTCCACTTGACCATAAATTGCAGATTCATCAATAGTGTAGTTATTTGGGGTTTCACCATGCCAAGTCCCCGCGAAATTTCGACTCTTTAAAATTGGGAAGCCGATTCTAATGTTTCACGTGCGTTGTACGGAATAACTACGGACTACGGAGTACTCTGATAGACAAGATGGATTGATCCGTCCAGTTCGCCAACATGGGACGAACACACCAACAAGGGCTCTCCTTGGTTCCCGGCAATAACCGGCCGCATTTCCGCCACTGTCGTTGCCACTCCCATCACTCCCATCGGGCCGCCGTCAAGGTTTGTGTGGGCCACCACTCGACCGGAACTGTCGTTTCCGCGAATCGGCACCGCTGTCCGTGAAGGTTCCGATCCGCGTGGCGTCGAGCTCGGGAACCGCCGGGCACTCGGTGGTGGCGGAACCGCAGCGGGTGCAGACGCAGTGGCGGCAGCAGTATGTCGTGCCAGCCGAGTCTTTGCCACGGGAATGGGAACTGTCGGCCTGGCCGCTCGGATGCGGCGGCTCGGGTTTTGCGTCGGGTGCCGTGTTGGGGGGGCTGTATGGCGGCGCCTCTTCGAACGGCGTCCGCTCTCGTTCGAGTCCTAGGCGGTGCCTTTCCGACATGTCCAGCCGGGTTTGCTCTTGCCATCTCTGCCGCTCCTCGACGAGACTGTGCTCCAGCGAGAGGCATAGCCGCGCCAGGGCCTCTTCAGCCAAGACGGCCGAATCCCTCACCCTCTCCTTCTCTCGTCGATGGGTTCGTTCTCGGTGCGGGCGCTCAGAGTGTCTGTGACTTGAGCTTCTTCGCTTATGCCTTCGTGTCTCCTTCTCCTGCTTTAAGGGGAGTAAAAGACCGATTAGACACATATTTTCTTTCCCCAACGGTCAAGTGGTATGTGCACACAGGAACAGGGAGCAGGATGAACTGGTGTGATATCGACTCGGCTTGCCCTCGAACTGCAGTCCCATGTATCATCGTGCTTTATGATTGCCTCTATATACTGCTAGCTCCATCTCCGGCGTATTGCTGATTCCGGCGGGGGGGCGCTGCTCAATGAGATAAACACGAGACACCAACGCTTTGTGATGCCTTCTGTCGAGGCTTTGCCCTTTGAAAGGGGTACTACCATCTAACAAGGACTTGTTCTCAGCCTGCTCTCTGTGCACATCGCCAACGTGGTCACAGGTCACGGTCTCGTTTCAACAAGAGAATCTCCGAGCAATGATGAGGAAACCCCGCCACCCACCGACTGCGCCTGCTAGTCCGATCTATGTTGAACCGAGTCCGTTTGTCACAAGTGTGACCGTCATTGATCGGATCTGAAAGAAGCTTTAGAGAGCATTGTTAGGCGAGCTTTGTTAGCCATGGTCCTCTCGGTCGATTCATTTGGGACAACAACAAAGCACGATTGACTGGAATGTGTGCTTTTTATGGAGAGCGGGAGGCCTGCTTCGTCGACGAGATCCGGCGCCAACTCCAGATCGGCTGTGTGGATTGCGTTGCATCATCGGGAGATGCAATGGGTGATAGGCACTGAACCGACGTGTTTCATGTCTCGCGGCCGCAGGAGCTCTGAGACAAGACGCCCACGTTTTTTGTCTCCTTGCGCAGGGCAGCCAGCCGTTGTAGTCGCTCCTACAACTATAATCTCAATAGGCTCTATTTACTCGAGGTCTTTCTCTCTATATTGTTTTTGCTTTCCTTATTTTTTTTCTTTTCTTTTTTCCCACCCAAAAATCCATCGCTTTCTTCCCAACCTTTGCTGGTGTTCTTGGTAGGGGTGCGAGTGCCCCTCCTCAGCTACCCCGCAAAAGTTGGCTGGCGGTGCCCCTCCTTCACGGCTTTAGGACCTGGCCTTCGCGCCCGATCTCGAGCTTGGGAGACAAGGCGATCCAACACAACCGAGAAAAGAACAGATCAAAAAAAAAGGCGTCCTCCAGGCAGCGCCGGCAACACCATGGCGTCCGAAAGCAGCGAAGCCAAGTCGTACTCGACCGACCCCGCCCTGTACATCTACACGTCGTTGACGGCGGGCTCCTCTCACATCGTCACGGCGACGTCGCGCCTCGAAACCATCCTGCGCGCCAACCGCATACCGTTCAAGGCCATTGACATTGCCACCGACGAGAAGGCCCGCATGCTATGGGGCCGCCGTGCCGGCAAGGATGCGAACGGGCGCCAGCGCAAGCTCCCGGGGCTGGTGCAGATGGGCATGGTCTTGGGTGTAGGATCCCCGCGTCTGAGCCCCTTGCTCCCGGCCGCGTACTAATCCGCCGCGGTTTCCCAGGACATCGTTGAAATTGAAGAGTGGAACGAGTACGGCGAGCTCAAGGACCATGTCACTTTCTACTACGACGAATACACTCAACCCTCCATCCACCAGGCGCCCAAGCAGCCCCCAGCAGGCGCGCCGAAGGCGCCATCCGCGACGACGGCATCGCCCGCGCCCCCGGCACCGGCACCAGCACCAGCACCAGCATCAGCATCAGCGTCCAAGACCACCACTACAGAGAAGGCCGCCTCCGCCGCCTCGACAGCCGCCGCCAATGTCACCCTTCCCGTCCGCAGCATAGCCGAGGAAGCAGCCGCCAAGGCGAAGCAAGTCCACCTGCAGTCCCTCCGCGATAAGGTCTACGGCAAGGACAACAACAACAACAACAATAGCGCCAGCACTGCTTCCACATCCCCCTCCTCCACAAGCGCGACCGCCAGCACACAGGCCAGCGACGCCACTTCAACCACCACCACCACCACCACTACCACCTCTTCTTCGGCTTCCCAGGGGACGACCGCCGGCCTTCAGTCGCCCACCTCCTCGGGCTGGAAGGCCCCGGCCGGCGGCCCGGCCCCGGTGCAGTCGCCGACGTCGACCGGCTGGAAGCCGCGGGACGTGGAGCCGCCCGTGACGGAGCTGCACGGGGCGCCCGTGGAGCGGGCGAGCGCCGCCGAGATCGCGGCCGTCGAGGAGGCCGAGGCGATTCGGGAAGAGGGGGAGGAGAAAGGGAAGGAAGATGACGAGGAAGAAGGAAAGAAGAAGGAAGAGGGAAGGGCCGGCGGGGAGGCGAAAGGGAAGGGGCAGTAGAGACGGGGGCGACCTTGTTGTTTGATATGGTATCAACCTCGGCAGCATTTTTTGTCCAAGTCCTGTTTCTGGGTTATGGTACAGGTAGTTAGCTATTAACTAGTGCACCTTGCAAGCATGCTGGCGTAACAAGGTCCTTTAAGAATTGCTGCTGGTTGTTGGGGGCCTTGGACAACATTCTCTCATGCTTGCAGTCATACTCAAGACTCTTCAGCAACCCTGTGCATGCCGGTTACTTACCCGTGCATGCTTTTCTTTATGCGTGCATTAATCCCCTCAACCCAACCCGTCCTAATCATACAACCCCTCGTCGCCGCTCCCCGTCCCATCCCGAAAAAACGGAGACGCCTCGGCGATCGGAGGAGCCACTTCCTTCCCCTTTCCCTTATCCCTCGCCCCATATCCACCACTACCGCCCAGACTACTCTCCTCCCCTTCTTCTTCTTCCTCGTCCCCATCCTCTTCTATCTCCCCTCTCTCTTCATCGTCATCATCGAACTCGTCCTCACTCCCCAAGGCAACCGCTTTCCCTTTGCCCTTCCCACCAGCAACTGCCTTGCCCTTGCCTTTTCCGCCGGCGGTCCCCGCCGAGGCGGCCGACGCCGTCCTCCGCCCGGCCAACCCCAGCCCCAGCCTCGCCGCGGCAGGCACGCCGGCGCCGTTCGGGGTACCACCTACCTCCTTTCCGCTACCCTTTTCCTTTCCCTTTTCCTTTTCCTTGTCCTTGTCCTTGCTGGCCCCCTCGAACGTCGCCCTGACCCGCTCGTAGTGCGCCAGCTCACCCGCGCTCACGCTCGGCACCAGCTCGCGGTGGGCGTCGAGGAAGTCCTGCTCGGTGACCATGACGGCCAGGTCCTCGGGCTGGGCGAAGTGGTCGAAGAAGTAGGCCGTCGAGATTGGCGCGCGCAGCCCGTGCGCCGGCAGGTCCGCGTTGATGGCCCGGACCTTGGCGTCGACCAGGCTGGCCTGGCGGGTGACGGCCTTGAGCATGGCGTCGGAGCAGAGGGCGTAGAAGTCGGCGCCCGTGTATGTGAATGGCAGGCGTTCCGCGATGGAGCGGAGGGAGAGGGAGGGATGGAGGGTGAACCTAACAGTGGAGAAGGAAGGGGAGGTTGTTGTTAGTTGATCCGTACATATTAGTAGGAAAGGTAGATAGATGGTCAGAAGCGGGGAGGAAAAAAAGGGGGGAGGGGGAGGGTGTTGTCTATTATGCGAGGGGGATATATATACGTACTTCCTCGTCAAGGCCTCCATGATGGTGAGCTGCTTCTCGTGCGTGTCCGACACGCCCAGGTAGAGCATCTTGTCGAAGCGTCCGGGCCGGAGCAGCGCCGGGTCGAGCAGGTCCGGTCTGTTGGTCGCGCCGATGACGAAGACACCGCCGCCCGCGTCTTCTCCACCCCCGGACATGCCGTCGAGCTCGGCCAGCAGCTGCGAGACGATGCGGTCCATGACGCCGCCGCTGTCGCCCTGGTTTCCGCGCTTCGGCGCGACCGAGTCCAGCTCGTCGAAGAAGACGACGCACGGCCTCGCGTCCCGCGCTCGCTGGAAGACCCGCCTCACGTTGGCCTCGGACTCGCCAATGTACATATTGAGAAGCTCGGGGCCCTTGACGCTGAAGAAGTTGAGGCTATACTCGGTCGCGATAGCCTTGGCAAGGAGCGTCTTGCCCGTACCGGGGGGCCCGTAGAACAAGATGCCGGACCGCTTCTTCATGCCCTTAGCGAACAGCTCTGGCCTCTCGAGCGGCAGCTGGATGGTCTCGGTGACAGCCTCCTTGACGTTGTTCAACCCTCCGACGTCGTCCCAGGTGACATTGGGGATCTTGGGCGCGCCGATGGCGTCGGCAAAGTTCTTTCTGGCCGCCTCGACGGCGACCTCGAAGTCCTGCTTCGTGAGGCCCGAAGCGGCAGGGCCGCCGGCAACCTGCACGTCTCGTACCGTCACGGGCTGGCCATCGCTCGTCGCCTTTGCCGAGAGCTGCTCCAGGCGAGACTGCTGGGCCACCAGGGCCCTGTCGACGACATCGACGAGGTCGCCCGCCACGAGCGCCGCGGTCTTGAGCGCGATGCCGCCGAGGTCGACTTCGGGGTCGAGACTCACGCCGCGGTCGTCCACGATGGTGCGCAGGATGCCCTCGCGCTCCGCCTCGTCCGGCGCGCTCATCTCCAACTCGTGCGTGAACAGGGCCCTTAGGCCGTCGGGCACCTTCTCGACCTCGGTTGTGGTGGCGATCAGGACTCGGGCATCCGCCAAGATCTCCTTGATGGACGAGACCATCCGGTCGGCGGTCAGAGCCTCGATGTGACGGATCAGCAGGGCGCAGCAGTCCGGCCCGCAACTCATGGCGCGCTCCGCGCGCGAGGTCAGGAAGCCGGCCGTCTTGACGTCGCTCCCGCCGGCGCCCGAGTCGTTGACGATGTCGTACGCGTCAATGGTGAAGGT
Organism: Thermothelomyces heterothallicus; assembly: GCF_042370625.1. Classification (NCBI taxonomy): domain Eukaryota; kingdom Fungi; phylum Ascomycota; class Sordariomycetes; order Sordariales; family Chaetomiaceae; genus Thermothelomyces; species Thermothelomyces heterothallicus. The sequence goes on along the minus strand of NW_027192564.1, from coordinate 479,645 downwards.
GTGCAGGCCAATGTCGGCGCAGGCCTGCGACGCCGTGAAGGCCTTGCCGATGCTCCGCTGCGTGGAAACGAGCAGGATGGCCACGGGCGGCATCTTGAGATGGATGGCCGGCTTGCTCGTCGCCGCGGCCACGAGCTCCCTGACCTTGCGTCTCAACGGCGAGACGTACTGCCGTTCTGGCTCCACCAACAGCGGGCTCGAAGGACCATGGTGTCGTTTTGGGAGCTTCTTGATCCCGAGGTAGTATGGCCACGTATTTGAGGTCGTGCCGGGGACACGGCTCGTCACGGAGCCGGTCTGCTCCAGGTGGGTCACGGAGATGTCGACGCAGGCGACCGAGCCCCAGGGGTCATCCTCTTCCTCGTTCTCTTCCGCCGACTCCTGCTTCACCGGCTGGACGTGGCCAACTTTGAACCAAGCGACTTCGTCGTACTTTATGCCCCGGTCCGGCCTTCCACTAGCGATCAGGCCCAGCACGTCGTCGACGGCCGGATCGTCGCCTGCCGCGGTGGATTCCTGCAATGCTCGCCCTAGCTGGGTGTCAATGGGCACCGCGATAAGATCTCCCGTCTTGACCACGCGCAATCTGCTCTCGAAATAATACTTCAGGCCGGCCATGACGGCAGTCTGCACGTCCCTCTCCACGGGGATCGGCGTCCGAACGTGCTGCAAGATCACCTCTCGAGCAAAAGGCGGTTGAGTGGGGACGGATGACTTGGGCTGGGGCCCCTTTGCCTGCATGGCTCGCTTGATGGGCGCGAGACGCAGGTAGGGAGGATTCTCGAGGTTCGCGAGCATGACAGGCGAGAGGTATACGGTGGGGCTCGAGGTTCCCTGGACCTGGGACTCGAAAAAGGACATTCTCCGGCCGTCGTGCTTGGAGCTCGCCACGCGGGCCATTGGGCGGTTGGAGTAACCCTCCGGCAGCCCATAGACCCTCGCAGACCGCCAGTTCACCTCGTCGGGGACTTGCTCGACGAAGCCGCCGAGGCCCAACGCGCCGAAGCCGGTACTTGGCGGCCCTTGGGATGCCTCTACCCGCACCCAGTCCCCGGAGAAGCAGCCTATGCGGGTCAGGTCCTTGGTGTCGACGTAGATGCGTGCCTCTTCATCGTCGACAGCGGCGGGCTTGGGGTGCAGGAGGTCGGGCGGAATGGGCTGCACGAGCCCTTGGGCTTTGAACAAGCGGCCGCGCGGCCGGTCCGGCCTTGCGGTTGTTGCGGTGAAGTTGGAGAAAACGGAGGCGGCGCCGCTCATCCCGTTCATCCTCCGCCCGCGCCCTATGGTGGAGGGTGTGCCTATCCCGCTGGTTATGGTGGACGACAGCGTGGGCGCCTGGAGAGATATCATTTCGTCCATCGAATCGTCCGAAAGGGCATCCTCCTCCTCCTCCTCCTCCTCCTCCTCCTCCTCTTCCAGTTCTGGCTCTTCGAATTCCGTATCGGTTGCGGTGGCATCCGTTTCTTCGGTCGCGGTGTCAGTCCGGATGCCCTCCTCGGCGGCCGAGTAAAACTGGTCGTTCGCCGTGTCCTCGTCGTCCTCTGTGGTGCCGTTCAGACCGCGGCTCTGCGGCATCGGGGCCGACGAGCGGCTGTGTTTGGAGTGGATGCGGCCCCGCGACACGATGATCTTGGTGTTGGGACCCAGGATTCCCTGTGCGACGGGCTCGCAGAGGGCGATCCTGCCGGGGTTTGGAGGGACATGAGTGACAGGGTGCGGCGGCAGAGGGAGCGGGAACAGGTCTCCGGTGTGGACGACCTTCAGGGAGCGGAGAGCGGTTCGCAGGGCGGCCGTCAAGCGCGCCTCGGGGGTAGAGGGAGCCGGGGCCTTCCCGCGGTCCGCGGTAGTGGGATGGTCCCGGAAGAAGGTGCCCTCCCCGTTCTCAAGTCGCTTGGCCGACTCTCCCTCGAGGTTCACAAAGACGGTGTCTAGCTCGATGGCAGCGACATCCAGCACCAAAATCTCGATCCCGCTCCTGCTCCGGGTGTTCAGCTGCGACGGGGCGACCTGCTTCAGATTCAGGGCGAAGGACTGCAGCGCCAAAGACGAGGGAGAGAATTGTATGGTAGAGGGGGCGAGGGCGGTCGACGGGGTGACGGGGACTATCGCCCAGTTCGTGGATTCGGGAGAATGAGAGGCCGTCCATGGGGCGATGGCAATGTGCAAGGGGGTGGGGAGGCTCGAGAACCGATCGCCTTCATCTTGGGCTACATCGTGCGCACAACAATTAGCACCGATGCAGTAGAATGATTGGCAATTGGAAAAGAAACAAGGAGTGGCAAACACACAGTCTTGGAGATGGGGGAACAGCTCTGCGAACAGATCCTCGGACACGACGCCAACGTCGGTCTTGATGTGGTCGTCGAGGACCAGACGCGCCGAGACTGCGGCCTTGTCATGGCGACGCCGCCGTACCCGTCTCCGGCGGACGCTACCAGTTGCATCGGAAGCTGCCATCGTGAAGGCCGGGAGCAAGGGGGCAGAGTATGGCGGATGGCCGGGCGGCGTGGCGCTTCGCTCCCGTGGGGGAATGTGTGGTCGGAGTCACCCGACGACTGTTCTGATCCGAAGAGAGAGAGAGAGCAATTGGGCGATCGGAGTCGGTGCCGAGCTGCTCCAGCCTAGAACAAAGTGGTCGTCCACCTGGGATGCGGCGTGAAAAAAAGCGAGATTAGAGAATTCCGCTATGCTCTCCTGAATCGAGCTCGGGCACAGGTTCCCATCTTCAAACCCGATTACGGATAATCGTTCGGCGCATCTCTTGCGAAGCACCCCAGACCCTTGGTGCAGGTAGCTTCGGCTCTGGGGTTTCGCCTCGGCACATTGAGGGCCCGCTCAGCTCGCCCGGCCCGGAGAGTGGTGCAGGTAACTGGTGTATAGTGTGGCTAACCCTAACCCGAGTTAATCGAGAGCAGTGCCGGAGATAACTATCCGTATTCAAGAGATCTTCACATGGCCCAATGCCAGGAGCCAATGCGAACCCTGTCAATCTCCCCAGATCTGGGGAGCTTAAACTTCCCGCTTTCTTCCCGCTTTCTCCCCAAGGCAGATGACGTCGCGACTGAGTGGCAGTACATTGGTTCCTGACAACGTGAACCTTGCCATATCCAACACACTCAAAGCAACAACTCGATTAATTCTTTTCCATTTTATCTCTTTCCTTCTTTTTCCCTTCCCTCTTTTTTATTTTTTTTTTTCCAATTCCTTCGAATTGAGCAAGGCTCACGTCGAAAATGCTCCGGAAAGCTTGTACGGCTCTCCATTGGCATCGTACGACCCGTGAAATCTTCATCTCGTCTGTGTCTGTCTTTAGACCTCGCAGTCAGGACCTAGACATTCCATTGCCACCATGACAGTACCAGAGGCCAATCCGCGTGAGAAGGAGCCAATCCGTTCCCCGTCCAGTCAAGATGGCGATGGCTCTTCTTGGGACCGGGCTGTCGCCGAGTTTGCAAGCCAGGCCGAGAAGATGTCCCTTCAGCATCCGTCCGAAACCGCCGTCGGGGACGGAGTCGCCGCCGAAGCACGCTTTGTGACGCCCCGAGACCCAGGACTTGTCACGGCGGACGGCAACCGCTTGGCTCCGGTGCCGTTGGAAGAGGCACACAAGCTGAATGTGCTGCGGGAAGAGCTGCAAGATCACGAACCTGGAACAGTAGCATCGGCAGGCGGGGAAGACTATGGCATCGGTGCAGAGGGGCCTGCGTCACCAATGAAGAGGGCGGTTGATGTTGCCGCGGAAAAGGCAGAAGAACGGGGAGCAAAATCGCCGGACGGGAGTCTTCGGCGGGCTATGCCCCCGACGCACACGAACCCTCTATTCCCGCCGTTACCACTCTACGGCCCTCCTTCTCTACTCCGAAACCTCCAGTGTCGCGTGTTTCAGATATCGTCGTTTTTTCTCAGCCTTGCCTTTCTCAGTGTCATCGTCCTCGGTGCGCTCTTCACCAGCATCGGCCCGTCGCTGCGGCGGCTCTGGCTGCGTGCAACACTGCGGGACCCCGACCGCACCCGTCCGTTCTACGCCGAGGAGGTCAACGAGAGGAAAAAGAGGCTTGAGAGAGAACGACAATGGAGAGAGGGTATCCGCTCCGGCGATGATGGCTTCACACCCAGCGAAGGAGGGCCAGACCCGATTGTGTGTGATCCGGCATACTATGCCCGCCGCGTTGGTCTGGACATGGAAAGCTTCCAAGTCCAGACTGAAGACGGCTTTATCATTGAGCTCTGGCACGTCTATGATCCGAGGGAATACCGACCTCTGTCCGCGAGAGACCGCGCTGCTGGCGGCCCAGACACCCCCGAGCGCCTCAACCAAAGAGATCCCATTCACAACGGCACCAACGGCAGCAACAGCGCACGGGGCGAGAGCCACGGCAACAACCAGAAGCCCAAGTTCCCCGTCCTCCTCATGCACGGCTTGCTCCAGAGCTCCGGCGCGTATTGCGTCAACGACGACGCGTCGCTGGCGTTCTACCTCTGCAAGTCGGGCTACGACGTCTGGCTGGGCAACAACCGCTGCGGCTTCTCGCCTAAGCACGCCCTGCTCGACTACTCGGACCCGCGCATGTGGTGCTGGAATATACGGCAAATGGGCGTCTTCGACCTGCCGGCGCTGGCGTCACGCGTCCTGGTCGAGACCGGCTTCGCGCGGCTCGGGCTCATTGCGCACTCGCAGGGCACCACGCAGGCGCTGGTGGCCCTGGCCAAGGAGCAGCGCCCGGACCTGGGCGAGAAACTCACCGTCTTCTGCGCCCTGGCGCCCGCCGCCTACGCGGGGCCGCTCATCGGCAAGATGTACTTCAAGTTCATGCGCATCATCTCGCCGGCCATGTTCCGCCTCATGTTCGGCATCCACGCCTTCATCCCGCTCATGATGACCATGCACCGGGCGCTGCACCCCTGCGTGTACGGCTGGCTCGGGTACAAGGTGTTTTCCTTCCTCTTCAACTGGACCGACGCCCGGTGGGACCGCGGGCTGCGGGACCGCATGTTCCAGTTCGCGCCCGTCTACGTCAGCTCCGAGTCGATGCGCTGGTGGCTAGGGAGGGAGTGCTTCGCCAGGCACAAGTGCATCCTCGCGACCAGGGAGGAGTGGAGGGCCGAGGAGAGGGAGGACGCCCGGGAGCAGGAGCAGGAGCAGGAGCAGCAGGGGAGGGGGGCGCTGTCGTCGTCGGTGCTGGCGCGGCCGGTCCGGGACATGGAGGGGGACGAAGGGGTGAGGAGGTCGGAGCAGGCGGCCGGGGCGTACAGCAAGAGGAAGCCGAGGCGGTCGACGGCGTGGTACAATCACCAGGCGCCGCCCTTTGCGCTGTGGGTCTGCGGCAACGACGCGCTGGTGGACGGCGAAAAACTGCTTAGGCGGTTCGAGCGCGGCCGGGAGCCGCACGTCAGGGTCGTCCACAGCAAGGTCATTCCCGAGTACGAGCACTTGGATGTCATTTGGGCCATGGACGCGCCGGAGCAGGTGTTCAAGGAGGTGCGGGAAGTGCTGTGGAAGACGTGTGACGTCAGGGACCTGTGCCGCGTGCCGAAGGGTTGCGAGGACGTGGAGCCCTGGGTGCCTCCAGACAAGCAGCACCTCGGAGAGCAAGGGGAAGAAGAAGAACAGGAGGGGGAGGAGGGGGAGGAGGGGGAGGATAACCTTATGTCAAGCAGCAGCGAGGACCCGTCTTCGCAAGATTTCTAACAGGGTTAGATGTCTTGTTTTGAAATTGGACGCTGTCACTGTGGGATGAGATGGGATGCGGGTTCGAGACAACATATCCTTGGCTGGCTGGAAGGTTTGAGATGGAGATCGCATTGAACTGTCAGTATCGTTCTCCGTACTATGTACACGACACCAACACCAACACAAAGGGGCCCCGGTTGAACTGTCTTCCAGCATCAAGCGTTCGCCAATTTCGCGACCTTGTCGGCGGAGAGACCGCTCCTTACTATCTAACGCTCTGGTTCTTAAACCTTTCCTCTTGCGCGTTTCTGCGCAGCCTATTGTACTGGACTGATAACAACCTTCCAGGCTCCAGCCACCAAGCAGGCAACGAACGAAACGGGATTCGCAGAGCTGTCAATCCCCCCCCCGGCACGTCTCCATGCATTCATTGGCCGATGAGTCAGAAGCTAGTCCCTTGTCGCACAAGAATACCACGATCCGGCATCTGGATTCCGGTCGAGGCCCCTTCAGGTCTCAGCTAGTCACGACACAAAACCTCCGTTCTCGCGGCGCATGTTTTTGCATTTTCGTCTTTTTTTATTTTTCCAGACCATCCCCGTCCCGCTTCATCAAGTGGGCATACAGGATTACACAGCACACCAGCGAATCGCTGGGGGTTTGAGCCCGCCCTCTGTGCTGAAACCAATTGGCTCCTCTCGGGCTATTTTTGGGGTCTTTTTTGGGGCCCCAGTCCAAGCGGCTCCGAGGCAAGAAACAACTGCAACGGAAACATCAATACTAATACTAACAACAAACAACGACCCCGGCACGGTGGTGGACCAACGGTCCCACGACACTCGGCGGAAGATGGCTTTTCCGTTCCTGACCGGCTCCCGGCGGGTGCGGTTCATAACCCTCGCCCTCCTTTTCATCACACTGGTGCTCTGGTTCACATACCAGACGCCCTTGTCTACCGTTGTCCCCCACGACCCCTTTGATCTGCACAAGGACCCACAATACCCGGACGCAGCGCCCGATGTCGCCAGGCCACCCCATGACCCTCAAGACCACGCGACACCGGAACACGACCATCCTGCTCAGGAGGTAGAGAAGCCTAAGGATGCCGCGTCTCCGCCGTTGACCTCTACGGGAGGAGATGCCGGCGAGGGTAGCGAGAAGGCCGAGTCCGAGCCCCGGCCGGGCGAGAGTACAACCAGCACGGCGGCCGAGCAGACCAAGGCGCCCGAGGAGACCGAGAACGCCAAGGAAACAGGAAAGGCCAAAGAGACCGGACAAGCTAAGGAGGCCGACGAGGCCAAGAAGACGGGGACCGCGACCACGGCAACCGCCGCCGCTACTGCCGAACCTTCGGTCGCGTGCGTCGACTTTGAGACGCTGCAGCGACAGAAGCCCGGGCCGCTGTCCGAGGGCCGGCGCAAGTTTCCCTACGTCCGGCCGCCGCCCGAGTGCAGGAAGTTCCGGTTGCCGGCGCTGGAAGCCCTGATCGAGCGCATGAGGAAGGTGATCCGCGACCCGGACCTCTTCCGGCTGTTCGAGAACAGCTACCCGAACACGCTCGACACCATGGTCAAGTGGCGGGGTTACGCGACCCGCAAGGACGAGGAGACGGGGGGGACGGTCGAGACGGACGAGGAGCTCACCTACGTCATCACGGGCGATATCGACGCCATGTGGCTGCGCGACTCGGCCAGCCAGGTGTACTCGTACCTGCCCTTGTTGGAGCCTTCCGACGACCGGGACTCGCTGGCCAGCCTCTGGCGAGGGCTCATCAACGCGCACGCGCGCTATATCATCATCTCGCCCTACTGCCACTCGTTCCAGCCGCCGGCCGAGAGCGGCATCAAGCCGACCAACAACGCGGCCTACCACCAGAACCACCCGTTCCCGGCGTACGACCCGGAGCTCGTCTTCGACTGCAAGTGGGAGCTCGACAGCCTGGCGTCCTTTCTGCAGATCAGCACCGCCTACTACCGCCGGACCGGCGACCTCACCTTCTTCGCCAAGTACTCGTGGGTCGACGCGGTCGAGGCGGCCGTGGACGCGTCGGCCGCCATGCGGCGGGGCACCTACGACGAGGACGGGCGGGTGCTCCCGTCGGCGTGGACCTTCACGGGCTGGACGAACCGCGGGTCCGAGACGCTGACCAACGACGGGCTGGGCAACCCGGTGCGGGAGAACGGTATGGTGCGGTCGGCGTTCCGGCCGAGCGACGACGCCTGCATCTTCCAGCTGCTGACGCCCAGCAACATGATGTGGGCCGCCTACCTGGAGCAGGCGTCCGAGATCATGCAGGGGCTGGCCGACGGCGGGCTCCACGCCAAGGCGGCCAACCTGACCACCGAGATGCGCAAGCTCGCGGGCGGGATCCGCCGGGGCATCGCGCTCGATGCCGTGGTCCACCACCGCGACTTTGGCGACATCTTTGCCTACGAGGTCGACGGCTACGGGGGCGTCAACCTGATGGACGACGCCAACGTCCCCTCCCTCCTGGCCATGCCGCTGTGGAACTACACCCGCCCGGCGGCCGCGCCGGGCAGCCGCATGGTCCGGTCAGCCAAGCACGCGGCCCGGAGCGAAGAAGGTGATGATAAGGACGGTGATGCCGCCGCCGCCGGCGGCGGCAAGAAGACGGAGGCCGAGGAGGATTGGCGGGACGTCCCACCGCCGTCGGCGCCCGCCACGGACGGCCACGCAGAGGCAAAGACAAAGACACCGGCAGGTGCAAAGGAAAAGGAAAAGGCAGATGCAGACGCAGACGGGCAATCCGCCGCCGCCGCCGCCGCCGACGAGGAGGAGGAGGAGGAGGAGAAGAAGCACGATTACGCCAAGGTGTATCAGAACACGCGCCGGTTCGTCCTCAGCACGGCCAACCCCTACTTCGCCAAGGGCCCCGCCCTCTCGGCCGTCGGGGGCCCGCACCTTGGACCGGGCAAGGGCTGGCCGATGGCGGCCATCGTGGCCGGGCTGACGGCGTTCGAGGACCTGGCCGGGTTCGAGACGGCGCAGGAGCGCGACGCCGCCGTGGCCGAGCAGCTCTTCGCCGTGCTCAACTCGACCGCCGGCACCGGGGTCGTGCACGAGACGGTCAACGCCTGGGACGAGCGCCAGTGGACGCGCGCCTGGTTCGGCTGGGCCAATGGCCTCTTTGGCGAGCTCATCCTCCGCATCGCCGTCGACGAGGAGAAGAGGGGCGTCCTCGGCAGCGAGGAGGGCCTCCTGGGGCGCTTGTGGCAGGACTGATGCCCGGGGGGGGGGGGGGTTGTTGGGATTCATTATTCGGGAATAGACAAGCTAACTGTATAGGTTTATCTGCCTCGTGATGGATATTTGGCGTTGGGTTGCTGTCTTGTTTTATTTATTTTTTTATTATTATTTTCCCTCTCGTTTTAAGGTAATCGGAAACGAGTAGTATGATGGAATGTTTTGATGTATTATAGCCACGGTTTGGCTTGCTCTTGGCTAAATAGAGAAAGCAAGCATGCGCGTGTTCAAGGATAGGGAATCCTGACTCAACCGGCAAGCCTTTCAAATATGAAAATGACTACGGAGTAGGAAAAAAAAACTAAGGACCTGCAGGTGCTCGAACCCTTGACCTCCCCACAAAAGGTCCGGTCGGAGGCCCTTGATACTTCATCTTGCTTGGCTGTTGGCTGTATAACTAATATTATGTTAGGTACAAAAGAGTGAGAAAAAAATTGGTAGCGTCTCTTTGAGTAGCGTGTCATCCTTAGTGCAGGGGCCATGCTAATCTTCTCTGTATCGTTTCAACTGCGAGGTGGTTAGTCTCTTGTTTTACAAAGCGTAACGCTAAACCGCTTGGAAATACTCACATTGACCAAATGTCCCGAAGGACATTGTTGGCCACCAGCAGTAGACCTTATAAACCACCATGAACCGTGCACCTCCCCCGCCAGCTGGGGGCGGCTGGCTGCCCCTCAGTTCCAGGGTCCATCCGATAACGATACCAGCTCGATCCCCTACGATAACTATGCCCGTTTGCGCCAGGTCAACGAACTACAACACGAGACGTTGTACACGTTGTACACGTGAGAATGAAAAAACAAGGTTTGTTACAAAGGAGGAGGGGAAAGCAATCCACGCAATTTTGGGGGGAAAACTCTTTTATACGTTCCACCCAAGCAAGCAACTGCACGGCGCTAGTGCGGCAATTAGTAGCTAAAAAAGCCTGGGGTGCGGGGCTCGCGGGGCAGAAGCAGCCTCCCACCCCCGATCCCGGCCAAGCTACCCCTCCATCCGACACGAGTGACGAAAGAACCAAAAACAAATTTCAGCCCCTCGCTCTTGCCTTTTGGTGGTGTGTTGGGCAAACGCTGAAGGTGCGTTATTGGGCTGATCTCTCCCCGCCACGAGCCTTAGAGCCCTTTCTCTTTCTCGGCGGCGCTAGCCAACTTTTAATCTTTTCCCTTCTGTTCGAGGCACGTCAATTGCAGGGTTTTGAGCACTCGAATTGGCAGCCCGAGTTTACGATAACCGACCGGGACTTGGGTACACCTTGTAAGTCGCAAAAAAAATCCAAATCCAAATCCAAATCCAAATCCAAAAACAAAAACAAAAAAGCAACCGATCGCGGGGCTGCAGTTGATTGAAGAGAAGCACTGACGTGCTCGAACTGAAGTCAGCGTTCTCGCAACACCAAACCATCTCTCACAATGGCCGACCATCAGCGAATCGCAATCGTTTCGGTCTATGACAAGACCGGGCTCCTGGACCTGGCCAAGGGCCTCGTCCAGCACAATGTCCGCATTCTGGCTTCGGGCGGCACCGCCAGGATGATCAGGGAGTCGGGTTTCCCGGTTGAGTACGCATTTCGCCTCGGCACCTTCAAAGGAAACAGTTGGCTAACAAACGGCCTTCATATAGGGACATTTCTGCCATCACCAAGGCTCCCGAGATGCTTGCTGGCCGCGTCAAGACCCTCCACCCTGCCGTCCACGCCGGCATCCTTGCTCGTAACCTCGCCTCGGACGAGAAGGACCTGGCCGAGCAGAACATCGACAAGGTTGACTACGTCATCTGCAACCTGTACCCTTTCAAGGACACGGTCGCCAAGATCAATGTCACGGTGCCCGAGGCTGTAGAGGAGATCGATATCGGCGGTGTCACTCTCATCCGCGCAGCTGCCAAGAACCACGCTCGCGTCACCATTCTGAGCGACCCCAAGGACTACGCCGAGTTCCTCAAGGAGCTCGAGACCGGTGAGATCAAGGAGGAGAGCCGGAAGCTGTACGCCCTCAAGGCCTTTGAACACACTGCCGACTATGACGCTGCCATTTCCGACTTCTTCCGCAAGCAGTACGCCGCCGATGGCAAGCAGTATATTCCCCTCCGCTACGGTGCCAATCCCCATCAGAAGCCCGCCTCGGCCTACGTCAAGGAGGGCGAGCTTCCCTTCAAGGTCCTCTGTGGCTCTCCGGGCTACATCAACCTACTGGACGCCCTCAACAGCTGGCCCCTGGTCAAGGAACTCAAGAAGGCTCTCGGCAAGCCCGCCGCTGCCAGCTTCAAGCACGTGTCTCCCGCCGGTGCCGCCATTGGCCTGCCTCTGACCGCCGACGAGCGCAAAGTCTACATGGTCGATGATATTCCCGGCATTGAGACTTCTGGCCTCGCTCAGGCATATGCTCGCGCTCGCGGCGCCGACCGCATGAGCAGCTTTGGTGACATGATCGCTCTGAGCGACGTTGTCGACGTTCCCACCGCCAGCATCATCTCCAAGGAGGTCTCCGACGGTGTTATCGCCCCCGGGTACGAGCCCGCTGCTCTGGAGATCCTCAAGAAGAAGAAGGGCGGCAGGTACCTTGTCCTCCAGATGGACCCGGAGTACGAGCCCAGCAAGACCGAGACCAGGACCGTCTACGGTATCAACCTGACCCAGGGCCGCAACGACGTCGAAATCTCCCCCGAGTCGTTCAAGACCGTCATCACTCCCAAGAACTCCGGGCCCCTCCCCGAGAGCGCTCTGCGCGACCTGACCATCGCCACCGTTGCCGTCAAGTATACGCAAAGCAACTCGGTCTGCTACGCTGCCAGGGGCCAAGTCGTCGGCCTCGGCGCCGGCCAGCAGTCGCGCATTCACTGCACCAGGCTGGCTGGCGACAAGGCCGATAACTGGTGGCTGCGCTTCCACCCACGCGTCCTCGGCATCAAGTGGAAGAAGGGCACCAAGCGCCCAGACAAGAGCAACGCCATTGATTTGCTCGTCAGCGGCCAGCTCCCTAAGTCGGGGCCGGAGCGCGAGCTCTTTGAGGCCGCCTTCGAGGAGGTCCCACCTGCCTTCACCGAGGAGGAGAAGAGCGAGTGGCTGTCCAAGCTGACCGACGTTGTCGTGTCGAGCGATGCTTTCGTAAGTTACCGCCCTTTTCCGGTGTGCCACCCTCCCATTACTGGTTCGAAGCTGACGTGGGACGACCACAGTTTCCCTTCACCGACAACGTTTACCGCGCTGCCCGTTCTGGCGTCAAGTACATCGCCGCCCCCGGTGGCAGCCAGAACGACGTGCCCGTCTTCGAGACGGCCGAAAAGCTCGGTATCACGTTTGTTGAGCAGAACATCCGGCTGTTCCACCACTAGAGGAATACTGCTGGACCGACCTCAACATGACGAAGATACCCCATCGCCTCAATTTCTAGGCTCGATGTACAATACGGATGCTCCATACTACCTATCCCCTCGGGGTGGAACACTGGCGTGACGATATGTGGTGGATGGCCTGGTCGGGAACGGAAGAGTTCAACACTTTAGCTAGAAGGGTAGACATGGAATGAAATGGGCATTGCGCTTCTACCTCCTGGCCTAAGCGCGAAGCTAAATGTGATTGACTCTGCGGCGCCCTAATGTGTGGCGCGAGGGCAGAGGCAAAGCAAAGAATCGGCAACTAGTTATCTATTATACATACCTGGACGCGAGAGCCAATCGTTTTCGTGCGGCTACCTTTTCCGGCCTTAGAGATCAAAACCTCTGGAAGTTCAAGCGAGATGAAAAGGGAAAGTTCGTATACCGCAGAGCACCCATGCCAAGCCAGACTTGGGCCCCGCACAATCAGGTTCCTACCGGTTAATCATTCCTCGTCGCTCGCGTCGCCGCCACTTCCTTTCCCCCCGCCTTTATCCCCCTTTGATTTCCGGAACCTCTCCCGCCCCGTGGCGAGGTAGGCCTCGACGATGCGGCCGGCGAAGGCGCGGCCGTGCATGACGCGCAGGCAGGCCTCGGCAGCCTCGCGGGTGCGGAACTTGACGCTCACGATCCCGTCTTCTTCCTCGTCGTAGAGGACCACGTTGGTGACGGGGCCGAGCTTGGCGCATTCCTCGCGTATGTCCTCCTTGATGTCAAGGAGGGCGGCGGGGTCCTCGCGCAGCTCGTCGAGGGTGAACATGTTGCGGAGGATGACGACGCGCTGGTACTTTGGGTTGACGGCCTCCCGCAGCGCCGACGGGTCGTCGTCGTCGCTCCAGTCGGCCAGCTTGGCCGAGAGCTTCTGCGTCTTCTTGATGATCTTGGCCTTGTCCTGGCTGCTGCGCTGCTGGTTGCTGCTACTATTGTTGTTGTTGTTGTTGGCATTTTTATTATTATTGCTGCTGCTGCTGCTGCTGTTGTTGTTGTTGTTGCTGCTCCTTTGATCTGAAGGACCCGCGCCGGTGCCGGATTCTCCTGATCTGGCGGCGTTGTCGCCGTCGTACTTGGTCTTCTTGTAGCTCGAGTCGGCGGCCTGGACGCGCATCTTGGGCCCGTTGGACGGGGCGCCCGGGACGGGGAAGCGGAAGTCGGTATCGTCCAGCAGCATGATGGCCATGTCGACCGACTGGGGCTTGAAGAAGACGATGAGGGCGTCGCCCTTGAAGTTGCCGTTCTCGTCCGTGTACATCTTGATGCGCGGCCGGCCGCTGTCGATCTCCTCGGCGATGACGCCGCACTTGCGCGAGAAGAGCTCGGCCACTTCCTCGACGGTGGCATCGAGCGGGAGGCCCGTCACGTAGACGGCCGTGTTCTGCTTTGGCTGCGGCGGCCCGTGGCTCCCCTGCCGCCTTGCGGCCTTGGAAGGGCGGGCCTTGTTATTATTGTTGCTGTAGTTGCTGTCCTGCTGGCGCGCAAGCAACAGGGTAACATCAAGCGGCTGGTCAGTCTCTCCCGGATCTCGCGCGCGAGCATTCGGGACGGTTCTTGTCTCTCGGCTGGCTTATGTGCTGGGCTGTGTGGTAGGAGGAAGAGGAGGTGGTGGTAGATGAGGAGGAGGAGGAGGAAAAGAAGGAGGAGGGCATGGCGGCGTGCGGGACGACAAGTCGCTGCAGGTGTGCATGCGCGCGCAGCTTACCTCGCGATCGTTCGAGTCCAGCTTCCTCTTTTTCCCCTGTGCAGATTCCTGGCGGTCGTCTTGAGCGTCAGAATTGGGCATTATGTAGCCTTTCTGTTGTTCCTCGATCAGGGCTTCGTCGACGATGGGGATCCAGCGCCTCAACCCTTCGTCGAACTCGTACTCGGTGCCGTCGTCCTGCACCGCGATATACTTGTTGTCGAGCTTGGAGTAGGAAATCCGCTCATCCTGATCGAATTCTTCTGGGTTTGTCGGAAACGTCCAATATTCTGCTTCTGCCATGGTCGTCGAAGTCTCGATGGCGCTCACCTTGGTTGGTCGGTTGTGGGAAGGAGGAAGCTATGAAAGCTGGAGCTCCAAGCTAAAGTGGGATGACGCAGCGAATTCCAGGCACAGAACTGAAAGGGTTAGGGTTGGGTCATCAAGCAGTGAGATTCTCCGAAAGTCTCGTGCTCGTTTTCGAAACAATTCTACGGTTTAGGCTGAGGGAAACAAACCGAAAAAGTGCGTAGAATGAGTGGCAAAGAAGGGGGGAAATTGAGTATCAATTTCGTCAAACTTGACACCGTTGAGACAGCGCCAGGTCTAGCCCTCTAGATCTGACACATTCCGCCGAAGATGAACGGGCCAACGCTACGATGTATTACCGGTCGATGTACGACTTTCCCTGTTCCGTATTTGGCCTGCTATGGTCTAGCAATGACACACTCACTGTCTGTGATATGTCTTCCTACAATGCGGCTTGTGTCGTCTCTGGCACGGATGGACCTGACACACAGCCCCCTCCCGCTTTTCCTTTTACTTCTTCTGCACCGTCTTCTTCACCCCCTCCACAAACGCCTCGACAGCATCACCACCACCTAGTGGCACAGTCCCGCCCCTGACCAGCCCGCCGTTCTCCACCGCAATGCCCAAGGCCTCCGAGATGCTCGGCAGACCGCCATCCCTCAGGGCCATCGTCAGGCTAGCCAGACTCTGGCTGAACTGTGGGCTGCGGAGCACCCTCTTGAGGAGGTCTCGCTTCTGGCTCGAGCTCATGGCCTGCTTGGCGGCTTCCACCGACTCGGGCTCCGGTTCTCTCTCGATGGCATCGCCGCGGTCTCCCTGCTGAGCCAGGACCAGCACGGTGGGGGGGAGATAGCCCAGGAGGCTGTCGACATATTCGTCCGTGGCCGCCTCCAGCATCGGGATCGTCGTTGACGTGTCGAGAAGATCGGTCAGCAGAGGGTATGCCTTGCCCTCGGCCCGGTTGATCCCCCCGATTCCCGGGGCGCCCTTGAGGGATTCGAGGAAGTTCCGCACCGCCGTGGCAGCGTCGTTGCTCACCCTGCAGCTTGAGATTAGCACTTGTGCGGGCAGCCGATGAGCGTGGAACGAGAATGAGACAATGCCGGCTTTCTCATTTTGTTTGTTTCTTGGCCGCCATGCTTCTTCTCCTTCTCCTCCTCTCCTCCTGCTTCTTCTTCTGCTGGCGGGTCTCTTTAGAATGTACAGGCTATCTGAGAGAATGTCCGATGCTCTGCGCCAGATCCCAGTCCATTCCCCAGCAGCGAGAACGACCATGATATAAAATGTGCAAGGCAACAGAGAAAGACACCCGGGAGACCGGAGTCAAAGTGGAAGGATGATCACCTACGCTCGCGCCCCGTCTGCCCCTCCTTCCCGAGCATCCTCGCCCTCCTCTCTGAAGTCCCCGCCGGTTGCGTCCGGGCCGGCGCCCCCGCCGCCGCCGCCGGAGCTGCGCCGATGAGAATCACCCTGACCCTCGACGTCCTCCATGGTCTCGTCGTCATCGGCATCACGTCGGCTGTTGTTGTTGTTGTTGTTGCGGAGCGAAGCAAGCTCGCGGTTCACGTCCACCTCCTCGCCCTGCAGCAGCCTGTCGACGATGTCGCCAATCTTGAGATCCCTCGGGCTGAGCCACGCCGCGTCGCCGCTGCGGCCCTGCGGCTTTGACTGGAGCCAGAACAGGTGGCGCTGCGAGGATGAGGCGAACTTGAGGACGAAGATGCGGCCGTTGGTCTTGGAGGAGGGGTGGCTCGGCGTGCGTGTGTCGTATGGGACGAAGTTGCCGTCTGCCGGCACCATGACGAGGTCGAGCTCGGGTCGGTCGAGGGGCGCCGACCTGGGGCGCCAGCAGAAGTGGACGAGGTCTGTTGCGGGGTGTCAGTCAGCGCCAGTGCTGGGCGGGGAGGGCGGCGGGCGCCAAAAGGGGAGCAGGGCGTACCATCTTCGGAGTAGAGGTAAATGTAGCCGGGCGTCGGCTGGGGCTTGACCTTGTATGGTTTCGACGATTGCTAACGCCAAGTTCGGTCAGCGCGCTATCGGGCGAAGGAGGGGCAGGGCAGGGAAGCCAGGGGAAGACAAACATCGACATCACAGATGCCCGCCTTGAAAGTGATGATTGGCGTTATTGACATTGTCGCAGTTGTGTCGGCCTCGGCGATTTCAAGGAACTTGAAAACGAATAAGAGAAGCCGGAAAGTATGGGTGAAAAAACGGTGTCGTGAAGAGTGGTGGTTTTCAGTTCCTCTCGAAGAAAGCGGCAAACTTGGTTGCGCAGGTGGCAGCTTACGGATTACACTAGTTAAGCTCCTCGCAGTTGGTTAGGTGAACTGCTTGTTCTAGGTAGTTAAGGCTGCGAGCCGTTGACGCAGCTCCAAGCCAGAGGCAGACTACACACTGTACCACACACTGTATGTTTGTTACAGGGTTTCTTATGTCTTAAAATCATAACCGGGACCTAAACAAAGCCACCGGACGTGGCCAAAACCTCTTGATTCAAGTTTTCCGCACTGACGAGGGAGGAGGACATGTTGCAGAAACTCGTGCTTTGGCCCAGGACAAGAGACATCTATGTGCCGAGCAAGATGGCCCGGCGTTCTGTCCAACGACGTATACTTGACACCACCAACAAGCGCCCCAGCCAAGGGGATCTCGATTACCATGTATCCATACTGTGCCCTTGCAGCAATCGGAAGCCAGCATTCGGCCGCTGCCATTTTCGACTTGTCCTTTTTCGACCCCCATTGCATCCCCCCCAGCACCAGCCAACTCCGGTTAACCAACTAACGCCCCTTCGACACACCCCCCGTGGACGAGCAGCCTCTGGTTGCATTGCCGGGCCGATTCGTCGCGACCCTCGCTGGGTGACGTTGGAGCGAGCGAGCGAAAAAGAGAGAGAGAGAGAGGAGGAAAGGAGATCACTGCCCGAGTTCAGCCTCGACGATAACGCATCAACGCATCGCTGCCAACTCTATGGGTCGTCTTTCCTGATCCATCTTCGACGAACCCATGGCACGCCCCATGGGGTCGGTTCGTCTCAAGAAGACGAGCCCAGCAACACTTGCCGTCGGCGTGGCGCTCTGCATATTCATCATATACTTTCTAATAGGGCCCTCTACCCCCGATTTTTCCCCTTCTCGCAAAGCTGCCGCCGCGGCGCACCATCTCTCGCCGCCGACCTCTCCCTTCCGCAAGCCGACGGGTGACAAGCAGAAGCAGAAGCCGCCGCCCGTCGCGCATTACAACCTGAACAATGTCACCACCACGCCCAACCCGCTCGAGAACCGCGAGAACATCCTGATCCTGACCCCCATGGCCCGCTTCTACCCGGCATACTGGGACAACATCCTCCGGCTCGAGTACCCTCACGAACTGATCACGCTCGGCTTCATCCTTCCCAAGACGAAGGAAGGGAACGAGGCGACACGGGAGCTGCAGAAGAGGATCACCAAGACCCAGAAGCACGGGCCGGAGAAGGACCGCTTCAAGAGCATCATTATCCTGCGGGAAGACATCGACCCGCCGCTCGTCTCGCAGGACGAGAAGGAGCGCCACAAGTTGGAGAATCAGAAGGTCCGGCGCGCAGCCATGGCCAAGGCCCGCAACTCTCTCCTCTACTCGACCCTCGGCCCCTCGACCTCGTGGATCCTGTGGCTGGACGCCGACGTCGTCGAGACCCCTCCCACCATCATCCAGGACCTAGCCAGCCACGATCAGGCGGTCATGGTGCCCAACTGCTTCCAGCGCTACTGGAACGAGGAGAAGCAGATGATGGACGAGCGCCCCTACGACTTCAACAACTGGCAGGACAGCCCCACCGCGCTGGACATGGCCAAGAAGATGAACCCGGACGACATCCTGCTCGAGGGCTATTCCGAGATGGCTACGTTCCGGACCCTGATGGCCTACATGAGCAGGGAGGGCGGTCGCCTGCATGAGGAGATGCCCCTGGACGGCGTCGGCGGCGCCGCGCTCCTCGTCAAGGCCGATGTCCACAGAGACGGCGCCATGTTCCCTCCCTTTGCCTTTTACAACTTGATCGAGACGGAGGGCTTCGCGAAGATGTCCAAGAGGTTGGGTTGGCAGCCCGTCGGTCTGCCCAATTACAAGGTGCGTATTTACTCTGGGTTTTCTGTGAGCTGGATATGACATGCTGACCGGGACAGGTGTATCACTACAATGAGTGACTGCTTGTGCAGTCACATTTCTTCTTACCCGGGTGCCACTACACATGCGGACTCCAGGAGGAGCCGAGTAAGCGCCCTTACGAATAATAAGCGTTCGCGGGACCCAACCTCTTCAGGACGGCCATGAAGGCTTCATGGGACGACGTGGGAAAGAGACCGATCAGCTTTGGTTTCGCCCACTTGATATCCTCGCAATGCACTTCTCTCGTCGGAGGTTGCACCACTTCGTCTTCAGGAGTGGGTGTTGGTCAGCCAGCTGGCAAGGAGGAGGAGGAGGCTGTGCCTGAAACCTGTACGATAGATTGTGCGACCTTTCTGAGAACGGGCGTGACATAGAGACGGGACTTGGTGTTTTGTTTTGTATTTTTTTAAGGCCTTGTGGAACTCGCGGGCGGGAGGCCAGAGGTCACGCCCTGCTGGCTGACAGCCGTGACTCAAAGGTAACAAGCATTGCGTAGAGAGAGAGAGAGAGAGAGAGACGACCAGGGTCCGAAGGAATGGGTATCATTATTATGCATCAACTTTCTCGAGCGAGACTAAGGTGTCCCTTGAAGTCGCCACTGCTCCCACTATAACCAGTGAAACAAGTCCAACACTATGTGTCGTCGCCTTGCGCGCGCGCGCGCGCTCCCCCGCGTGTTGCCGATTCAACTGCGGTTCCCGATATTATTCATCCGTATGCATCCGTATGCATTATCAATGTCTCATGTCTCCTCTTCAAACCCACAATCTCAGATCTCTCGTAGGCCAGGAGAGAGAACCCAACCTAGATCATCATTATGGCATCACTTGCCCTCGAACCGCTCCTCCTCCACCCACAGCTCAACCAGCCTCCTCGCGCCGAGCGCGTCCCCGTCGCGCAGCAGCGCGGCGACGTCCACGTTGAGCGGCGAGTCGATGCCGGGCGCGCTCAGCAGCATGCGCACGGCGCGCACGCACTCGAGCACGCTGTAGGCCGGCGTCCAGGCGTCCTTGAGCAGGTCCAGGCAGATCTCGCCCGTCTGCAGCGCCACGTTGGCGTGCACGATCGGCGTCACGAAGCGCATCTGCGGCGGGTGGAGCGGGTAGGTCGGGGGGATGGTGATCTGGAGGAGCCAGCGGCCGTCTGGAAGATTGTTTAGGTTGCCGGGCCCCGTGGGCCACCCCGTTCAACGTCAGTCGTCGGGTTGCTTCTTCTTTTTTTTTGTTCTTTTTACTTTCAGGACGAGTTAGGGGAGAAGAAGAAGAAGAGAAGGATCCGCTCGTGGAGAACGAAGTAAAGAGCGGCGATGATGATGATGATGTTGCTGTTGTTGACCAAGACCAAGACCAAGGATGAGAAAGAAAAGAAGACATACTCTCATACCCGCACCCGACCCCCCGGCCATTGATCACCGCTTCCCATCTGAGCAGGTCCTCGCCGTCGCCAGCGGGGCCCAGGCGCTCGATGCCTTGCTCGGTAGCCGACTCGGTGGTGGTCCAGGTGTCGAGCTCCTTGAGCAGACGGCGCACGGCGCTGCGGGGGAGGGCGGAGGAGGAAGAGGGAGGGGATGATGATTCGGGGGGCATCTTCGACGATGTAAAATGCTGCGATAAACGTTCTATTGTTCTCGTTTTCTTTGCTTTCAAATTGTGTGCCGCCAAAAGCCGGTAGCTCTACTCAAGGAGCAAGAAGGGCAGCTCGTTCCGTACAAGATGTCGATTGCGGAATGTTTCGAGCTGGGCGGTTCGTTTGTTCGGTGAGGTTGTAGTCGGCCGTGTTCGGTGATCGCGTGTTCGGTGATCGCGTGTTCGGTGATCGCGTGGTCGCGCGTTCAATTGGACTGTCAGAAAGTTCCAGTTTCCGTCTTGTTCTCCGTCCTCGGCTTTTGCTGTGGCTTGAAACTCGCGGAACGCGGAGCTTTAGGGCGCGCTGACGGGGCGTTCTAGGTTGTAGTTATTGTATGTATCGCGTGCAGTGGGACGCCCGCTGAGCAAAGACCCCCACTTCCTACCCGATACCGAGATCCAGAACCGGCAATTACGTTGAAGAAAGCACCCCGCACCCCGGATGCGCACCATACAAGCTTCCAGTCGTTCAAAGCAGACATTATGTCGACCTCGGTTTGCCATTGTTCCGGGGCTTGCCCACTACCTCATGGTGCGACATATGTACAACGATATGTCAAGAAACAACTATCACCGACCGAAAAAGAAAAGATATCATGTCCCCATCGTAATCCCCCGACCGCCATTGAGACCGACAATCACTCTGGCGGTTGAGCTTGCTGTTCCTGATCTCATGTACCTAAACTTGCCCTTCATTCCGCCATCAGAAACGCCCAAAGACTTCAAACGAAACCCCGTGGGCACCCCACTGCAATCCTGCACCTCCGCCCCAAAGCCTATGGAACTGCGCCACTGAAACTCCCGAGGCACTGCCATTCACCTAGTGTTCTCCCCCTTCGATTTCCAGAACTGCATCATTCGGCTCAGACGCTTGGACTTGCTGCCTTTCGTTTTCTTTTCTGGCTCCCTCTCCATCGGAACTTCAATTGACAGTTTGCTCCGTTCCCCGTGCGAGCTGTTGACCAGGCGGCTAAGACTCGCCAGACTCGAACGCCGCCGACCGAAAGCTGTCGAAGTAAAGGAGGCGGGCCTGGGCTGCTCATTCAACGGCGGGTGCCTTGCTTGTGGGTGCTGTGCAAAAAGACTCTCCCTCGTCATCGTCGAATTGCTCGAGGTCAGAGACGGGATATCGTCTACGGAAATCCGCACTTCTGGGCCGGGTTCTCCCATGAGCAGTGACTGGAAATTGTCCTCCGTAACCGATGACGGCGCTGTGGAAATGCATTGCGCATCATACGACACTGGCGATCGCGGAGAGGGGAACGCCGAAGACTGAGTCAATGACCACGGGCTAACCGGACTCAAAGACGCCATGGGGAGATTTAGAGGGCTGACATCAACAGGCGCAAGCTCCTTGGGACGGAAGACCTGCCGGGGAGAGGGCGTCGAAGAACCAGAGTTGGCGTAGCCGGGAGACGACCCCGAAACTTCTGTCGCAAACGGTGGGGCGGGCTCAGCAAGCGAAGTTTCGTCACATTTTGAGACCGCCGGCTGAGTCGTCGCCGGTTCCGCTGCGCTTGCCACTATGTTACTTTCGGCGCTTCCCTCCCGACTGTCTTGGGAAGACGGCGGCGCAACCGCCAGTTCAGAACTCGGCTGATTCCCGCGCTGTGCCCCATCATCGGGCTTTCCCACAGTCGAAGTTCCGGCTGCAGGGGTTGAGGCGTTGATCGAGGATTTGCAGGATTCTTCCTCTTCCTCGTCTTCCTCAAACACGTCGGCCATCGATGAGCTGCTTCCAAACCGACGAAAGCCAAAGCGTCCGCCCTCGAAAGGCACCAGTTCCGGAGCACTTTCAGCCCGTCTATGGTAGTAGTGCATCCCGGGCCCAGTAAATCGACTCATGCCGGCGGCGCTGTGCAGTTGCTTCTTGACGAGACCTCCCGCCTTCTGCGCTGCCTCCCACTCTGGATTCCGTGGCAGTGGGGTGTTGAAAGGACCGAGAGCCGCGTCCAAATCAATCATTGGATATGACGTGTCTTCATCCTGATTCTGAGCGGGCTTGGGGAATGTCCATGATTTCCAGTCTCCATTTTCAGACGACTGGGAACATGGAGCCTCTGTCTCCGTTGGCGTTTGCACTGTACCGTCATCTTTGCCTTCAGCAGGCTCAAAATGGCGAGGTGGAGGCGGCGTTGGCGCTCTTCGCTTGTGCTTTCCGTAGTGATATTTGCCTTTGCGGGTTAAGATGGATCCTGCCCAAGTCTTGACCTTCTTCTTTTTCTTGCTTCTCTTCTTTGTCAAGGGCTTTGGTGGCTCTGGGCTTTCCGCGAAATCCGCCAAAAGTACATCCGCAGCACGTTCCGTTGAATTGCCTTCTGCCACACTCAAACGCGAATGGGCAGAGCGCGGGCTATCGGCCTGGGTCCGTGTAGGGGAAGGGGAGACAAACGAATCACGACCAAATAGCGACCATTTCTTTGACGATCTTGTAGGGCTCGGAGTTGCTGGGCTAAGCGGAATGCCAGAGGGAAGCGAACCCAAGAGAGGAATAGATCCTCGTCTTCTCGGAGAGAGTAGATTTGGATCTTGTTCGTGAGCACTCTGGGTCCGCTCCATAATAGCCCCTGCAGTGCTGGGTCGACTTTCGCTGGGTTTTTTGGCCGAAGCAGAGCCAGGAAAAGGATTGACTTCGCGGTCCGCATTCGTAGCGGAAATCACAGACGAAATGCTCCCCGAAACAGAGTGGCCAGGTCGTGCGGTAACAGTGCTGGAGGTATCGTTGGAAGCGAGTGACAGCGGCCTTGGGATGTACTCCAGTGTATCTGAAAACCCAACCCTGTTTCGAATCGCGGACTTCGGGGTTTGATCAGGCTTTGGGGAAGGCGGCACATGACTGTTGGGTTGGTGAGCAGCAAGGTCTGGAGCAAAAACGGGTGCCACATTTCCATTGTCGACGGACTGGGCATCAGCCGAACAATTCTGGATAGAAAATCGCTTGGGGGGTGCAGGGCTCGGGGGGGCAGGGCTCGGGGGTGCACTGCCTCCTTTTGTAGAGTTGGGAGGAGGAACGATTATTGAGGACAGATCATGGCTCGAAATAGCGGCTGACCGACGATGAGCATGGCCTCGCCGAGGTCGAGTTGGTTGAAGCGATGACGAAGAGATGCCGCTATCAGACTTGGTTGGACTGATGTTCGTTACGGTTATCGCCTCGCCGTCTCGAATGCTTCCTCCAACGAACTCGCTTCCGCCCCTACGATGTCCGTGACCAGGGGGGCGCGTTGCTGCTAGTCGGGGAGAGCTCGGCGCGGACGGAGACTGCGGCGGACTCAAGAACATGTTTTCCGGTGGCGGAATCGGCGGGAGCGAAGCGCCCGGGTTGAATGAAAAAGCCGGAAGAGCTGGGGATCGATTAACGAGCTTTTCATCATCGGTGCTCGTTTTTGCCGTGGCACTGCGAGGTTCAATCGCGGATTGGGGCCGTCGACCATTCGTTCTCGGAAGCGAGGATGGAGCGGAAGAGGATGATGGCCGTGCCGGGAAGACGAACGGTGGGTTCGGAGGCGGAGGTTTCGACCGTGGGGATGACTGCGAATTGGAGGGACGCGCCTGGGGTGATGCAGCGCTCATGGTCGGGGAACCGGAAAGACAAAAGGCCGCTCGTCGATCGAGCCTCTCCGGCGAGGGAGGGTCGACCAGCATATCGAGGCCAACTGTCGCCATCTTCCCAAGCCGCTCTGCGGCACCAGAGCTGAATGGCAACTCAGTTCAATACAAATGACATGGAAATGCCGAGGACGAACGTTGCCCGGCGGAGAGACTCGAAGCGAAATACGATCCGAGGCCAGTTCGCCGATGCTGTCGTGGCTCAGCCGATAGTAAGAATTAAACGATTAAACTCAATTGCAGTCCGGACTTTCGTAGATCTAGGCAACTGTCAGCGACGGCCGAATGAGCCGACAAAGACTGCGGCAATATACAGAAGATGCGCGCCGCATCTGATGGCGAACTATCAGGATGTGGTTTGTCGCGGCGATTAATGAGCATCACAACGCACCATTGATCGTCGAAGTCCGCGTGCCTGCAAGAGACGTGGAGGATTAGGCAACCGAATGCTGTTCCAGACGAATCCAAATAGTATGTATCAAAGGAGTGGACGGCCAAAGCCAGAGCAAATCTCGAAAGATTTGCTACCGGAATTGAACCAAGAACGCCGGGCTGTCGAGAAAGCTGAGGGCGGCGATGGAAGCGGCAGATGTGGGAGGAAGGGGTAAGAGAGCGAAGAACCTGGGTGTTCTGTCCATTGGCAGTTCAAATGCGCTGGCAATGTGCGGGGAGAGGAGACGCACTGTGCGTGTGTGGGCCCTGGAACTCCATCTCCAAAAACGGCAGGAACTGCGGCTGCAATTGTTCATATTCAGCTCTCAACCTTCCTCTGTTTTCCGGGTCTCGGCTTCGTTGATTTGAACTTCTTTTCCTTTTATTCTCCACTACATACTTGCCCTTCATCGGTAGTATCTCTTTACGTTTCACAACTATCACGCTCTTTTCTGGAAACCTTGTGACCCAAATACCAAAGTGGGAACAAAGTACAAAGGTACACATGACGTTCCGGCGCTTGTGTTGCTCTCGCTCCCGTTGATGCAACAGTCCTGTGGCATGGTAAGAATGAGATTGGGGGTCTCGTGGAGCGAGTTGATTGCGGACACGGCAGCCATTCAGTGAGATGGAGAAGCTCAATTGTGACCGCTGATTTAGTTTGGGCGCAGAAACACCCCTTCACCTCATCTAACACAACACGTTAACGTTATTTCATTCCATCCCAGCTGCCTCCATCAATGGCAACAGATAGCCCTGCGCCTCATTGCATGTTGCGCATCGGCTTTGCTCAGGATTCTGCCAGATCTTCGTTGCACAGCCAGTCGCACGCACTACTTTCCCCCTGGCTTGCGCGGGGGTCGAATGCAACCCTCCGGCTCGAATCCTGCGCAAGCGGGCGGAACAGCAATCGGCTTTCCGGTTCCTGTCGTAAATTCCATGTTATTAACTGTGCTCGCTACCGAGTCCTTACAGTACCACCGTACTAAGCACTGTGTTTCTTTCGGGCGTGAGGGCCTGGAGTTAACTGAACGGTGGCGCACGGTCCTGACAATTCTATTCAAACGCAGGACGCTAGTCCAATATAGTGTAAGGCACCTTAGTCTGTATGTATCGTAGTGTACAGGTGCGTGCGACCTAGCAGGCTGAGCGGATTTGCGGCCTGTTCCTGCATGCCGATTACTGCGGCAACTTCCAGATTTGTAGGCGAAAACAGAGGCCAGTGGCACGGCTGCAGGGTGTTCAACAGAGATACGACGCGCTGCTCAAGAACTTTACTAAAGAGCATCGAGCGAGCCTTGGCTGCGCAGTTTATGGGATACTTTGGAATAATAACTTGTATTCTGTGAGTGTACGCTAATCTATTACCCCACATTAGCGGCGCTCCGCATTGTGTGCCGAGACGACACCAATTTCCGAGCAGAACCAGTGTATCAAGCGAGAGTCAATTAGGTATGTAGTACTGTGTACAGATCCTCCAGGTTGTCCCATCCAGCCCCTGCATTAGTTCAGAATACGATATCTGAATCTAGAGTGTACTCAAGGATATACGGATGTCGCTACCAAAAGAACCGGCTCACCGCCTTTCTGCACGGACCATGGAAGGTCGCTAAAGTTTTAGAAGGCATCTTCACTAACAATCGGCCATAGTGCCTAGGCTTTAGTGGCTATAGTGCTCTGACCCACTGTACTTTATGTTGCTTTTAGCGGTTTCATTCTGCCGGTCAAATTTGGCGGTGAGCCAGTTCTTTTGGTAGCGACATCCGTACATATGTGGTATCCCGTACAAGTACCTGTATGGTACGTACAACGGAAGTGAGGAATCTGCTTTAATGGATCAGTTCAGGTGCGCTTAAAAACAAACAAAGTATGAGGGGCAGATTGAACGCCGTACTCGCAGTGGGTCGAAATGCTCAGCAGCCAAGCTTATTGTGTAGTAGTAGCAATGATCGGAACATCACCAAGAGGCATGATTGAGTTTACCATATCAGGTCATGGTGTTCACTGTTCCGGTACGATATCTAGGTAGGTTGAATTGGTACGCAGACGCCTAATTTCCGCTTCGAGAATGGAGCACGAAATATACTTGGTATTAGTCAAAAGCCCTACTGTGTACACTAGCAATTTCACCTTCAAGCGGGAGCCTGACAGCTTTCTTGACAAATTACGCTGCTCACCTGCTGATCTGCCCCTGGGACTTTAGAGTGGGGCTGTCTTTAACGCCCTTCAGCCCAGCCTCATTTCAGCTTACCTAGCGGGCCATCTGAAGCGGCAACTCGAACCCCGCAAAAAAAACACGGCTCACCGATAATTCTGCCGGCCAAACTTGGGTATACAGTGGGACTGTCCTTCCCAAATTTTGCGCCCAGCAGCAACACGAGAGACTCGACCGCTTTTGCGTTTCCTGGTGGTGGTCTTCTTTGAGAGTGGAGGACCGTTTTAAGAATCATCAAAGATGTCTACAACAGCGGTTACTGCGGCGGCAACGCCGGAAGGAACAGTGACTAAGCCTCTTGGAATGCGAAAAAATGGTACGCCGATGGCGGTCCGCCGCATTTGCAGCCTTTTTGTCATGCTGACAGCACCGGCCAGGGAAGCAATGGCATGCTCCGAAGAAAGCTTTCCGTCCTGGTTCTGGCCTGACACCGTACGAGCAACGGGCGAAGGCCAGAGTTGCGCAGGCCGCTGCGAAGGCCAAGGAGAAGGAGTTGAAGGAAGAAAAGGAGGCAGAACGGAAGGTGCGCGGTGCGACCTCGGATATGATCGAGCAGCCGCGGAACGCTAACTGTCTACTGTGTAGAGACGGATACAAGCCCTGAAAGAAAAACGAGCGGCAAAGGAGGAGAAAGAGCGATATGAGCAATTGGCGGCCAAGATGCACAAGAAGAGGTTGGAGCGGTTGAAGCGCAAGGAAAAGCGCAACAAGTTGCTCAACTCATGATCGGCATTCGGGGCGGATCGTTCGGATACCAGCTCGCTGCGGCACATAAGGCCGCTTCAACCACATCACGCGGCATGGGGTTCCTCGTGGCAGAACAGCTCTGAAGCAGCATGCCCGGGAGGTCAGGTCGAGGGAGCAGCGCAGGCGGCTGCTCTAGTGTGACTCGCTCGTTGAGCTTCCCTCCGCACATATACCCACAAATACAGAGGCGGTCACCACGAGGGCTAGGTAAGGCATGGTATTCCTGGCAAGCTAAGACGCCTGACGACAGCCGCCTTGGCTGGGGATTGCCGATTCGTGGTGATCGAAGTTACTCAGGGCACTCGATCATCTATACATTAGACATGGCATACGGCTGTATGTTCTGTGTAGGGTATTTACTCTATCATCAGCAGACTAGCACATTATACAGTTTTTAGCTGAGTCTGATGGCACCTTTCTATCACTTTCCCATTTTTTTCTGGAGGGGAAGTCTAAAGCGGTAGCAGAGATTCACATGCCACCAGCTCACTGAATGTACGTAGTAACTTCTGCCCCTTGACACCGAGTTCTGTGCCCCACCTCCGCTCCTCAGCGGTCTCATGACTTGCGCCTCGCAACCAGCCCAAACCACTTCAAGTCAAGCCTCGCGCGTGACTGTACGATCTACCAGCCGAATCCCATAAATAGAGCCAGAAACGCAGAGGACCATGTCCCAAAATGGCGGCGACACAACCAAATCGTCGTCGCCAGGACGCCCGCGGCATCAAATAACAAGGTCAATTTCCGAAATTTCGTCGCCGATTCCCCTGCATCGCCGGCATTCGTATCGAGCAGGAAACGAAGGCGAGCGCGAATCGCGCGCTTCGGCTCCGCAGTCCGCGATACTCGCCGTCCAAGGGAAACGTTCATTTGAGTTGCCTCGCTCCGAGGGAGTCACCCCAAATATCACCCCCAACGCGAGCCGACGGACGAGTGTGCTCTATGCCTCAGCTGACGAGGTGATGCCGGCGGCGGAGGCTCCAAAGGAGAATGTGTTGGTCAACCGGCCCTCCAGGGAACAACAACATGCAGCAGCTCGGGAGAGGTCAGCATACCAGCTTAATGACCCTCGCTATTGAAACCAGTTGTGCGCTGACCGCCTTTCTAGTGGCCTGCAACGGTCCCTAGCAGAACTCGGGTCTTTTGCAACGACAACAACAAAGCAGCTCGACGACGCATACTGCGCTTTTGTGGAGAAGCTTAGCGCGTTGCAAGGCACCATCATCGCACTCAAGGAGCTCTGCGAACGTTCCCGGCAGCTGAACGACAGATTTAACACGGAGGCCGACGATCTGGTTACAGACATAAGTGCACAACTAGACACATTCGGGCAGTTTGAGGATCAGCAGAAGCGCATTAAGTTGCTCCAGGGTCGCATCCAAGCGGGGAGGGAGCGCATCAAGTCCCTGAGCGAGCGAGTCGATGCCGTAAGTACGCGGATCGAAAGCTGGGAGCGAGCAGACCGGGAATGGCAGGAGAAAACTAGGAAGCGCCTCAAGGCCATCTGGGTCGTCACGTCTGTCGTCTTCTTCCTGGTCCTTTCACTCCTCATTGGCCTCCAATATGTGCCCGAAAACGCGGAGAGCACAACAATCCACGTCGCGAGTCAAGGCCTGACTAGCATCAGGGATTCGTCTGGAGCAGACCCAGAAGCGTCCTCAAGCGCTCAAAAGTCCGAACCATATGGAAATGGCTGGTCATTGAACCGGACAAGATCCTTAGGGCAATCATCTCAAATGGTTGACAAGCTCAGGGCATTCGACGAATTGTAAGCATACACATCAAAAGAGGTCTGACGGCACAGGATACCCAACTGTTGCTGCGTTGTCAAGTCTTGGTAACCGAGCGGTAGCATTATCCGTAACAAACGATTCTTTCTTTACTCACTCCCACAGCAACTACCTGGTAACTTGGTTTTTGATTTCAACTGCGACAGCGCAGTACACAGTGCAGTCTGTTGTAACCGAGGGTTTCCAGTGATCCGGGGTGAGGCCTCACGGCGAAGAGGTTCCACTCGAGTTTTCCGAGATGATCAGAAGGGTCAGTTTTGCCGAGGACGGGGTCGGTAAAGTGCTAACTAACTTGCGCGCCTCTGTTGATCCACATTTGCCCTTGGCTGTGGACGTAGACAATAAACTACACTACGGATTACACGTACGTACACACTCGGGAGCAATATCCGTCCACAAACGTGCATACTCGTGACTGCGATGCCTTGACGTTTTTGCTCCTTGCTTTGCCCGATTACTATAAGTAGACAGAGGCTTGGCGTGCTTGGCTGCTTCCAGGGGTAAAGGCGCCAAGCAGACGTCATCAAGCAGGCTGGGGTCCATCAAGGGAGCTTGGAATGATCTGCGCCACCTACCAAATGCGTCATGGGCGCCACTTAGCAGCGCTGTAACTTAGACTGGAATTCGGTCACTCGGCCTTTGCACGGAGACGGCTTCTGGCGGGAGAACACACTCACCGCCCAGCTTCTTGGCTGTCTTGGAACGACGTTGTTGGAGTGGCTCAGCTGCATACTGCGTATGTTACCCTTCAACTCTGTCGTTGCTCGATAGAATAAATATCAAGAAGCTGCAACAGTTATCCGTGTTAAACCGTCTGGGCGTTGATCTGCATGTCCGATTGCGGGGTGAACCAAGACGCAGGCAAGTCTTGGCCCTTGCTATCAGTCGTCTGGCGTGCTTGACTGCCTGCTTATTTTGTTCCTTCACGCCTGGGTTGTACTTGGTCTCTCCCTTCACACTTACGTGTCTGGCTCGCAGTTTCTGTTTGGTGCGGTGCGTATAAGGGCCACATCAGTGTGCGGCGCAATCTGTCAGGCATCAAGCGCCGCACAACTTTCGATTCTCTGCTTCGACCCTCGAGCTTCTGGTGCGATTGTGCCCCGCTATCTTAAAGACGCCCGTCCGGGAAACGCCCGTAACCTTGAGTAGTTCGGGGTCATCTCACTGCGCAGTTGGAAGCTGTGCATTTCTATCTACCAGCAAGAAGTTGCGAAACAAGTGGAATCCTTCTTTACCCTAGTATCACCCGAGTACTCTGCCGTTCCGGCCCGTTCGTTCGCGGGCAATGGTGTCTGTCAGCTCCGCCGACACGCCCCAAGATTCCAGCCAAAATAACAAGATGGCGCCCGTCCTGTCCACGGAGCTTCCAGTGCGAGCGGCATCGGACCCCGCGCCAAAAACGCAGGCGCTGACGGGAAAACAAGAGCATTGTTTGTTTCCTGTCCCTCGCGCCCCTAGACCATGTCGGTCCCACCCCAACATCTCGCTGACACACCTCCTTCGCAGACCTGAAGCGCGAACTCATATCTGAACAAGTGAAATGGGAGATATCGGAGCTCAATTCGCCTACGGCTCTGCGGCGGTTCGGCGCACCGTTCAAGTCGGACTACGGCGAGGTATCACCGCTCGATTCGGAATTGCCCATCCTCCGATACATCTTTGTCCACCATGTCCGCGAGTTTCCGTTCCTCGACAAGGCGAAGGAGAAGGAGTTTTGGCAGGATAAACTACAGGTGGTAGGTACGTCCACCGGTCTAGCGCGGGGGAGCGAGGGGGCTGATATCCGGCATTCGTCTCATCTAGTTCCTCGAGTCGTTCGCGAGCAAACACATTTCGTCTTCCGAAGACCGATTGGAGGAGACCAAGAGGAGGAAGCTAGCCACCAAGGCTAGGAAGCTGGTGGAGCTGATGATGGTTTCGGGGATACCAACGTCCTCAGGCTTTGAAGAAAGAATCAGGTTTTCCGAGCTCGAGATCGTCGATGCCAACGCGATAGACAGCGGTGTTCTCAAAACGCTGCCGGAGGGAAATTATCTGAACGGATGGGACGTTAATGTCGCTGGTGTTCGGATGATTACTGTTAAGCGGAAATTGAGGAGCCACGAGCATGCCGTAAGCTTCATGCTGCCACTTGCGAAGGTGACTGGTTGCTAATCGATTTACCAACGTCAAGGTATTCCTCCTTCGGGTCAGGAGGAAAAATGCGCCAGAGCACTACGTCGGGCGACGCTTCGGCGACTTCGCTCGTTTACATAAGAGATTACGGACCGAGTTACCGGGCAAAGTCCTCCCACCTCTGCCCCAGAAAAACAAGACACATTCCACGGCACCCGGTATCATCGGAAGCCATAGCGAGAATGAGTCTGAAACATCTTCCATCTCGTCGGTTTCCACGCAGATCCCCAACAGCCCCCTGCCGAATGGCTGTGGGCGCCAGAGCGACACGCCACAGAGGCTGTTGTCTGTAAGAGGTAGGTCTGAGGCCGAGCATTCGAAAACTGCCAAGTTCTGCATACTCACCGAGCCACCATCGCTTAGACCGTCGCTCGGCCGACAGGATATCTCCTCGAAACTCGGTTGACGACAGGCCAGTGAGCCCGGGTCTCCTGAGTCCCAAGCCGCAAGAGGTCAGTGTTTCTCGCTCAGACGAAAACGACGTACATTCCATCGCGGCAGCTGACTATCCCAGACTGTGGTAATATATAGAGAGAACCAGAGAATCTCGTTGCGTGCGTTTTTACGAACGCTGCTGCAGAACCCCCAGATTGCCGGCACAAAAGCTATGGAGGAGTTCCTGCTCGCTGACCCGGTAAAACTGACTGACGAGGACTGGGACGATATTGCCCGCCGAAAGCACGTGGATAAGAAGCGGGTCGAGGAGCAGAAGCGGTTCTACGAAGTGGCAAGGAAGCGCGCTGCCGAGCTCGACGTCTACATGGAGCAGTTGGTTACCTCGCAGAATCCCCTTCCGCTCTCGCTGCGTGCTGATTATCCGTCCAGATTCCGACAAGACATTGTCGAGCGCAACGGCCTGACCATGCTCTTCCAGGAAATCCGCGATAAGGAGACGATTCAGGACCTGAGCCTGCAGTACCAAAAGTTCGCCGAGTGGCTGCGCATCGAAGTTGCGGCCACCATCTACCACCTCTTCCTTGCCGAGGACAATTCGCCAGAGCTGTTCGCTCAAGCGAAACGGATTCACTCGCTGATTCCCTATACGCTCGTGAAAAACGCCATCCGGATAGCCAACCCAGCGGCCGTCATGTCCAGCATCCTCGACATATTCTTGGCACAACCCTTTGGCACCCGGTCTTTGATGCAGCGTATATTCTCCATGACGTTGCATGATGGCATCAGGGCTTTCCAGCGGTCGATCGATGCGCTCGGTGATAAGATCGGCGACCCCGTCTTCGTCGAAAAGCTCAAGACATACACGAACGCCGACGAGCACATCAAGCAGGCGATCAGGGATGAGGCCGCGGACGAGAACATCGACGTACTTGTCGCCATCCTGCGGTCGGAACTCGTGGGTCCTGCGCTCGAGCCCGAGCAGACCGAGCGGCTGTACAACGCATACGTGGCGTTCAACAACGCGGTTGAGAACGTTGACGAGGAGCTCCGGCAGGGCGCGCAGCTCTTCTCGTACCTCAAACAGCTACAAAAGTTGTACCTTCGACAGAGGGATAAGGCCATGATGTTGAGTCTCATTGAGGAGCCCGTCACGCTCCAGCTGTTTCGCGACTTGTTTACCATATTCTACGAGCCTCTCGTCAGGGTGTACAAGTCGGCCAACGTCTACAACAGCGTGACCGACTTTGCCCATTTCGTCGACGACTTGATCATGGTATTTTTTTTTTCTTTTCATTTTTTCTTTTCATTATTTGAGCCCAAGGAAAAGGGGTTTTGATGATGATGATATTGAGCTGACTCGGCATGCAGGTCGTCGAGAAGTGCCGCGAGCAGGATGCTTCCGCGGATCCTAACCAGACAGTGCAAGCCTTCATCGACCTATGCCAGCGGCACGAGCACCACTTCTACAGCTTCGTGCACCAGGTGCACACGCACGACAACGGGCTCTTCACGCAGCTGATGGGCTGGGTCGAGGGTATCCTCGAGTTCCTCCGGCACGGGCCCAAGAACGGCAGCCTCGACATCAACGCGCTGTTTGAGGGCGCCGTCAGTTCGGCCCTAATTGACAGGGAGAAGGCCATCGCCGAGATCGACAAGCTCATCGCGTGGCAGGAGGCGCGCAAGAAGTGGCACCACGACAAGACGAGACAGAAGATGGCCGCCGAGGGCGGGCCGGGAGACGCGGACGCAGTGGCGCCGCCGGGGGCGCTGACGTTCCGGTCCAGCGACTTTGGGGTGGACCAGGAGGACCTGGCGGAGATGGGGTACGACGACGACTCGGAAGAGGAGGCTGAGGCCGAGGAGGAGGATGAGATGGACCCGATCGATGCGGAGCGCAAGCGCCGGGCGCGGAGACAGGCCCGGCTGCGGCGGAATGCCGGTGAGCCAGAGAAGCCCGAGGTTTCTGAGGTACACAAGCTGAAGGACAACTTTCTGGCTATGTTGCGGGTGGTGCTTGCCGAGTAGAGAGAAGAGAGGCTTGTCGCAGGTTCTTCGTTTCCCCTTTCCTCGGTCCTCCTTTATTTTTTTTATTTTATTTTTTTTTTTTTTTTTTGGCCCGTGTCAAGGACAGACAGGGCCCCTTCGTTGTTGCATACTGATGTTTCCCTATGCATTCATTACCTGCGATTAGAATTGGTTAACTGGCATCTTTCTTCTACAGCAGAAAAGCATCCAGCAGCAGTAATTGAAGCAATTGGGCATGCAATGGCGTTCTCCTCGTGACATCTTCAAAGGAGGTGGTATCGTGGATGCGCTGACAAACCAAGGGGGATGGACTTTGGCAGCTGTCATTGGTGCTTCTTCAGTTGTTTGACGCTTGGCGTGCCTGTGCCGAGGGACAATCTCTCGCTTTAACCTGACTTTGGAGCACAGTTGGCGGCAAACACATCATGACGCCCCACTCGCTCTTCCGGTGCTCCCTGGCCCACCAAGCGCGGGCCTCGCCGGCAACTCGGGTAATCAGCCCTCGCTGATTGGCTCGTCCGCTAGAAGCTCTCGTGCGTCGGTCGGGACTTGGAACTGGCGAGCAACTGCACGACATCAAAGGAGGCTCAAATTATTTCCCTGATGCTCACCACCTCCCCCTTCAAACCTCGTTAGACGACAATGGCTTCCACAATGGCTTGGAGGCGCCTAGCCGCGGCGCCGGCGGTAAGTAGCTCCCACGTTCCCCGTTCGCTCGCGCGCCTGCTCGCTTCAGGTTTGCGCGAGATTCCCGCTTCTTTCTCTTCCCTTTTTCTCGCACGTGGAAAAAAGTCCCGGCCAGTGGGCTAACCCGAAGTCTATCCGGCAGCAGCTCTCGCGTGCCGCCAGAAACCCGATCCGCGCATTTTCCACAACACGGCCAGTCGGTAGGTCAACCAAAGCAGAGAATCCCCCAATTGGCGCGAGGGGGGGCGGGGAGAGAGAGAGAGAGAGAGAGAGAGAGTTAGGGGAGGCTAACTGTGGCGGCTTGTCACAGCCCGCGTCATCGCCAACGGGCCGCTCCGTGCGAAGGAGGCGTCCCCGTTCGTCAGCAGCAAGTACCCGGTCATCGTACGTGTCACCCCGTGCTTTGGAGCTCTGCGCGCGCGATTGATGAGCAGGATCAATTGACCTTGACGGAACACAGGATCATGAGTACGACGCCATCGTGGTCGGTGCCGGCGGTGCCGGTCTGCGTGCTGCCTTCGGTCTCGCCGAGGCCGGCTTCAACACGGCTTGCATTTCCAAGCTCTTCCCCACGAGAAGCCACACGGTCGCTGCCCAGGGTGGCATCAACGCCGCTCTCGGCAACATGCATGAGGACGACTGGCGGTGGCACATGTACGACACGGTCAAGGGCTCCGACTGGCTTGGCGACCAGGACGCCATTCACTACATGACCCGTGAGGCTCCCGCCTCCATCGTCGAGCTTGAGAACTACGGCTGCCCCTTCTCCCGGACCGAGGATGGCAAGATGTAAGTTGTTCCCCCCTCCCCCCCACCGCGTCTGGCGACCCAACTTGGGCAACACGTGGCAAGACTGACAAAAAGGTTCCAACAGCTACCAGCGTGCTTTCGGTGGTCAGTCCCAGAAGTACGGCAAAGGCGGCCAGGCCTACCGCTGCTGCGCCGCCGCTGACCGTACCGGCCACGCTCTGCTCCACACCCTCTACGGCCAGTCGCTCAGGCACAACACCAACTACTTCATTGAGTACTTTGCTATCGACCTGATCATGCAGGACGGCGAGTGCCGTGGTGTATTGGCCTACAACCAGGAGGACGGCACGCTGCACCGGTTCTTCGCCAACAACACCGTCCTGGCCACCGGTGGCTACGGCCGCGCCTACTTCAGCTGCACCTCGGCCCACACCTGCACCGGTGACGGCATGGCCATGGTCGCCCGTGCCGGTCTGCCCAACCAGGATCTCGAGTTCGTCCAGTTCCATCCCACTGGTATCTACGGCGCCGGCTGCCTGATCACCGAGGGTGCTCGCGGTGAGGGTGGCTACCTCCTCAACTCGGAGGGCGAGCGCTTCATGGAGAGGTACGCCCCGACGGCCAAGGATCTTGCCAGCCGCGACGTCGTCTCGCGTTCCATGACCATGGAGATCCGCGAGGGCCGCGGTGTCGGCCCCGAGAAGGACCACATCTACCTCCAGCTCAGCCACTTGCCCCCCGAGATCCTCGCCGAGCGTCTCCCCGGTATCTCGGAGACCGCCGGTATCTTTGCCGGCGTCGACGTTCGCAAGCAGCCCATCCCGGTCCTGCCCACCGTCCACTACAACATGGGCGGCATTCCGACCCGCTACACCGGTGAGGTCCTTACCGTGGACGAGAATGGCAACGACAAGGTCGTCCCCGGTCTCTTCGCCTGCGGTGAGGCTGCCTGCGTCTCCGTCCACGGTGCCAACCGACTGGGTGCCAACTCGCTGCTCGACCTGGTCGTCTTCGGCCGTGCCGTCTCGCACACCATCCGCGACAAGTTCACCCCCGGCGCCAAGCTGAAGCCGATCGAGGCCGACGCCGGCGCCCAGTCGATCGAGACGCTCGACAAGATCCGCAACTCGAACGGGCCCAAGTCCACCGCCGAGATCCGCCTGGCCATGCAGAAGACCATGCAGCGCGAGGTTAGCGTCTTCCGTACCCAGGAGAGCCTGGACGAGGGTGTCCGGCAGATCACCGAGGTCGACCAGATGTTCTCGCAGGTCGGCATCAAGGACCGCAGCATGATCTGGAATTCGGACCTCGTCGAGACCCTTGAGCTCCGCAACCTGCTCACTTGCGCGTGAGTGGCCCCCCAACACTCCTGTTGTCTTATTTTTTTTCGATGATTATCTCCCATTCTTCTTCCCGATGAGGCGCTCAAAAACGGGCGGCTAACGAACCGGAAACAGTGTGCAGACCGCCGTCTCGGCCGCGAACCGCAAGGAGTCCCGTGGCGCTCACGCCCGTGAGGACTATCCCGAGCGCGACGACAAGAACTGGATGAAGCACACGCTCAGCTGGCAGAAGACGCCGCACGGCAAGGTCGAGCTCTCGTACCGCCGCGTCATCGACACCACCCTCGACGAGAACGAGTGCAAGCCCGTGCCCCCGATGAAGCGTGTCTACTAAACAGAGTCGATGCATACCCGAATGTGTGTGCCAAGACTTGACTGTTGGGCCGCGCGCGCGTGGGGAGGCTGCCTGATGTGACTTGTCCTCTGATCGGAACGGGGAGTCAAGTCGATTCAGGCGGAGGAAAAGAAAAACAGGCGAGCGCTCAGAATGGACTGCCTAAGAAGGTCGGTGTGATGGGAGTGGAGAAACGTGAAAACATCCATATCCGCCACTATGGGTGGGCGTTTTGTGGGAAGGAAAAGAATACCTGCCAAGCATATCATTCGGTCATTTTTATCCTTTTCCTTCCTCATGTGTCGTGTTGTGTTTGGTACTCCTGCGCCCGGAGGGTGGAGATCTGGTTGTGGAGGAAACGGGGCTTCATGTTGGAGGCTCGGAGGTGCGGGGAGGGGGACGATGGAACGCGTGCTTGTAAACTAGCAAACTTGGACGGTCTCCTTGTTGGGGTGGCTTGTTGGTGTGTACACAAACAGAAGAGATAGGCGCAAGAAACGGGAGTCGTTGGAAGAGGCGCGAGTGGGAAATGAGTATTTATTCTTGAAATCCCTTGGCAGCCCCTGGGGTGGTGTTGCTACCTTTGTGTGCCGCGGTTCCACGGAATCTTGTGATAAATCGTTCCACCTGCGCAAATTCCAGAGGTATATCCATGAAGGAAGCGAGGGGAAGTTAGGGGAAGTTAAAACAGGTATCGTACGACAAATGTCCTACTTTGGACGGGAGTTCTCGGTTCGGTGAGTTTCAAATGTATCTCCGGGTCATCAACCAAGTGCCAACTTCCCACCCAGATCAGCAGGGCTGCGGGAAGCGGAACAATAAGGGCGTCGAAGACGGAGCGGCTGATCAAATGCATGGTCAAGCATGAAGATGATGGAAACATCCCGAGGGCCCATGTGTCTAGGGTGACTGAGGGAAGGGGGTTTTCCTGGTGGATGACCATGTTGACGACCGCGGGGCTCCTTGTCATTCGGAGCGGGCGACTTCTGGTACCCGGTAGTTCGCGCTGAGAGACGTGGTCGTGGTCGCGGTGGTAGTGGTAGGTGTGCTGTTGTTGTAACTGGGGAGAAAGCTGAGAGTTGGCGATTCGTCGACGACGACGACGACAACAACAATAACAACAACAACACTATGGATTCCTGGGACGGCACTTCCCTCGAGAGTCGGGAAGGGATCAAAGGAGGCAGGGCTCAATATCAGGCACTAACGCCCAGCCCTGCCTCTTATAACCATACCACAATTAGGCATGCGCCGAGCGGTAGGTACAGGAGAAAAACATTGCGAGGGAATCGACCCGCAATCCGTCCGCTTGTTCTCGGCGAACACAGACCTTTAGGATCAACGATGTCGGTGTGAGAATCTCGCAGAACGGGAGCGTCGACGCTCAATGGCTGAGCACGTTTGTGGAAGGTGTTCTGGAAGCGCGTTCTTGATGCAAATCTTAGGTTCGCAGACCTTTTCCTCATAGCCGCATCCTTTGCAATCTCTTGTCTGCGCTAGGAAAGGAGCGGAAACAGTGGGCTCCCAAGGCCTGACGGTACTTAATCTTTTTTTTTTTTTTTTTTTTTTTTTTTTTTTTTTTTTTTTTTTTTTTTTTTTTTGATGAGAGTGACAGATTGGGGAAGGTCCAAAGAATAGCTAGTTACAGAGCATTGGAGTCGCATATGCCACTTCCTGTGCGAGCTCGACTCCACTTCCCAGGCGCGCTCAAGACGTGCCGTGGTAGTAGGATAGATACCTGAGGTATGTACTGTACTGTAAAGAAGTGATCAATCCGCTATCAAAATGCCTATCCTCCCCACCATCACCGCACTGCACTGCGTAGTGTAAGAACGGCTTCGGAATTTCGACCCGCATATCAGTTCGACGATGTAACATGGAAAAAGAGGTGCGTGGTGATTGGCCCGCAATGTTCTCGCAGAAGCTTGGAAGCCTAGGCTGAGGTTGGTTGCTGGGCAACGCGAGCATGGCGCATGTCTACAGAGCTACCAACAACCACCAATCAAACAAAAGAGGATGATGCTCTCCCCGCCTGGGTTGGAAACCGGAATCAAGGCCGATCCGAGGCTCTCAATTTTCCAAGACCGCTCCACATTCCGCGCTGAAGAAGGCCCGGATGGCCCGTTCATGATCATTCGTTTGGATGTGTTGAACCGAGCGACTCCAAACGAGAGAGGGACCCGAGTCCCCAAGATACTAACTAGCCTTGGCCCCGTGCTCTCATCTGCCCTACCTTAACAAGCCACCTCCTCTGGAGTATAGTTACGCACGGGATGTTTACTCCTGGGCCGGACAACACCGAGTAAGAATGCCTTATCCTGATGCATCTCTGTTTTCTTACCCTATCGCGTCAATGAGCCTGGGGACCTGACAGACATCGACCGCATAGCAAGTCTACATCTCTCCCCATTTGAATTCAAGATGGGGTTGCTACCCTTCAAGCTCTTCCGGTCGCGGGAGACAAGGACACAGCAGCTGCCCTTATACAAGGAGGTCCCGGCTCCGAGGACGCGCAAAGCCAAACCACGAACGCCGCGCTCGCCCGTAAAAGAGCGTTATTCCGACTCAGAAGACTCGTCGGATGTTTCCGACGATGGCAACACCACCGACTCGTCCACCTCCAGCTCCGGCAGCTCGAGGCGGACATCATCCCCTGCCTCCTCGGCCGCGGCACCCATGCTCTCCAAGAGGCGGCCCGTAGCTCCGCCACGCCGCGCACCGGTCAGGAGATACCTGTACCGCCTGCCGAACAGGGTCATCCGCTTCCTGTGCTTCGGCATGATCTCGACCATCATCATCTTCATCTTCATTCTGGTCCGGGCCAGCCAGATTGAAAACAGAAGGATGGCAGAAGGGAAGGTGGAAAAGAAGCCAGTGCCGCCCCCCTGGGAGCAGTTCGAGTTTCTCACTCGGTACTACGGCGGCGTCAAGACCATCCTTCCCCTGGCCGACAACACGCCCCAGTACCCGCGGCTGGAGGAAGAGGGCCCCTACAACGCCAGCTACCCGC
Source organism: Thermothelomyces heterothallicus (assembly GCF_042370625.1). NCBI lineage: Eukaryota > Fungi > Ascomycota > Sordariomycetes > Sordariales > Chaetomiaceae > Thermothelomyces > Thermothelomyces heterothallicus. Next base: position 440,070 of record NW_027192564.1, on the reverse strand, counting down.
AGGAGAAACAACAACAACAAGAGGCAAAAGTCCCTCCAAGCAAGGCCTTTGTCGACTACCCGGGGGCGGGGTTGCCCAAGCCGGCTGACGGCATCCGCGAATGCTTCCTTGACAGCCAAAATACCCTCAAGGTGCCTTCCATCCGTTACTTCGAGGGTCGTCCACACGGTTTCCCGGACAATATCCTCGGCTCTTACGAGCTGCTCTCACTCCCGGAGGACATCTGCTTCGACCGCTACGGGAGGTACGGGCCATATGGCTACGGCTACTCGGTCCGGACCGGGGGCCTTGGTATCGGCGAGCACGGCGACCGCGAGGGCGCCGAGGCGGTTTGGAAGTCCGACCGGCGGATCGACTGGCGCAACATCGACTGGGCCGCCGCTCAGCGCCAGTGCTATAAGGCTAATGCCGAGCGCTTCAAGCCGTTGACGGTCCGGGAGGCTCCCCCTCGCGGCTTCTACATCGGCGACGGGCTCGAGATTCCCAAGCTGGCCACGCGTCAACAAGACGACCAAGACCAGCCCCTGCCCACGGACGAGGAGCCCGGGAGCGAAGAGCTCCCAAGGACCGCGGTTGTGCTCCGCTGCTGGGACGAGTTTCCCTGGCGGGAAGAGGACATTGTCAATCTCCGAGCCCTCATCGCCGAGCTGTCCCTGGCCTCGGGCGGCCGCTATGATGTCCACCTCCTGGTGCAGGTGCGCAACGATGCCAGGAACCCCGTCTGGGCCGACGACGACGAATATCGCAGCCGCATCAACGAGACCATCCCGGAAGAATTCCGCGGGATCGCCACGCTGTGGTCCGAGACCCAGATGCTCGCCGTCTACCAAGGTATCCGCGATCTATGGACGAGGGGGCCAGACCTGCCCGTCCACGGGTCCTACCGCGGCCTGCAGATGGCGATGCAGCACTTTGCTTACAACCACCCCGAGTACGACTACTTTTGGCAGTGGGAGATGGACATCCGCTACACGGGCCACTACCACGACCTCCTCTCCAAGCTCGAGCTCTGGGCCAAGGAGCAGCCCCGCAAGGGCCTGTGGGAGCGCAACGGGCGCTTCTACATTCCCCACGTCCACGGCAGCTGGGAGGACTTCAAGCAGATGGCCCGCGTCCAGACGGAGCACGGCACCGTCACCGCCGACAACATCTGGGACTCGGTACAGGTTGGCAACAACGACGGCGGCCGCGGCGGCGGCGGCGGCAGCAGCAGCAGCAATCTCGGCGAAAGACTGGCAACCCCCAAGAGTGAGCAGTCCGTCTGGGGGCCCCTACGCCCGGATTCCCCTGCCGACTGGTTCGAGCACGAGGCCGACCCAGAGCCCCCGACCACGTACGAGCGCGACAAGTACACGTGGGGCGTGGGCGAGGAGGCCGACCTCCTGACGCTCTCGCCTATCTTCGACCCGGACGGCACCACGTGGAAGCTGGCCGACGACATCACGGGGTACAACGAGACCGGGGGCAAGCCGCCGCGGCGGGCGCAGATCATCACGGCCTCTCGCATGTCGCGCCGCCTGCTGCTAACCATGCACCGCGAGACGGCCTTCAAGAAGCACCACGCCTTCCCCGAGATGTGGCCGGCGACGGTGGCGCTGCACCACGGCCTCAAGGCCGTCTTCGCCCCGCACCCCGTCTTCGTCGACCGCGTCTGGCCGCCCGAGTACATGGCCCGCGTCCTCAACGCCGGCCGCAACGGCGCCTCGGGCGGCGGCCGCGCCTCGGTCTACGGCGAGCGCGAGCACAACATGCGCGGCCTGACGTGGTTCTACAACGCCGGCTTCGCCGGCAACCTCTACCGCCGGTGGCTCGGCCTGCGCGTCAACAACGACGGCGGCGAGGAGTTCGAGACCACCGCCGACCTCAGCAAGAACGAGACCTCGGTCGGCACCATGCGCGGCGGCGAGGGCCGCATGTGCCTGCCCCCCATGCTGCTCCACCCCGTCAAGGAGGTCGATCTCCCCGTCGAGAGGGGGCATCCGCAGGAGGAGGAAGCCGCTCCGCCCCCTCCCGCGCTGGATCCTGCTGCTTAACGGTTATTTTTTTCTTTCTTCTTTTCCCTCCCTTGTCCTTTTCCTTTTCCTTGTCATTTTGCTTTTATTCCTTTTTTTTTTGGCTCGAGTTGTTCAGGTTCGGCGTTTGGGTATGATGTGCTAGGAAAGGGAAGAAGATCTGTAGGGTTACGATTTGATGATGAGATATGTAAACAAACAGATGGTTCTGCTTGGAGCTTGGACATGACATGCATTATGCGCCTTCGCGAAGATCGAACAATCCGTCTCAGTTATGTCCCTTCATATGGTAAATGACCCTACTATCGTCGTGGCTGTCACCTCTCAAGGTATGATATGTCCTTCGGCTCGTTTAGTTCATGTTCTTGGTGATCGTATAGGACCCGGACGCATGGGAATAGTTGATGGGACAGGCTTCGTCCAAGACGCCACACCAGAAGATCACCGGCGCCATTTTGGTCTTCCGAGTTTCCCCGTTTGCGCCACACATGCTGATATGTGATTTTGCATTGCCAATGTAATAACACTAACCACGTCGAGAAATGGCCGATTAAACAACCCTCTTGACCTGATTTAGAGAAGAACTGATGTTAGCAGGAACGCTCTTCCAACAATTTCCCCATAGCCTCCGGCGGCACCAGCACCAGCGACGTACCTCGAAGAACCTCCGCAGCCACCAGACCTGGAAGACGCTCTCGCCAATGACGACGCCAATCACAAAGATGTTCCACCACTTGACCCTGCTGTTGGTGCTCTCGGCCGTGTTGCGGTGGGTGCGCTCGCGCACGACGATGTAGGCCTGCTCGTCCTTGACCCGCTCCAGCATCTCCGACAGCTTGCGCACCTCGGCCTCGAGCGGGTCCTGCGGCGCGTCCGCCTCGGACACGTAGACGATGCCGTGCACGTTGAACGAGACCTCCTTGGACGACGCGCCCCAGTGCTCGTTGCCGAAGCAGTAGACGTACTTGCCGTCGTGCCGCGCGTTGAACGTGAAGTCGCCGTTCGACACCGACTTGTCGTTGACCTCGTACCCGCCCACGGGGTTGGTAATCTTAAAGAGAGAGAGAGAGAGGGTGAGGGTGTCAGCAAATATTACTGTTTGCACGGGTCGATCGATGTGCCCCGACTTGGGAATAGGGAAGAGGGAAAGGGAGAAGGGAAAGAGGGAGAGGGAGAGGGGGGGGAACATGTTTCCCGCAGCGTCATACCCAGAAGTCAATGTCGAGGTTGCCGGCGCTGCCAAACTCCCGGTCGCCAACCTGAAAGGTCACCGTCATCTTGTCGCCCGAGTGCAGGTTCTCGTGGAAGCACTCGCGCCCATGCGCCGGGAGCTGGATGTTGTGCGCCACTGCCGAGCTCAGCAGCAAGCTTGCTGAGAGCAGCAGCTTCGCTGCCGTTTGGAGAAACATGGCTGCCTGCTGTCGTCGTGTGGTGGCCCGCGCCGACACTGTGTTTGTTTTGATTTTTCGAGTTCCTGCCAGATATCCAGTGCAGTGCAGTGCAGTGTAGCGCAGTGCAGTTCCTTTTTCGGGCGGCTGCTTTCAGGGATTCGTCAAAGCGTCCAAGGACACCTTGGCGAGTTTTAGGCGGTTGATTGGCTCCAGGGGGACGTCGTCCACTGGATGGCTGGCTGCCAACAACTACGGATTACAACCAATGCAGACAGTGCGCGTGTGGGCCGGCCACGGGGGCACCCAGGTTGCCGACTCAGCAGGCACCTTCTCAGTGAGGGCGACTTGGGCCCCGGACTCGAGGCGGAGCTGCTGAAGGCTGGGTACGGTAGGGTAGGTAGGCCAAAAAAAAAGGAGGTGGCCCCGGTCCAATGTTGTTCCAGGCAACCCAGTACAAGTCAGGTACAGGTGACACGCGGTGGCAAGCAGAGCCATTGTCAGCCAGCGGGTCCGCAGATAAGGTGTCCTCAAGGTAGCGTGCACGGGCCTTGGAACGCCCTGGATGGGACCGCACCCCCGGTCAGCGCCCCAATCACTGCCTTCTCTGGCCTGGATCAGCCCGAGAACAACTTTCAAAATCCAATCCGTTTCCCCCCCAAAAGGCTTTCCTTTCACACCGCCATCGTAGCATCATAACCAGCGCCCAAACTCGCCGGTAAATAACCGCGTCGCCATCTCGGTCTGTCTTGGAGATTAATACCGAATAGTAAGTCGCTTTCTCTGTCGGCCGACTCCTCTCCGGTGGGTTTAGCGGCTTCGGCTTCTGCCTCGGTCTGCCTGCCGCCCGCTGCCTTCGAACCTCTTTGTCCCTGAAGGCCCCAAATCCCATCCACGCCCAAGTCTTGCGCGTCCCAGGACCCCAGCCTGCGCGTGGCTGCCTCACAATCCCGCTGCCCGCTGCCCACTGGTCGCTGACTAGCTTCCTTTGCCGGCGGTCTGGGATGCTTGGAGCCTCTGACCCCCAAGGGGACGCGCTGTGTATATCTGTCCTCAGATCAGATCACGCCAGTCAGCGGCCTTAAACCCACCATCCCCCCCCCAAAGTCCGGATTCCCTCGTGTCGCATTGTTACCGGATCCCTTTCGTTCAAAAAATCAAAGCCTTTCCCCTCCCCTCCCCTTCATTGCACACTCGCGCCATTGTTCGATTGCTTACATATCGGGCCTCGACAGATACCAACCCCTCTACTTCTCTCGGCTTGACCATTCAACACCACCAAGATGGGCCTAGGAGGATCCAAGATGTGGAGCTGGCTCTCCCTGCTCATGAAGCAGAAGGAGATGCGCATTCTCATGGTTGGTCTTGACGCGGCCGGAAAGACCACCATTCTGTACAAGCTCAAGTTGGGCGAGGTCGTCACTACCATCCCGACCATCGGTACGGTCCATTCCCGATCCTGAGCAGGGCGGCTTGCACTGCTCCTCTGGCGCGACCAGGCGCGAAATGCTAACTTTGTCGTCCCTCCAAGGCTTCAACGTCGAGACCGTCGAATACCGTAACATTCAGTTCACCGTCTGGGATGTCGGTGGCCAGGACAAGATCCGTCCTCTGTGGAGACACTACTTCCAGAACACCCAGGGTATCATCTTCGTCGTCGACAGCAACGACCGTGACCGTGTGCCCGAAGCCCGCGAGGAGCTGCAGCGCATGCTCAACGAGGACGAGCTGAGGGACGCCCTTCTCCTGGTCTTCGCCAACAAGCAAGATCTTCCGGTGAGTATTCGCATTGCTCCAGTCTAGCAAAGACGAGCTGCTGACGACGCCGGTCTAGAATGCCATGAGTGTTGCCGAGATCACAGACCAGCTCGGCCTCCACAGCCTGCGGCAACGCACCTGGGTACGATACCCACCCCTGCCACTGCACGATCCTACCCGTACTAACCGTGCCGCAGTACATCCAATCCACCTGCGCCACCTTGGGTGACGGTCTCTTCGAAGGTCTCGACTGGCTCGCCCAGGAAATCAAGAAGCACAACTAAAGCAATCCTGCAACACCGGGGACCGGTCCTCCTCGCCCCCCCTTAGCCAAGCATGGCTCGATTGTGCTCTATCAGATATTCCACGTTAGGCAAACAGTCGACTAGCCCATAGATCAGCAGCTCTGGCGGTTTGGTGCATGCATCGTGACCACCGCTTACGAACGAGAAGATGAACGCGGGGAGGGTGGCCGACACTCATTTTGAAACTCCTGGTCACTTTTTCGGAAAGACGGAGGAGGCGCACTGGGTTGGGATCATGTACAATTTGATACACTCGTCAGGGAGAGACAAACAGTTCACTCACTGCTTTCCTCGACCCCAGAGACCAGGCCAAGTGGCTTCGCCGTATGTGCTGTACCGAGAGGATCGGAGAAGAGAACGAGTGCCTGGCCCGGGGGAAACACGCAGCGGGTTGTGCTTGGTTGTGCTTGGAGTATAACGCGAGCAAGGGCTGTAAACAGTACGGGTAATCATCAAATGTCGATTTTGCGGTTTCTGCTCTTTTCTTTTGCTCTTGCTTTTCCTACTTTGAAATTCTCCCGTTGTCCCACCCGTTCGAGACGCGAACATGTTTTACACCGCGAGGTGCAACAATAGGCAGTAACTCCAGCATGTGCAAGTGTGCGGGAGAGTGTGTGTGTACCGGGTGTGTGTATTTGTCTATACCTCTCAGGCAGGTCAAGGAGACTGGAGTCCGTCTAGATATGGAGGACATTAATATTGATCGGCCCCTTCCAGGGAACCATGGGCGCCATGAATTAATTCATCCTCGGGATCCGAAAGGCGCACAATATACGATGCTATGTCGTTCTACTACTACTCAAGTAAAGACTCTCCGTCGAGGCGCATATATTGCCTGCGAGGTTAAGCCGGTGGTGGGGCGGGAAAGGCGCACGAAGATGAACGTGATGGAAAATGAACATGGCGGAATTTTTGGATTGAGTGGGCTTAGAGCTACCTAGTATGCTACATTTATACATGATATGCTTCCTGTTCCTTGGGGCTGACAACCTTCTATCCCGCCGGTGGCATGCCATCCTTTCGAACACCCCGTAAATGATTCTCCCTTCCGCGGAACGCTTTTCCAATGACGACGTGGCGAGTCGGACAACAAAACGGATATACCCCAACATAATATACATTATTGTACACAAAATAAAAATCATCGTAAATCGTCATCAATAGCCAAAGGATGCCGAGCATCTAGCGTCAGGCCGTGGCCGCGGTCTCCTGTTCCGCCGCGCCGCCGTCGCCAGCGCCGCCGTGCAGGGCCGAGATGGTCAGTCCGTCCTTGTCGTCGTTCACCGTCACGACGGCAGTGTCGCCCGTCTTGATCTCTCCGCGGATGATCTTGTCGGCGAGCCCGTTGCCGATCTGCGTCGTGATCAGGCGGTTGAGCGGGCGGGCGCCGAACTTGGGGTCGTAGCCGCGCTCGGCCAGCCACTGGCGCACGTCGTCGGCCGCGCTCAGCGTGATGCGCCGGTCGCTGAGCCGCTCCTGCAGCTCCCGGAGGCGGATGTCGACGATGTCGCGCAGCGCCGGCAGCGAGAGGCGCTTGAAGACGATGAAGGAGTCGATGCGGTTGAGGAATTCGGGCGGGTACTGCGACGAGACGACGTCCATGACGGCGGATTTGACCTTGGGATCAATCTCGCCATCGGGGGTTTCTTGGTACGGGTGGCTGGAGTCCGCACCGACCAGGATGTCGGCCCCCAGGTTGGAGGTGAGGACGATGATGGTGTTTCTGAAGTCGACCTTGTGGCCCTGGGCGTCCGTCAGGTAGCCCTCGTCCAGGACCTGGAGGAGCAGGGCCGAAATGTCGCGGTGCGCCTTCTCAAACTCGTCGAAGAGGAGCACTGCGTAGGGCTTGCGCCGGACGGCTTCGGTCAGCTGGCCAGCGTCCTCGTAGCCGACGTAGCCCGAAGGAGCACCGATCAGGCGGGAGATGGTATGCTTCTCCTGGAACTCGCTCATGTCAAAACGGACAACGGCGGATTCGGTGGAGAAGAGAAAGCCGGCGAGCTTCTTGCATAGCTCCGTCTTGCCGACGCCAGTGGGGCCGAGGAAGAAGAAGGACGCGAGCGGCCGGTTCTCGCCGCTGAGGCCGGCTCTCTGCATCCTCACCGCATCTGCGACTGCCTTGAGGGCCTCGTCTTGGCCACGGACAGACTCGCGTAGGATATCCTCCATGTGGATCAGTCTCTCAGTGTGACCGCTCGTGAGCTTCGAGACCGGAATTCCGGTGACCCTCGAGACAACGTTGGCGATATCGTCTGCCGTGACCGAGTCATGGATCAAAGCGCCCTCGTCTGCTGGCCTCTCGCCGTCCTTTGGCAGTTTCTTCTCGAGGTTCGGAATGACGCCGAATCTCAGCTCCGACGCCCTGGCAAAATTGCCTTCCCGCTGCGCCATCTCCAATTCTATCCGGGCTTTGTCGAGCTCGGCTTGAGTCTGTTTGATGGCGTCGATCTCGGCCTTTTCTTTCTCCCACTTCTCCGACAAGGCTCGCGCTTCTTCTTGGTAGTTGCTGAGATCGGCCTCGAGCTTCTCCCGCCGCTCTTTGCTTGCGACGTCCTTTTCTTTCCGGAGGCTCTCGAGCTCAATCTGAATGGTCACGATCTTCTGATCGAGCCGCAGGATATCCTCGGGTTTGCTTTCTTGCTGTAGCCTAAGGGAGCTTGCGGCTTCGTCCATCAGATCGATCGCCTTGTCGGGCAGGAAGCGGTCGGTAATGTAACGGTTCGATAATGTTGCGGCGGCAACCAGCGCACCGTCGGTGATACGGACACCGTGGTGAACCTCATACTTGTCCTTGATACCGCGAAGGATGCTGATTGTGTCTTGTACCGTTGGCTCGCTGACGAGGATCGGCTGAAATCGTCGGGCGAGAGCAACGTCCTTTTCAATCTGTCGGTACTCGGCCAGCGTCGTGGCGCCGCAGCATTGTAGTTCGCCCCTCGAGAGAGCGGGCTTTATAAGGTTCGACGCGTCGATGGAACCCTCGGCCTTGCCGAGCCCGAGAAGGGTATGGAGCTCGTCGATGAAGAGAATGACCTCGCCGTTTGATTGTTGGACCTCGGTCAGCACCTTCTTGAGTCGCTCCTCGAAGTCTCCTCTGAACTTTGCGCCGGCAATGAGGGATCCGAGATCAAGAGCAACGACCCGTTTGTTCTTGATACTCTCTGGGACAGCACCCCGCACAATCTCCAGAGCCAGCCCTTCGAGAACAGCCGTCTTGCCAACGCCGGCGCTGCCGATCAGGACGGGATTGTTCTTCGTCCGCCGGGAGAGGATTTGTATTGTCCGCTGAATCTCGGCCGATCGTCCGATGACAGGGTCCAACTTGCCCGCCTTCGCTTTCGCTGTCAGGTCGACTCCGTATTGCTCGAGCGCCGGCTTTTCTGGCTCGCCTCCGAGATTCATGCGGTACGTGCCGCCGGGCGGATGTGGCCTGCCATTGGAGTATGTTCGAATCGCGACGCTGGGAAGAAGTCGTAGGGAGTTCGTGGCCGCCGTTATCCGCGGGGCAGCCGAAAGTGACCGTGGAATTTGAGGCTGTCGCAAGGAGCCCCTCGAAGCAGCGGCGAGCCGCCTCGACGCAGTTGACGCTGCTAGTTGTAGTCTTGCTTGCATCTTACGAAATTGGTTTCAAGATCGAGAACAGAGATAATTGCATCAATAGCGCAGATGCAAAGCGTATCTCACATCTCTAATGTCCGTCCCGAACATCCGAAAACGGTGGCGATCCTAAAGCGGCCATGCGATGCGCCAGAGAGCTGGAACTTGTGACGAATGCTCTCGCAGCTTCTCAGACCCACCCGCTCTCTTATCTTATCAGAGTTCCATCGTTTTGTTGGTTGGGCCTGGGTCCGTGCTTCCATTTATTGACTTTTTAAGGAGTTCAAAATAACGGAATTTTTTTTTTCGCTTCTTTCCAATAACCAGCAAGACGGCCAAGGGTGTTGGTTGTCGGCGGCCAACTGGTTGTCAACAATTTTGCCCAGTGATGTGTAAGGTATGTACCTTTCGGTTTGCTCTGATCTGCTTCCCGACAATCATTCTATCTTTTCCTGATGATACATTTTGGTCCGTGTTGCCGAAGCAGCCTCAAGACCTGCAGATGAGGACAAACTCCTGCATTGACATGCGTTTCTGATTCTATATTCTGTATTTTGGCATACTGGGACTGTTTTTCCCGGCATTCGCTAATCATTCCTGCGCGCAGATGGTTGACCTTGTTTCGAAAGGCTTTCCACGGATCACGTCTGCTTGTTGAATCTCCAACCGGTCCAACTACGGAAACCACGGAACCGTTGTTTCTCTAAAGCTCTTGGGTGTTATCCGGCTTAGTAGGTGTTGCTGAAGACGCTCAGCGCCACCGGACTTATCGGTTGGTAGTACGGCTCGTCTTGTAGCAGGTTCAATTGTGCCCTCTACTGGGAACCTACAGCACTCCAAAATCAATAGCAAAACAAGAAATATACGGATTATATGTGTGCCTCCGATAAATCCATTCGCTATGGGATCAAGCTCCTGGCCGATTCCACACATGTCAACACGTCCCAATATCGATCGGATAGAGGCTTGCTTGCTGAATATCAATGATGTGCTACTTGAAAAACGTGCTGTTAAGTTTACGAGTAGGCAGGAGCCTTGTAAAGGCAACTTGTGTACATACGGATGACATAGGACAAGCAGAGTAGCATGAAGTGAAAGTGGGGACAACCGCGCTGTCCAATTGATGCCCTGCACCTAGCATCTGGCAATCCCGACGCGGCGCGACGCAACTCGCTCCTGCCCCTCCAAACCATCAGCAATCGATTTTTAAAGTCTGCACGCGCCTTCAACATAACTTAATTCAACTGGACGGTCCAGCAAAGCTTCTTTAAGATGCCTATGTACGGAGATCTGGGCAACAAATTGGTACGGAACTGGTCTAGCTGCCAGTCTCTCATTCTCTCATTCTCTCATTCTCATCACTGACCCACTCATACCAGGTTCAACATGCCAAACGAACACAGAACCTGGCGCATCTGCCGCCGTATCAGACCGAGCTTGTCCGTGCTGTGACCCGAGAGGTGCGAGACTTGGACAAAGATGTGGCGAGCCTGCTCGAGCCATTCCAGGGTTCGTTCGACCCCTCAGCAGACCAAGCCACGGCATGCACCTTGCTGGTCAACCACCTGTCCATGCGCAGGAACAAACGCTGCCTTCTTGCATACCACAGGACGCGTACCGACAAGCTCGAGGAGCTGGTCTGGAAGGGGGTCGACATCCTCGACCTTGCTGGTCAACAGGCAGGTGGCGCTAATGGTGCGCTTGCCGCCGAGAGCGGAGGAAGCAGCAGTCTGAGCCCTCAGGAAGAGGATTACGTTCGCCAATACGGAGATTTACTCGCTGCCTACAAGGGGCAATGGACAGACATTGACTTGACCGGGAGTCTCGAGCCGCCAAGGGATCTATTCATCGATGTGCGGGTGCTGAAGGATGCGGGCGAGATCCAAACAGAATATGGGTAGGTCTCCGTCAGGTTATTTCCGGGGTCCTCCCATTCCGAGCTGGGGAGCGGAGCTGATTTGTCTTGCAGCGCCATCAACTTGACAAAGAACAGCCAATTTTATGTCCGCCAAGGCGATGTGGAACGATTGATCGCTCAAGGCTACCTTCAAAAGCTTGGTTGAAGCTCCGTTCTATTGAAGTGTTTCTTGGTACTTTGAAAAGGCCAAGGGATTCCGACCGGACCTTCGCACATCCATCCACCGATACGTTAAGGCACCATGGTAAAAAAGGCATGGGTCCAAGGATAGTTCAAGATTCCCCCTGGCCTGTGGCCACTCATGCGGGTGGGTGATCGAGTTCGCGGAAGGTGGTACAGACTGGAGGGCAGCTGGCGGTAGCTCGCCACAATGGTGGCGGAAGACGAGGTCCCTTTTGCGCCAACACACCAGGGAGCAAACGGCAATGCCATATAACCATGGCGCCATGCTATGTAGTCCTTACGCAGTACTGATGCGCCCCGCTCGGCGGCACCCGCCGTGTCCGTATGACGGGCCGGAATGCGGACGTGCATATCCGGGGCCTTGCAGCTCAAGGGAAGCAGTACGCAAGACGAAGCATCGAAGGCTGGGGGGAAGACGGGAAACGAAGGCTAGCTCCCATTTCGAGACACTGTGCATGGGACCTGGTATATTGGCTCAATTGGGCACGGGGATGTTGGTAGGTCCGAGGGAGCCTCCCAAGTATGACGGCCCGACTGCGGGCGCACACTCGAGGCCTGTCGTACTTGGCCATCAAATCCCTCGTCTTGGATATCATCAGGTAGTATCCGTACAGTGGGATATCGAGAGTTGGTTTGCAGCTGCACTGGCCAATCCACGCCCAGCGGCCAGTGACATCCCGCAGTGAGCGGCCGCATCCCCACCCCGCCGCAGCAAACCAGGAATTCAACAGACCTGCAGCACGGGCTGGCCAGGAAAATTTCTTGCCAATCGGGAGGCGGCACTTCACAGTAGGTGTACTGTATCGCCCTGAGACCAGATCACGATGCAGTAAACAAGTTGTAGCTAAGGTCTCTAGGAAAACAAGACTCGTAGAGGTTGATTTTGAATGTGAAGAGAATTGAAGATATGGCACAACTACACGATTATGCTTAGCAATTTAGATCGGACTTGATTCCCATGGAGCAGGTGCTTTCTCCAGTCCCAGGACGTGCCTTGGCTGCCCCAGCGGCTCAAAAAGTCAATCCACACTGTTATTGCATCATCCTACATTTGCCTGTCGTTCTGCCCCGCCGACCCGCGTCTTGTCAACGGTCCAGGCCTTCATGTATCTCAATTAGGAGGTGAGGAATTGGACCCGTACGGTAGCATGCCGGGCTTCAGCACAGAGCTAGCGGCTGAAAGTTTGGAATCTAGAGGAATCTGTACCCATACCAGCAGTAAGTGAGTGCTTGGATACCATGGACTGTTGGCCGGAAGTTACGACCTTCCATAGCGCACAGGTGGGGCCCCCACCAACTGAAAATACCACGGCCCGTCTTGCGGCTTATCTGTGATCGCCTTCACATGGTAACCTTATTTCCATTGCCGATTCCATCATGTTACCCATTCCGCCCGCTGCTTGACGTGCTGCTCGAATCAACCAGTTGTCCCGCGCGGGCCGGTAATCCAGCTGCTTTAGGAGCTGCTGTCGACTCCAATCCTCCCCTTTCCGGCGCTCGGTACATACATCCCATGCATCGACCTACCTTGCGCAAGTCGCTCGTCATCGCAAGGGTCTGTGTCGTTTGCCCTGGTGGAACCACCATGTACACGCTGTTGGCAAATCTGCTGCAGACCACGCCTTAACCATCTGTTACCCATTTCATCATGTCGTCGCCGGGTCTCGGCCGCTCGTGGGGGAGGAGTCCCTCCTTCGCCTCGTCCCATTCGCAAGAAGAAGAACTCCCATCCGCCTCGAGCCAACTACAGCTCTCCCGCAAAACCAGCAATGATGGAAAGTTACTCTCTTCTTCGGCGAGTTCAGTCACGTACCGGGAACCTCTGAGGTCCTTCATCCATGGTACCGTCAGAGGCCGTCTAGGTGAGGCTCCTTGCCAAAGCTTACGCGGGAGGGCTGATGCTGACAACCAGGGACCAGCACCGCTCGACAGTGCAGAGTCGGCACGCTCAGTGCGCGAGGAAACCGCCGAGATAGCCGACTACTTTCTCTCTGACAAGCCGGACGCCAGGAGCAGCCCGTTCCCTCGCCGAGCGCAATCTGCGTCCTCCCCAACACCGCGACCTTCCGTGGAGTCACCTGGTCCCGAGTCAGGCCCGTCACGGTCCACCGATACAATAGCCGAAGTTTCAGAGCCGCCCTCTCCCCAAGACACTCACGAGCCTGCCGGTCCTTCGATGCTCACAACTATGTTGAAGAGGTCACCACCGGACAAAGACGACTTCATTACGCCAAAGGAGCGCAATTCACATGAGGGCGGCATCCCAGCCGAGGAAGCTGACGACGAGGAAGAGGCCCCGCTGAGCAGGGTACAAACCGTCGAGTATCGGCCGTTGGATCCCCGTCCGGATCATTCAGACAACACCAACGAGACATCACCGTTGCTGGCTGCCGCAGCGTGGGAACGTTCGGGGGGGAGCTACGGGGCTGGCCACCAGGATCATCAAGATGCCGACTTGGAGGGCCGGAAGAGTCTTCTCCGAAAGAAGTGGCTGGCAAGAACGGCCGATTCCCTGCGGGAAACCAGGGCCCGAGTGGTTATTATCCTCCCGGCAATTGGCAACCCAAAGCGTTGGGATCGCCATCTCCTTTGGGAAAATGTCGTTGTCGCTCCGATTGCCTGTCTTCCCGCCGTCATCGTCGGGTTGCTTCTCAACATCTTGGACGCACTGTCATACGGTGAGCTTCATCGTTTGAATTTGGTTGTCCGTCCGTTGACTCGGCACAGGCATGATCTTGTTCCCTCTGGGAAGCCCCATCTTCGCGAGCTTAGGGTCTGCCGGGATATCAATGTTCTACGTCAGCTGTATCATTTCGCAGCTAACGTTCTCATCGGGGAGCATATTCAAGGGTGGCGTTGGCTCTGAGTTGGTGAGTCCTCCATAACACACCCTCCTCCCCCC
>NW_027192564.1:342083-425982 GCF_042370625.1 Thermothelomyces heterothallicus | reverse complement strand
CCTCCCCCCTTGCATACACCCGGCATCGTCTCACATCAGGCAGATCGAAGTCGTGCCCTTTTTTCACAACATGGCTGGCACCATCACCGAGATAGTCGGGCAAGAGAATCCAGACGCTGTTATTGCAACGACTATTACATCATACGCGCTAAGCTCGATGCTTACTGGCGCTGTGTTTTACCTGATGGGGAAGTTCAAGTTTGGCTACCTCGTCGGCTTCATCCCTCGGCACATCCTGATCGGCTGCATCGGAGGAGTTGGGTGGTTCCTGATTGCTACGGGATTTGAAGTAACAGCGAGGATGGACGGGAAGTTCAGCTATAACCTGGACACACTCAAACGGCTCATGCAGCCCGACACCGTTCCCCTGTGGATCACCCCCCTTACCCTGGCCGTGATCTTATTCTACGGGCAGTCCAGGATCACGTCCAAATTTTTCCTCCCGCTCTACATTCTCATGATACCCGCGGTCTTCTACGCGGTGACCGGTGCTCTGAACCTGCTGAATCCGGACACCCTCCGGGACGCCGGCTGGATATTCGAAGGCCCGCCCGCAGGGGAACCTTGGTGGTATTTCTACACGCTATACAGTAAATTCTCCCCACATTTGCGCGTCCAAACCGGCCCATAGCTAACGAGTAGTGCAGAACTGAACCTGGTCCACTGGGGGGCTATTGCACAGTGCATCCCGGCAATGTTCGCCTTGACCTTCTTTGGCGTGCTCCACGTTCCTATCAATGTCCCGGCCTTAGCTCTGAACACGGGCGAGGATCATGCCAACCTCGACCACGAGCTCAAGCTGCACGGGTACTCGAACTTTCTCTCTGGCGCGGCAGGTAGCATCCAGAACTACCTCGTCTATTCCAACAGTCTATTCTTCATGCGCTCCGGTGGTAACACCCGCCTGGCCGGGTTCGAGCTAGCATTGTTCACCTTCTTGGTCATGCTAATCGGCCCCTCGCTGATCGGCTACATCCCCGTCATGATGGTCGGCGTGCTCATCTTTGACCTTGGTTTTGAGCTTCTTCTCGAGGCCGTGTGGCAACCGAGGAAGAAGCTAAAGCCGGTCGAATATTTTACCGTCCTGGTGATTGTTTTAGTCATGGGAACTTATGACTTCGTGGTCGGCATCGGCGTGGGAATCCTACTCGCGTTCATGTCCCTAACGTTCCAGACATCAAGGGTGTCCGCCGTCAGAGCGAGCTACTCGGGCGACATTGTTGGGTCAACGGTGAGAAGGAACCCGACTCAACAACACTACCTGCGGCAGGTCGGCCGCCAGATCAACATCATCAAGCTTTCGGGCTACCTATTCTTCGGCACCATTGTCGGCGTGGAGGATAGGATTCGCGCCCTCATTTCCGACGAAGAGTTCAAGAGATGCCCCATCAGGTTCTTGGTATTGGACCTTTGGCTGGTGACTGGTGTCGATTACTCCGCCGCCGAGGTCTTTAACACCATCAGCCGCCTGCTAGATAGCAAGGGTATCGAACTCGTTATCAGCGGCGTGGACCCGGAGCACGGCCTAGGCCGTAACCTGAGGGCTGTCGGGCTCGGCGAAGACGGTGTCGAGGTCAAGCTCCTCCCCGAACTGAACTCGGCGCTCGAGTACTGCGAGAACGAACTTCTCAAAACCCTCTTCGTCAACCAAGAAGACTCGGACAGCACGCTCACGACTTCGACGGCGAACCTCGACGTGCCGAACCAGCCATGCGCCCTCGCATCATCGGCCGTCATGCTAGGCTCGTCCCCGCGGCGCGACCATCTCCGCGAGGCCGCCCGCAACTCGCTCGGGCAGGTTAAAGCGAAAAGACCGACGCGCTGGCAGAGCTTCAAGGAGCCGCTCCGGCTGATGCTGCAGATCTTCCGCGACGTAAGCGACAAGAACGAAGACTTTTGGTTTCGGGCGGTGCGCTACTTCAAGCGCGCCCATTATGCGACCGGCACGGTCCTCTTCCGCCGCGGCGAGCGCGCCGAGGCCTTCTACCTCATCGAGTCTGGAATCCTGAGGGCCGAATACGATCTGCCGCAGGGGTGGTTGTTTGAGAGCATCGTAGCGGGGACCACGTGCGGGGAGTTACCTTTCTTCTCCGAGACGAATCGCACGGCGACGTGCGTCGTCGAGAGGGAGGCGGTTGTGTGGGTAATGGACCGGGAGAGCTGGGCGCGGCTGCAAAAGGAGGAGCCGGATGTTGCACAGGAACTGCTGCGGATCTCGCTCAAGCTGACGAGCGAGCGCATGTCGGTTATTACGAGTTATACGCTAACTATGGCTGGATAGTGCGTGGAAAAAAAGCATGACCTGGGTGGTTTTTTTTTTTTTTTTTTTTTTTTTTTTTTTTTTTTTTTTTTTGCTTCGAGCGAACATTGGGAAGGAAAAAGTTGTTGGTCGAAGGAAGTCTTTTGACAACTAGAGTGCGACTAGTGTTCATATAACATGTTTACTGATTAGTGAGCTGCAAGTAGAGCCGATGCATGGGGCCGTACGGTTTTTCCAGCGCTGATCTAGAGATCAATAAGGTCCTCTCTTGTTGTTGTCTCGAAGCCAGCAGCGCTGTCAACATGTGAAAGGGTTAGGGTTGTACATACATACGCACATGAGCACATACCGTGGAAGTTCCCGTACAGTATGGAGTACGGAATACTCCGTACACATCTTACTCTCTCCTTCCACGTTTGGCAACCCGTGGCAAGTTTTTTCAGAATGACATCCCGGAAGTTATGGCCGTGTAACGCCCGCTTAGTTATTGGTACCTGCATAAATCAGATCGAACAGCGCCCCGCTGGCCGTGCCGCGCCCTGCCACTGATGGAGGGCGGTGCAAGACAATGTCTCTCTATTGAATACCCGCCGCGGAGAGCCTCGCCTGTGAAATCATTTCGCCGGCGTTCCAACTGCCAAAAATAACAACACGGTGAACCTCCTACCGCCATCATGACCCTCCACTCCGTCCTCGGCATTCCCCGCGTCAAGAAGCGCTCATCCTCGTCTGCAACGAAGCGCTCTTCATCGTCTGCAACCCCGACATGGACGGCCTCGTTGGCCCGGACAAAACCTGGCACCGGCGCCACCAGGACCAGTTCCAACAAGGCTGTTCAGCCCAGAGACGATTCAAGTGACCGATACCACCAAAGACTGCCCAATCTCGGCCCCGCTTCCCTTCCCGTCCCATTACCATCTCTCCCGACCTCTGGAGGAACGGCGTCGGCGTCGGCGTCGGCGCCAAACCCAATCGAGATCCACGAGCACATCCTCGCCACCATGTTCTCCCCGCTTCCCGGGAACGGCACCGGCAAGGGACTCGGCTCGGCACGGATCGCCGCCGTCCTACAGTTCCGTGCCGCCGTGCCCCGCGTCGTCTCGGTACCCCACCTGCTCCAGGCGCTGCTATCTTGCTCCTCTTCCTCCTCCTCCTCCTCACCGGCGGCGGCGGAGCGCGCGATCGCCGCTACGGTGCGCCGCGGCGAGGGCCGGCGCGTGCGCATCCCGACCCTGGCCGGCGGTGCCGCCGGCTCCGAGCTGTTCGTGCGGGCCGCCGAGCTGGAGGCGCTCGTCGGCCGGTGCGCGGCCCTCCGCGAGGACCGCGTCGGCGAGCGGTTCCTCGCCTGGCTGGGGCTGAACCCCGGGCGGGAGAGGCTGGTCGAGGAGGAGGGCGGGCTCGGGAGGAGGGAGGTGGACGCGCTGGTCAAGGCCGGGTTTCTGACGGCGGTGAACGGTCACGGGGCCTGCGGTGGCGGTTCTGCCACGGGCGGGGCCGCGCTACGGGCGAGGCCGGAGGCGAGGTACAACACGGTCAGCCTCGAGACGGTGGCGCGGGCGGCCGCTGGGTCGGCTGCCGCGGTCGGCGGGGAAGGGGTGCTGCATGCGGCTGGCGGCACCGGGGCGAGGAGCTTGGGGCCGGCGGCCGAGGAGCCGGCGGGCAGCGAGTTCAGCGTCGCGGTACCCGGGAGCGGGGTGTTCCTCAAGCTGGCGTCGGCCGCGCTGGAGCACCTGGCGGACCTGCTGAGGAAGACGCCGTACCGGGAGATGTCCGAGTCGGACCTGCGCGAGAAGTGGGACGGCGGCGTCGTGGGCGACAGCGACATCGCCCAGGCCAAGAAGTCGAGGGGCGAGTTTGCGGGTGTCATGCCGGGCCGGACCAAGAAGTGGAAGGAGTTTCACGGCTTGGCGTTCGACTGGGTGCTGCGCGAGGCCGTCGGTGCCGGCGTGGTCGAGGTCTTCGAAACGCAGTCCGTCGGCCGCGGCGTGCGTCTGGTTTGAACAGCTCAGGGTGAATATCACGTTGCCGAGCGGTACAACAAGCAGACTTGAGTTTCCTCGAGAGGCGGCTCGAGTGGTGGCACACCTAGCCCGGGGACCCTGAGCGTTCCTGGCGCCGACCAGCCATCTACTCCAGACGTCAGAGGGCAGCTTCCCGGGCCTTCCGGTGAGAGGAGCGCTCATTCAGCTCGCCTTAGTAGCCATGCTGAGGCTTCAGTTGTCTGAACTAGTATGCAACTCAAACCAAGCCCCGCCCCCCTCTCCTCACAACCAAAACTCCTGGGCGCAGCGTTTGGTTCTCCTCCCACCCGGCCGACGGTAATGCGTTGGTGCCCGGGGAATTCTCAAGATGAATATGTGCCCGGAGTCTATGCGATCCGCTGCCGCATCAAAAGTTTCAGGGAGGGATGGTGGCAGCTTTGTGCCCTGAAACAGGGGTCCAGCAAATGGCTGTTCCCATGACGATTGCCATGGTTTACATCAAACACGCAGGAAGGCTCTATCACAGCTTTCGGGGACTATCATCTTCACCAGGCTATAGATAACTCTCCAGACACGATGCATGGCCTGTCTTCGAAGGCTTTACTCTCAACCGCCAGTGGCTATTCAGGAAGGGTGGGGATGAACGCAGCAGAAGCAACCATCCTTTTTTCTACATAACGAATGAGCACCACAGAAATGTGTGTAACTTATGGTATCGGAATGTACCAACATACTGATAGTTCGGCTGATCTTCTCTCTCGCTGCTCGAATGATTGGCCGATCATGATCGTTCTCAGTAGAAACTCTGGTTTCTGTGAGAGTTGATCCTATCAACTTCTCTAGGATCTTAGCGAACACAACACTCTCGTTCTCATGGGAATCACCATCGGGCCGCAAGATCGCGGCTGAAACAGCGCGCGACTCGCGGGAAACCAGACACCGGCTTTGATTCGGGCGGAAAATGGGCAGCTTGACTCGGGTAACTCTGAAACCTGTTACACCGCATAGTGTGTGGGCATTGTGGTTAAGATAGTCCGGGTCTGCCCCATAAGCCTCCCTATATCAGCCCGACCATACACTACTCTGTAGTGAATGTGTCTTAATGAACTTGTCATATAGTTAAAGTAATCCGTATTTTCTTGGCGTAGACGTACTTGCCGCCTGTACGTCCAAGCATGTAAGGGGGGGATCCGGATTACATAGGAGGATAGCCGTTGACGTTCTCCTCCGTTCGCCGCTGATCTCCGCAGCACACCCACGTTAATCGATGGTTAAACTGCGGGGCCAAGTTAACTGTTTCGGCGGGTGGCCGATGTCTGAGAGCCTGTCCTGGCCAAACCAGGCCCGAGGCTCTGGGTTTCTTTTTCTTTTTCTTTTTTTTTTTATTTCCGATCTCTAACTACGCCTTTGGCGGGCGGTTGACGGCTAAAATTGAAACCGGAAAACAAGAGAACGAAATAGTTATAGAAACCGTT
Source organism: Thermothelomyces heterothallicus (assembly GCF_042370625.1). NCBI lineage: Eukaryota > Fungi > Ascomycota > Sordariomycetes > Sordariales > Chaetomiaceae > Thermothelomyces > Thermothelomyces heterothallicus. The sequence goes on along the minus strand of NW_027192564.1, from coordinate 420,265 downwards.
TTCATGCCGAGAGCCCCGCTGTCGAAGTGCTGGCATCTGCAAATGGGCGGCCTGAAACGGTGCGAGTATGTGTACGTGGTTCGCCTCCATTTCAAGATGACTCGACGGATGCGCAGCAACGTATGTACGGATGTACGGAATACAAGAATGGCATATGGAATTTTTTTCTGGTTACCATTGTCTTCGTGATCGCTGGGTTACATTTAGATTCTCAACTGCTGCGTAACCAAGGTACGCAGTATGCGTGACGGAACTGGAAGCAACGCTGCAGCAGCGGTCGCCTTGCATCAAGCAGTGGGGAGCTCCCACGCCTGTCGAAAACGCACGGTCATCCGTTGTAAGCGCCAACGATGCTGCGGATGTCTACGGATTTCCTTTATTTTTTTTTTGTTCCATAGCTGAATGTTTTGTTTTTTGTTTGTCTCTTATTTCAACCCTTGCTTTTCTCTCTCTCTCTCTCTCTCTCTCTCTCTCTCTCTCTCTGAGCGACGCCCCTCTTAACTTCTCCGTATTTGCGGTCCTCCGATTTTAGCCTTTGGCCGGTTTGCTGGATGTTGTTTCTCGAAGCGGAGGAACTTGGGCCGCTTTCCGGTCCATTTCCCCAGCAGCGTGTGGCTCCCCTGAATCTTGAGGGCCGGCTTCAGGCCGGCATCGCCAAGGACCGATCTTGTGGAGTGATCTTTGAGGTCTTCCGCTACAGAGTAATCACAAGGGTCCTCCACAGGACCCGGGTGACCCCTCCTCTTGGTTGAGGGGCGCAAGAGGCCCGACGTGCGAGGAGCTGGCCCGCGTTTTGCAGGGACGCGACACTGAGAATGAGTTCTTTCCCTTTCCAACTAACTTAGTTATTGTAGACGTACGCAGTCGGGTAGTTACCAACGGCAAAACCCCACGCTTCCACAAGTCCCTGATAGGGCACGGAGTAGCGTGGGCAGCTATCCTACCCATGCACAAGTTGATCTGGTATGCCGGCCAATGTGATGTTGGAATCAATGCGACTCATGGGGTGTGATGTGACGGGGCGCGCAGAGTTGATCCTCGGCGCTGTCTGCGGGCCTGGTTGGTGTCGAGTTGCAAACCCCCCGGTCCTGCAGGGCCGGCAACTTCAGTACGGGTGGCAGGCATCCTCGCCGAACCATTGCCGCGAGAACCGGATGGCCATGAATTCATTTCTTTAGATTCTGGCTGTGGCCCTGGTAAAGAGCCATCGACTAAATATGTTCTGTCAATCTCTGAGTACATCAGAGCGAGACGGGTGCGAGAGCATAAATAATACTCACTCTGTTTGGTTCCTACGGAATAATTGTCGAATCATGGACGATTTTTCTTTTTTCTGTTGTGCCTGTCAGATGCCCCTGGTTCATCCGCACCTCTCCAACCACACGCTCGGTCCAGAAACGGCCTAATCCGCCTGGGGTTGCGCTGCAGGGGTCCGCAGGGACCCGATGGTGGTTCCCTCGAAATTGCTCCTCAAGAAAACCGGGGCCAATTACCCGGCTCGGTTGGATCGTGCCAGAATGCCTAGTGTACGGTCAGGGGAATTTTTTGGACGAGGAAAACAAGGGGCTGCTCAAGAGACTAGGAGACCCTAGGAGACTGGGAGACTGGAAAAAGGAAAAGATCTGCTCACTCGGTCTTCCCCTTCGTTACTGCGTAGCCTCCCGTCGTCTCTTAGCAACCACTGGGTGGTGAGAGGGCATTCACGACGAGGTGATAGCGACAAACCGCGCGCGGCATTCACATTCGTTTCGCGACCGGAGCATAACTACTCTGAGTAAAAAGAGACTACGGATAACGAAAGACAAACTGATCGCCTGGAGCATTTCCCTCCAGCGGCGAACGACGCTCATTTCTCGAGGTACTTTCGTACTCGACTCTCGCCTCTCGCCTCTCGGGAATACACCTCCCATCATCGGGTTTGCCAGTCGCTCTTTTGCCCTCCCAGGAACCACCAGCCTAGCGAGCTCTCCGACGGCTGCCGCGACGACAAGAACAGCGTCTTGCAACTCGGCCATTCAATCGCTTCTACGAACAACTAACTCCGGTAGTTAACTACCAAGTGCAGATTAAGCTCGGTCCCTGCGGCCGCTTGTCTAAGATCTCAAGCGCCAGGGCCGGACCTTGCGCTGGCTCGAGCACCCGTTCATCTTCTCTCCACGCGAACCTCGTCCCATCTTTTCACGCATTCCTTTCCTTGCCTGTGGCTCAACTTTGCCCTTCACCTGGGCACTCCTCGGTCCTCAGTTGGGCACTATATCAAGCCTCAAGTCTCCGTCATTTTCGGGTCCCCCACAGGGAAGGACGCGAACAAAACCGGAGCGTGTTCACCAACCCCCACTCGTTTTAGCATAGCACTCTGACCGCCTCCACACCTGGGTTGCGCCCCCAGTTCGAACGTCTTGCAACAGCGCATCTTCCGACATCTGCGGGCGGCATCATATTGCAGCTCATCATCGTCACACCATACTACGAGCGGGGTGAGCCTGCAGCAGCAGTTGCTTTCTTGCTGTCTGCTGTCTGCACACCACGCTGGTTGCTTACCTTTTAGTAACGGACCGACCACCTCCACTCTATCGGGTTGCACCACCTGCTCTCTCCCAAACAACTCGGGGTTAGGCATCGACGTGGAGCAACCCAAGAACCAGAGGCAGTATTTGCCTCACACACTCGCCCAGTCGAACAACGGAAACGAGGAGAAGTTTCAAAGAATTCTGGCACGGCCGGTGCGCCGTATGTCTTGGTTTTTGATTCGTCGCCGATATTTATCGCTTCGTTTCGCTCTCCGAAACCCGTATATCCGGGCGGACCGGTCCCGACTTGAATCGCTGGAAGACAAGTCACGGGTCGATTCCATCCTCGGCACAAATGCGATGTTGACGGACCCCGCCGAACCGAAACCTTTGTTGTAGCGCAACTGCCATCCGTCGGAAGCCCTCGTGTCGCCCTTCCCAACAAGGCCAGAGGACTGTCGAAATCGGGTTATATAGAAATGTCCACCGCTCTGCCGAGGCCGTCGAGGCCGTCAAATGGCCCGCCCACGATAGCGCTCCCGGCTCTGCCCGTGAACAAGACGAGGAAAAACACCGGAAACCTGGCGGCTCCTTCAAGCAAGTCTACGCCCACGACCCCCAAATCATCCGGTCTTCGAGCCCCGTCAACAGGTCTCCTTCCTCCTGTCTCGCCCAACCCGGCCGGGTCCCTTCCTCAGCCCAGGTCGGCATCGGGCGTTAACTCAGCAGGGAAGACGATAAGGAAAACAGTCAGCATCAACTCATTCCCCCAGCCACCGCGAGGAGACAGTCGGATATCCAGCCTGCCACCCAGCCCACTGTCTACCAGCGCACCTTCGCGAAAATCGCGAACGCCCACGACGTCGACCCCCCAGCTATCCAGTGCGACCCCTAGCTTCCTCAACGGCACCGGCGAGGGAAAGTCAATATCCCGACAAGCTTCCACCAGGAATTCAGATGGCCTTACCAGCGTGGCCTCTCCGCCGCAAAGCCGCAGCTCCTCCGCCCAGGATTCCTACTCCACCTCGGCAACCCAGTATGACGACGTCAACGACACAGCACCGCCAAAATCGGATTCTGCCGTGAGCGGAAAGCGTGCGTCAAAAGCAGACGGCAAGGGGAACGTCATCGTCAGTGTCAGGGTGCGACCGGATCTCAGCGGCCAAGACAACCCGCCGAATCCGGACTGGGTGATCGACGGGAGGAAGTCATTGATTGCGTACAGAGGGAAAGAAGGGGGAGACTACTACTACGGTACGGATCTCGAGAAGCAGCTCCCTTGAGCTCCGCTAACCCCATCGTCGCAGATAACGTCTTTGCAACGCACGATGACAACTACAGAGTCTACGACAACATCGCGAAGCGCTTGGTACGAAGGGTCATGGAGGGTTATCACGGGACCGTCTTTGCCTATGGAATGACCGGCACGGGTAAAACATTTTCGATGCAGGGCACTGCATCCTCACCGGGTGTGATCCCTCTCGCGATCACCGATATCTTCTCGTACATCCGCGAGACGCCGTCCAGGGAGTTCTTGCTCCGAGTCAGCTACTTGGAGATCTACAACGAGAAGATCCACGATTTGCTGAGTATGCCCACCGGCAATAATCCCGGTGCACAGCAAGAGGAGATCAAGCTTCGGGAGGATAGCAAGCGGGGGGTCTATGCGACGCCGTTGAAAGAGGAAATCGTCCAGAGCCCGACGCAGCTCCTCCGTGTCATTGCCCGCGGGGACCAGGCTCGCCGCACCGCAAGCACACAGTTCAACGCCAGGAGCTCCCGAAGTCACGCGGTCGTGCAGATCGTCGTAGAAAGCAGGGAACGGATTCCCACCTCTGGGGACAACAAACGGCAGGGCCTCTTGCCCGGCGGTGTTCGCGTATCGACACTGAGTCTGATTGACTTGGCTGGGTCTGAGAAGGCCGCCGAGTCAAAGGAACGTCGGCAGGAAGGCTCACATATCAACAAGAGCTTGCTCACCCTCGGCACGGTGATCGCAAAGCTCTCCGAGCAGAAGGAAGGCAAAGGGGGCGACAAGGATGCCAAACACTTGCCCTATCGTGACAGCAAGCTCACCCGGTTGCTGCAAGGAGCCCTGTCAGGAAATTCGCTCGTCAGCATCCTCTGCACCATTTCCATAGGTTCGGGCGTGGGCCCCGCCGCGTCGGCCACGAATATCAACGAGACCCTCAACACACTCAAGTTTGCTTCTCGAGCCAAAAACAGCATCGTCAGCCATGCCAAGCGCGCCGAGGAGGCTCTGGGCGTCGGTGGTGATGGGAATGCCCGGGTCCTGCTCGAGCGGTACCGCATGGAAATCATGGAGCTGAGGAAGGAGCTGGAAAACCAGGCAAAGGCCAACAGCAAGAAGGAACTTGATGAGGAGAGGGCGCGCGATGCGGAGGAGGAGCGGGCTCGTGAGAGAGAAGCGGAGCTACGCCACGAGGAGCAGATGTTGGAGATGCAACTGGCCCGCACGGCTCTGAAGGAGAGGATAGACCACCTCAACAGGCTCATCCTCAGTTCCAAGTCGATCGGGGTCAACGCGAGCGGGTCTTACAGCGCCCTCGGCATCCATCACCGCTACTCGCAAGGGTCGATCCGGTCGTCGATGGCCACGTCGAATGGGACCAAGTTGGGGCTCGAAAGGACCGAGTCCATGACCTCCAGCGCCTCCACGATCGGCCGGAAATCGGCAAGCCATCGCTCATCTGGCGGCCCGGAACCACCCGCCTTGGACGACGAAGACAGCATGGGCGAGTACGGGGACGGGATGGCATCGCTCGCATCGCAGAACCGTGCGCTCCAGGCAGATCTCGCCGACAAGAACCGATACATCCAGACACTAGAGAAACGGCTCCTTCAGGCCCGGCGCGCGAGCTCGTCGCGTGCCTCGATCGGCTTGTCGAGCAAGGGCATCATGGTCGGCGAGGACCACAGCGTGGCGGCGCTCATCAAAGAAAAGGACGCCGAAATCGCTGAGCTTCGCGCCCGGCTCGACGACAAGGACCGAATGCTCGCCGCCCTGCGGAGCGCCGCGCGATGCCGCGATAACGCCGACCGCGTCGAGTCGCGGGTCGAGTCGCGTTCCGAAGTCCGCACCTCGCAGATCCTCGACAGCAACCCGGGGCCAGCACCCATCGGCAGCCCCCCGGCCGCGCCACCCTCCCTCCTCCGTCAAGTGTCCCATCTCCGCAAGCGCACCAAGAGCGTCGACGAGATGAGCAGGATGCTCGACGAGATGATTCAGGATCGCGTCGAGAGCGGCCACCTCATCCGCGGCGCGCGGGGGAGTGTCCGGATCGCCCCTGCTGTCGCCTCGTCGCCGCTCGATAAGCCGCCGGCCATCGCCGGGCGGAGCGGCAGCGGTAGCAGTGGTGACAGCGGAAAGGTGGCGTTGTCGCCGTCGACCTCGTTCGGGCCGCCTCCTTCGCTGCCTCCCTCGGGCCCGCCGCCCCCGTCTCCGCAGGCGGCTCCCGTCTCTCGGCCGCCGATCCAGCTGCAGCTCCTTTCAAGGCAGAGGTCGTCGTTCGCGGCGTCTGAGCCGCAGAAGTCGCTCGCGTTGGAAGTATGAGGAAAGGGACCGGGCTGTTCCTGTTTGCTTTGGTTTTGCTTTGGTTTTGCCTTTTTGACTCTTCGGCCTCCGACCTGGCCGCTGGGATTTCCCCCGAATTGAGTACCGCGACGGGCCGGCCGGTCATATTATCTCGATTTCTTTCTCGAGGTCAAAGGTACCCATCCGATTCGTCACGTTGGCGTTTGGTGGAATATGGTGGTTCTACTTACCTACTTTGTTCATTTTGTTGGTTAGGCCGATTCGTTGATTGATCGGCATTTTCTCTTTTATTATACCCGACTTTTCTCCTTTTCTTTCTTCCTTTCTGATCCGTCATTTCTCCTTTCTCTCCTTGATTGTGACCTTTTTTTTTTCTAGGTTCGTTCTGTTCTTTCTCATTCTTCTTTCACCAACCCTATCTTGGGTTTGTTTCTTTGTGCCGGAAAAGGTCTTGGGAACCGTGGCGCTTGTTTTGCCTGCCTCATTTTATGGAGCTGGGGGGGGTTCTGTTGGGCAGGCAGTGTAACTTTTGTACTATCATCAGTAATGTGTTTAGAAAAGAGGGAGCAGGCAAGTGGCGGGCGAGGGAACGGAACGACCCCATCATGAAGTGGACGAAGCAAGATGGGCGGCTTGGGTTGGTTGAATCCGACGAGTGATCAAGCAAGCAAAGCAAGGAAGAAAATGGATTCATGGAATCTTGATCCGAGTGTCGTCATTGTGATGTCGGTGTTCGTGATGTGTTGCGCGCTTGTCTCTGGTGCTGGTGGAGGGGTTGTCTTGGTTCGCGCTCGCCCGCTACGAGTTAACGAGTTAAGAGACATGATTGTGAGACAAGGGAAGAGGAGCGAAGGTGGACGAGGCCTTCGGCATTTTACCTGATTTTTTTGTGCAATACCGACCCCCGTAGGGAATTTGCCGTACTCATGACCGCACGAGTCAATAGCAAACGGGCCGCTCTGCTGCTATTGGAGGGGTACCAAGTCCAACGGTGGTCAGCACGAACCAAGTTCCCTCCCGTGAGAGCCCCAAGACTGTTAACATATTTTAGCAACTTGTCAGCCAATGGGCGGGCCACCTCGGGGCTACGGGGACGATGTGAGTCCCGCCTTGTCTTGCTTGTTCTCGGCCGGGATCTGGGCGTTTGCATTGCCCCATAGCGTTTTGTTTTGCTTTCCTTGGGAGCTCAGGGTGTTGTTGTGCATCGGAACGGGAGAATCGGCGGCGCGCGAGAAAGCATGAAGACGGCCGAGTCAGCGGGAGGGGAAGATCCCTGGAAGGAAAGGGACGGAACGTTCGTGCAAGCTAGTAATGATGGAGTTTCACGCGTTGTGAGACTACCTGATTCTTTCTCCTCGGATGGAGACTCGTCCTGTCTGCGTGCCCTGTCTGGATCAGGGGAGGTCTCACCAGACACACGCGACCGCTAACACGATCACTACGCTGTGTGCTACGGAGGCCAAGTCTAGTGACGGCCGAGCACTGAGGGCATATCAAAGGTAACTGCTACCAATCGCAGAGTACATAGAGCAGAGAGAGGGACGACGGCCGTTATGACTGGTTTGTTGTTTCGGGAATATGCTGGTGCCATCTGATGATATTTTGCTCTTCCAGTGGGTACCCGGGTACCCGGAGCGATCGCGGGTCGGAATCTTGCATACAAAAATCATCTTGCATTGCCATCGCATCTTAGTGAAGTCTCCAGATTGTCACATACCTCTCCGTACGGTATGGACGCTGCATAGCGGCGGCGGGCCGATGTGGTCAGAGCGCCGTGCCAGCTTTGAGATCAGCAACGCACAGCGCAGGCCCGCTCCCGCCTTGTTTGGGGAGATGGAGGTGTTGAAGAAGACATTGCTCGAGGAGATTGGTTTTTTTTTTTTTTTTTTTTGGGGGGGGGGGGGGGGGGTGCGGGCGCGCGGAGGCAGGAGTGAGCCGGGAGCGGTAGCGCTCTACGTTCTGACGCCTCAGAAACCTTATTTTTGACCTTTAGTTCTGTTATGCTTTCCGGCTGGCAAGAGCAGGTTATCGAGGTACGCGGATCACTCGGTAGCAATGGTGGGTTGCCAGCCAGCTACTGAGCCACGGGTCGTCGGAAAGCTCCTTTGCTGTCTTCCAGTGCTCGGGACGCCACTGCAGCATGCCTCTCAGGAACTCTAGAAACATCGCCTTGTTCTTCCCCTCTTCACCTCGAGCCTCGTCCTCGGACGATTCGAGGTTATTGTTATATGGGATCTAAATCTCCGCTATCCTAAGACATGACGCGCAACTGTTAGGGAAAGAAAAAGGGATGGAGATATGGAGGACTCACCGTCCTCGATGAAAAACCGAGAGCCGCAAACACACTGGCGGAGAAGATCCAGGGCCGGTGAGCCACCATTCGTGCCATGTCCGCCAGGGGAGCGTGAGTTAGGTACGGATTACTTCCTGGTTATGGAATCTTAGCTATAAATCATGTGTTTTACGGAGCAGCCTTGAACGGGTCACCGATCTGCCCAGAAAACCATTGTCAGCACTGACCTGCAAGAGTCCAGCTCGGCCAAGGCAAGAGGCAGGAGGTAGAGGGTAGAAAAATGGAAGGAAGAACAGGCTGAACCATCCAGCCGCCGGTCCAGATACCTACAAGCTCCATCATGATATTGTCGGCTCTGGTTTCGACGATAGTCTTCAAGTTCAGTGTCACATGCTGATGATCCTTGAATCCGTCAGCATATCACCTCCTGCACCGCTAGCCAAAAGAATACCGACTGAAAGTCGCGAACGAACAAGCTACGCCGTAGAAGTAGACCCGAACCCCGGCTTCCCTACCTAGCATTAGGCAAGGACTCTGAGATAGTGTACGTACAATGTACATACATGTAAGGTACATATAGTGCTTTATCAACCCTCACCAAGTTACTAGGAGCGTATATAGTTCGGCCTTTTAAAGTCGTCGAAGTGCTCTTCCTCAGCCGTCACTTGCGGGTGAGGATATGCCGAAGACAACGGTTGGGAATTCACTCGGGAGCAGTAAGTCTCGAGGTACCAAAGCCCTCGCCTATTTCAACAATGAAGATCACCAGATAGGCAGTGGCCATCTTGGGCAGGCTTTTTCTTCGAGAAGCACAGACGAGGAACGCTTCTCGGAAGGCACGCTCGAGTGTCGTAATGCACGGACCGTGCCGCGCTCGATGCATCGTCAGGAAGGACCACGGTTCTGGCTGCTACACCTAATTAGGTTGCTAGAAGCCAGCCAGATTCGGCGATTGCGACTGTAATTGGAACTGGTTTCTCTTGCAAAGTGGCCACTAAGCGGTGGAGTACGGGTGTAACATGCAAAGCGCGAGTGGACAAACAGAGGCGTAAGGTAATATACTCTACCTCCTACTTGTGCGGAGTTCGTGCCACTTTTCCAAACACATTGCCAAGTTGCCCGTCTTGGCACGTAGGGTCGTGTAATCCGTGCTTGTACCGTACAGTACATCCATACATACCTTACTTACATACAGGACACCATGGCTTCCGTGATCGGTACAGTACTCTGGACACGTGCATGTACGGATAACTCCGCAGCGCCGGTTTTGTGTGGGGTCGAATGGCCAAGGGGAGATGGGAATTCCGACTGGAATGCAACAAATGCAAGCCATGCGGGATGTCACCAGCCTGCTGGATAAACCGGCAGCTCCCGGCTTTCCTGATTGGGTCGCCCCAGGACCCCTAAACCCACAGTTAGGCGTTTCAGAATCGACATGGGTGAGAAATGAGATTGTCTGCTGTCCCGCGCTCTTGCCTTCTTTGATGCCCACGTCTCGGCGAAATCGGGTCTCCTGTGCAGGAGAGGGTTTCTACGGAGTACCGCGTAGTGTATCCGTACTACGGAATATACAATCCGAGCAGATTGCTACAGAGTAGTTAGTGTTCCACAGTGTGTAGTTATTCCACGGAGAAAAAAAAATCCATCTCGTGCCACGTTATTCTCTCAGGAGAATGACCGGGTATCCGTCTTGAGCTGGATGGGTTTTTCCCGGTAGCTGAACAGCCGACGCGACAAAAACCGGGCAATCGCAAACGTGTGGGCGGCGCCTGCCAACTTCACCTCAACCATGCGTTTGAGCAATTCGTGGCCGTTTAACATTATCAAACGGGAAAAGATGCCCCGATCTGCCACCTTTCTTCCCTCGTCACCCCTCGCCAACGGTTCGGATGGGAAAGGGAATGAATGGGCAGTGGTGGCCATGGGCAAGCCCCGCCGTCCCTGCTCCAAGACCCCTGAGGAGTGAGAGTCGCATTTGATCGACACTCCGACCAGGCTCCGGCGATCTTTCCCATTCACCTCTGCAGTTCCTTCCATCGGCATCGACCATGGGCCTTCCTTTTCTTGCCTTCCCGCCGCCGAGGGCTCATCACTTGACCGGGCCTTGGCGTTTTTATTGGATTCCTGGACCCTATCTGCGCGCTTGTGGGTGTAAAAATCATCGCGACCCGGGGTTGCACACCTCCTATGTGGCCCGGCTCTCTTTTCGTGCCGTGAGATGTTGAGAGTGAAAGGGCCCGCAATTTTCATCCTCCCCCTTTAGTTAGCAAACAACCGCTATTGTCAGCCTCTCGTTACTTTGCATGACAGAGGGTCGTCCAGCAGCTATGGTGCGGCACGCATAGCCCGAGGTATGCCCTCAATTCTCTCTCGTCCCTCCGACCCTCGGCCATTCATCCCTCTTCTTTCTTCCCTTCGCGGGCCTGTCTCTTCAAGGTGATTGACAGAGCCTACTGCATATTTGGGCACAAGCTGTCCTGCCAGAGTGGAAATGATTCTCTCGAGGCTTGGAACCAACCCCTCGCGCCATTCACGTCATCGCCAGTTTGCCCTGTACGACCCCCGGCCGCTTACATTGTGCATACATGCATACAGACAAGGCCGCAACCTCCACAACATAACTGGGACCTACTGGCAGTGTGCATATACAACACGCAGCGTGGAGTGCATGTACCCAGCCCGTGGGCCGCCGGCTAACTAAACTACCTCGTCAGTCCCTGGAGAGGAAAATTGTCCTGCGTGCAGATCTCCCTCCCGGCCCTTGGATTCCGCTCCTCGGCTTCACCGCTCCCTGATCGGCGTTTTGCCGTATAAGAAGCTGTCGCGGTCTGGTGGTAGCATCGCGCGACTCGAACTAGAAGGGTTTCGTCGCCTGCTTCACCATCCTTGTGGTCTTGAGCCGAGACCTCGGACTGCGGTAAGCGGCCATCGGTATCGGCGGCCGGAGCATGGCGTCGACATAAGGCTTGAGCGTCTCTCTCTCTCTCTCTCTCAATATTACCCGGACCAGTCCCCATTCGATCATATCGCATGCCCGCCGCCGTTTTACAATCACTCTAATCGCCAAAAACAACCTGCCGCTCCCTCCACCGCGCGATCACAGGGGTAATTTCGACGACATCGACGAGTCGCCAAAAACTCTAAACGCTTCTGTGAGCCTCGCTCAGCCGTTCCTTTCCCCTCATCGCGGTCTCTTCTTTTCTGTTCGGTTTCTCGAAGGCTTCTCGCATGCCGTAAACATCGGTATCACCAGTCGTTCAGCATGCCGCCGACGCTTGACCTCAGCACCAATTCCCACACCAAAGTCGTCGTTGCTCCGCCACGTATCAACCTTCGCCGAGCAGCATCGTATCAACATGACCGGGGCCCGCTTTCCTCAACGTCATCGCGGTTCAACTTCAACCACTTGGTTTTTTCCCCACCCCCGTCACCGGGCCTCCCTTCGCTATCGTCCCCGGCAAAGAAGCCGAGCGGACGACTATTTGGCACCGTCCGCCCGCTTAGAATCATCCGCTATGCTATCCGACTGCTGAGCATCGTCGTGGTCTTCTTCGTGGCCCTGGAGGTTCTCACATGGCTGTTCGGTGAGCCAGTACCGGCAACGGCGCCAACAGAAGCCGCGAGACCAGTCGAAGAAGCCGAGACGGAGACCGGGATGGTTTTCCAACAAACGGCGCCGGACTTCCCGACTCCGATGGTCATAACCGATCATCGGGGGCGGGCAAAGTGGACGGTGTCCATACCGCCAGGATCCGAGTTTCCCTTGACGATGAACCAGTACGCCGACATGTGCTCCAAATGCCAGCAGGTGGCGGAACGGACGCGCTACTTGCGATCCCACGGGCACGGACTACATCAGCTGTCGTTGGGGTTCAGCTCCGACTCGGCAGATGACTTTGTTGACGTGCAGGAGGCCGAAAAGGCTGGATACCTTCCGGGGCCGGAGAAACCCAGTGGGAGCTCCCAAGAGCCGGATGCAGCGGGGGACACGGTGTGCAGAAAGAGCCTGACATTTGTGCTTGAATCGACTGATGCTGGCCTGGGCAAGACCCTGATGATGCTTTGGATGGCATACGGGATAGCCGAGAAGGAGGGGCGTGCCTTTTTCGTCGACGACACTAGGTGGGCGTACGGGAAGTTCACCTCCATCTTCCAACCTCCGCCGCTTCCGGGATGCTCAGCACCGCCTAGCCACGAGATACTTCCTTGTCCACGACACGCCCGGCACCTGGTCGCATCCGCCGCGACCATGGACGTGCTCTTTGGGAGCCTGACCGAGAATGCCGATCCCCCATCCGAGTCGCACGACCGAGCCCAGCGGAAGGCGCAGTTTAGCCTTGCCCGCCGGGGTTACGAGGCCCTGTCTCGGTTGAACGAGGAAGACGGCGCCTACGTCGACGCCCGCGTCCGCGAGCTGAATGCCAAGAGGTTAGTGCCCGAGTCGAATGGCCAGCGCAACGGCCTCGCCGTAGGCGTGCATATCCGGCGCGGAGACCGGCACCCGCTCGAACTGCAGTACCGCCACTCATACATGCCGCTCAACCTATACACCGACACGGCGCACCAGATCATCGAGTCATACTTCAACCAAACCGGCGGCGGCCTCTTGGGCGGCAGCGCCGATGACCAGGACGCCGCGGCAGCCGCCAAGGAGCAAAGCATCGTCGTGGTGGCGTCGGATGACCCCGTGGTCTACGACAGCCCCGAACTGGTGGCGGCAGCGACGGGGCACACGAGCACAAGCCGCCACCACCGCGCGCAGGAGCGCATCAAACTCGCCAGTAAGGAGGCCATCAAGGAAGTGAGCACGCGCAAGTCGGTCATGCGCAAGTTTGTTGACGAGACGTTTGGCTGGGAGGGCGGCTTCTTCGCCGCCATGTTTTGGAACCTGGGAGTCTCGTCGGCGGCCCGCTCGACTTCGGCGTCCGCCACCACTGCCGCCCTCGCCCCTACCGACACCACTCCATCTGCGGAGACCCTCCGGCTCAGGAGCCTGGTGGGCCGCGCGTACATGATGGACCTGGCTGTGCTGGCCGGGGCGAGCGACGTCGTCATCTGCACGGTCAGCGCGGTGGGGTGCCGGCTACTGGCCGTCATGATGGGGTGGGAGAGTGCCATAGAGCGGGGCAACTGGGTCAACATCGATGGCGGGTACGGGTGGTTGGGGCTGGAGTGGTGATGAGGTAATTAGCCTCCGTCCTGCCTGGCCGCGGGTCACAGTAAGCACAATCCTCCGAAGAAGGTCTCATCACGCATTCTACATAGAAAAGGGCGTTGTCGGGCGTTTTTATCATCGGGCGGGTCCGTTTTGGAGCTGAGCGAAAGGGAGAGCGGCGGGGTTGGGGAGTGTCGGGCGTTGACATATTTACCCCCTTTGGGGTGGCATGATACCACATCATACGCATTTGACTGCGTCTTTTTCTTCACTTTTTCCTGGTTCGTTTATTTGGTTGCTGCATGTCAGAGAGAGACAGAGATGGCGTTGCTACGACAATTTCGCGCCCGCAAGAGGTAGCATGATAATAATTGGTAACATGATAATAAATAGAGCCAGCATGAAGGGGAGTTTCGAAGGTCAAATCAACACACATTGGGTGTGTCTCGAAGATACTGTGTATGCCTCATACGCAGGACGGCGAGTTTTGTGCGGTTATTAGCCCGTCAGCAGAGATTGAGTGACGACCTATTAGACTTGGCAAGAAGTGCGCGTACAGACGGTTTTGTAAGGGGGTAATCCGTCCATAGACGGCTAATATCCAAAGGGTTAGGGATCACCAACCAGTGAGGCATTGGTAAGCGTTGGATTCCCACCAGAGTGCTTGGGCGCACGGCCCTTCTCTTTCGCTAGTGTGCGGTGTTTAGTAGCCAGAAGAAAAAGTGTTCTGTACCTGCCTTAGCGTGCGAAATGTGGAGTCCCACTTTGTGCCTTCCCACCACCAACTGCACCCTCCGCGATCGTATTCGGGAATCTCCCACAGCCCAATGGTTGTAGCTCTAAAACTTGCACTCTGGCGGTGGATGCCTCTCTGCAAAGGCGGAAAAGGCCGGCCATACAATCAATTGGCTGCGTTGTACGAATCCGTACGATTGGGAATGCCTGTGGCATGATCGAGCCAAGGTACCAAGGTACCTTGGCCGGATGCGAATACGAACATCACCTCTCATTGGCTAATAACTGGAGAAATCATCAAGAGACCCAGTCGCGTCGCGCCAGTGGTCCCCCCATTCCCCTGGAATAAGGCGGTAGGCAGAAAAGTTAGGGACACTGTGACCTTCGCAGACCGCTTCAAAAACACACCTTTCCTCCCACCCAGCACAACCTACTTCGGAGTCCTTCTTCGAGGACGACAAGAAGCCGAGTTTCTGCCCACGAGTCGACTTGCGGACACTTTGGCTCTTGGATCCAGAGTCTCTTGCTCTCTTTCCCTCGTAATTGCCTCGGATCCGGCGCCCTCTCTCCCCCCCTCTCTTTCTGCTCAACATGGGTCTCATCCAAGATCTGGGAGGCCCGCTGGCCGAGGGGTTCTCGCGCCTCGGGCTGGCGTCGCAAATCGGTGTCGCGGTTGGGGGGTTCGTGCTTCTGTCCGTCATCCTCAATGTGCTCAACCAGGTGCTCTTCAAGAATCCCAATGAGCCCCCCGTCGTCTTCCACTGGTTCCCCTTCATCGGCAGCACCATCACCTACGGCATGGACCCGCCGCGCTTCTTCAAGGAGAACAGGGCGAAGGTGAGGACTTTCCCCCACTCTCAACCCCCACCCAACCCTCTCGCTCCTCGCGCCTACGGTGTCTAACTCTCTTATATTCTTCTCTTTTTTCTGGTTAGTACGGTGATTGCTTCACCTTCATCCTGCTCGGCAAGAAGACGACCGTCTACGTCGGCCCCAAGGGCAATGACTTCATCCTGAACGGCAAGATCCGCGACGTCTGCGCCGAGGAGATCTACACGGTGCTCACGACGCCCGTTTTTGGCAAGGACGTTGTCTATGACTGCCCGAACTCGAAGCTCATGGAGCAAAAGAAGGTTGGTGAAACCAGATAACCAACCCTGGCGGGGGATATCGGACGGCAATTGGGCGGCTGACTTGGCAATTTTCGTTCTGGCAGTTCATGAAGATCGCCCTGACGACGGAGGCATTCCGCTCCTACGTGCCCATCATCTCGGATGAGGTCAAGAGCTACTTCAAGAGGTCTCCCGATTTCAAGGGCCAGTCTGGTATCGTCAACATCTGCCCCAAGATGGCCCAGATCACCATCTTCACCGCCTCCCACGCGCTGCAGGGCAAGGAGATCCGCGACAAGTTCGACGAGACGCTGGCCGACCTCTACCACGACCTCGACATGGGTTTCACGCCCATCAACTTCATGCTGCACTGGGCCCCGCTCCCGTGGAACAAGCGGCGCGACCACGCCCAGAGGACAGTGGCCAAGATCTACATGGACACGATCAAGGCTCGCCGTGAGCGCGGCGAGACGGGGGCGCAGGATATCATGTACCACCTGATGAACTCGACGTACAAGAACGGCGTCCGGGTGCCGGACCACGAGATTGCTCACATGATGATCGCGCTCCTGATGGCCGGCCAGCACTCGTCGTCGTCGACCAGCTCGTGGATCATGCTCCGCCTGGCTTCCCGCCCGGACATCATGGAGGAACTCTACCAGGAGCAAATCAAGAACCTCGGCCCGGACCTGCCGCCGCTGACGTACGACGATCTGGCCAAGCTGCCGCTCAACCAGGCCATCGTCAAGGAGACGCTCCGCCTGCACGCGCCGATCCACTCCATCATGCGGGCCGTCAAGCAGCCGATGCCGGTGCCGGGCACCAAGTACGTCATCCCCAACAACCACGTCCTCCTGGCCGCGCCGGGCGTCTCGGCCTCGGACGAGCAGTACTTCCCGCAGCCGGACCTCTGGGAGCCGCACCGGTGGGAGAAGGACCACCCGCTGGCGCCCAGCATGGTGCGCAACCCGGACGAGGAGGAGGAGGAGAAGGTCGACTACGGCTACGGCCTGGTCAGCAAGGGTGCAGCCTCGCCGTACCTGCCCTTCGGCGCCGGCCGCCACCGCTGCATCGGCGAGAACTTTGCCAATGTGCAACTGCAGACCATCATCGCCGAGACGGTGCGCATGTTCAAGTTCCGCAACGTGGACGGGAGCGACAAGGTCATTGGCACCGACTATGCCTCGCTCTTCTCGCGGCCGCTGGAGCCGGCCAACATCTACTGGGAGAAGAGGGACAAGCAGTAGACGGAACAAAAGAGAGGTGTTCGGCTGTGTGTGCGTGCGTCTGGGTGCGCACCCCACGCGAGCGAGCGAGAGAGAGAGAGAGAGAGGTTGGGGTGCGTAGGAGAGTTGAAACGAAGAATGATTGCTTCTGTGGCGTTGGTTGTTAGGAGGAAAATGCTGTTGTATATATAGGGGACACGATTCATGGAACGACAAGACCGGCGGCTAGCATGACTGATGTGCGCCATCATTAGAAGGATAATAGTAATACTCGTCCACCACTTTGAGCCGGCCCTTTTTTTCTTTTTTTTTCTTTTCTTTTTTTTTTACTGAAGGTAGCTTCTCGGGGATTTGGGGGGAAAGGTGGGCGGGTACGAGATGGCTTTTATTCGAATGGTCGTGCCTTGTGCTTCACGACATAGATGTGACTTCCTTTCCAAGTGTTGAATCGAGGGAGAAAGCACGGAATTGAGACGGGTTGGAACATGGATGATTGATTGGTCAAGGCATTCTTTTGCCGTCTATCTACGTCAGTCAAGTGCTCTTAATAGCTTCTGTTGCTTGAGTTGCCGCCCGTTCCATGTGCCCCTTCTCCGGGACTGGGAGATGGGCGGGCGAGGTTGACGAGGCTCTAGAAAGACGAGAGAGAAAGCCGGGGGTTGACAAGGGAGTTTGGGGGAAACTAGTCATGTCCCCAGCTTCGACCTCTCTCTCATTACGTCTCGCGTAGCTAAATGATCCTCCGCTTCGAGCCACCCCGGGCCTCTTTCCCTCTCGTTTAGACGGTTGATAGGGCGAAGCTATTCGGATACAGGGGTCCAGAAAGACCTCAGGCACATGCCGTTCAAGGTCACCGCCGGTCCGGGGGACAAGCCGGTGTTCCGACTCGGGCCCTCCAAAGAGCCTAGGTTCGACGAGGTAGAGGCTGACGGGTAGATAGGCACAACTGATTCCGCGCCACACGCAGCTCCCACGGTCAGTTGCCGCGTCTTTCTTGCATCTCTTGAGCTCTGAAACAGCCCTTCGCCGTTCTTGCTGACTGACCCGACCTCTGCGCAGCGTTGATCCCGAATCTTCTCTACCACAGCCGGTATGAGTGTTCCTTGGGGCCCGAAACGGCTGAGCCAGAGGCCAGAGCCAAACCGCCCATACCAGATAACCAACCCTCGGTTATGATCAAAGTCTACGAAGCAAGGAGACCACCACGATAAGCAGCGACGGCGGCCGCCTGACGCAGGACGAGATCGCTCGGATGATTGCCGAGGCCGAGAAGTTCGCAGACGAGGATAGGGAGGCCCGGGAGCGCATCGAGGCGCGCAACAGCCTCGAGAGTTACGCCTTCAGCCTCAAGAACCAGCTCGACGACAAGGCTGGGCTCGGTGGCCAGCTCGGTGGCCAGCTCGGCGGCCGATGACTTTGCGCAGCAGAAAGAGAAACTGTCCGAGGCTGCCTCCTCCATCACCAGTAAACTATACGACGGCACCGGAACCGAACGCGCTGGTCGAGACGATTCTGGCGATTTTCATGATGAGCTCTGATCTTTAGTGAATCCTCGGAACGTATCGGCCGTTGGAGCGAGAATAACTTCTAGAGTTGGAATATCCGCAAGTAAAGAAGATAGCTAAAATCCACCCCATCGACCAACTCCATCTTGGTGTTTTTATTTCCTCTGTTTCTTTTTCTTTTCCTTCTTCTTCTTCTTCTTCTTCTTCTTCCTTTCTAAGTCGCTTCGCAGTGTACCTGGAATGGATGTGCTTGTCAATGCCCATGCGTGTTGCGTGGCTCGGTCTTTGATAAGAGTGCAAGCTTGCACCCACAAGTAAATAAATACTGCAAACACTTCATGATGCAGCAGTTACATACTCGCAGGCTTACTCCGTACAACTGCCTACAGTGTACTAATCCGTAACATAATCCGTGCGGAGTGCATACCCGCCCAGACCGGACCGGCTAAATCCCGGGCCTCTCCACATTCTTGCGCAGGGGTGGACTGGCTCGGCGAGTTGAGGCAACCGCGTAACGTTATGTAATTCGTACCGAGGTTCACAAGCTCGCCCCCCCAACACTCAAAGAGTGTCGGCCGTCATCCGCAACCTTGGCTATTCTCCACTTGGCCGCCCACTGCCCATCAATTATCAACTCGACCACATGCCAGGGGCTCTTGCGAACGCCGGCGCATCGCGAGGAAGCAGAGAAAAGAGCCCGAAATCGAGCCTCGTCAACCTTCGCGGGCCGTTTTCAGCGCACATTCTGGTTGTTGCGGGCGCGTGCTTCCCGCCAAGAGCCCTGACAGTACCGATCAAGTACCCGCGCACATACCCGACCCTCGGCCCGCTTCCTCGCGTCGCCACCCTGGAAACGATTCTCCGCCGTCATCGCTGGTGACCACCGATTTCTCAAAAATCGCTGCCACACAACGCCCACTGCACAAACAAAAGCAAACGCACGCGAGCGAGCTCACGCGCGAAATATGGCTTCGCCACCAAAACCTTGGGAGAGACCGGGCGCGGCGCCCGCGACTTCTGGTATGCATTCCTTTCCTCTGTGTGTCGGTCGGGCATCGCCAAACAATATCGCTAATCTGTCCCGGTGAAGCAGCAGCGCCATCCACATCTTCAACACCGGCAACCGCCAGCACAACCACATCAACATCCTCTACCACATCACCCGCCATTCCCGCTCGGCCCGCAAGCCTGACTGCCTCGGTGAACCAGAACGCGGCGACCTACAGCAGACCCTACGGGACAACTCCATACACCTCGGCATACTCGTCGCCATACGCCACGCCCTACTCCAGATACGGCGCCGGCATGTACGGGAATAGCATGTACGGGGCTGGAATGTACGGCGGCTACGGCGGCATGTACGGCGGAGGCATGTACGGAGGAATGCCCGGGGCCATGTCCGGGGACCCCAACAATCCCGACAGCCTCACCCAGCGCTTCAACATGAGCACTCAAGCCACCTTCCAGATGCTCGAGGGCATCGTGGGTGCCTTTAGCGGGTTTGCCCAGATGTTAGAGAGCACATACATGGCTACCCATTCAAGCTTCTTTGGTAAGCTAATCACCCACCCCTCTCCTACCCGGTCGATCGTGTACCAAAGTCCCCTGGCTTCTAATTTTTTTTCCCCCTCAAATAGCAATGGTTTCCGTCGCCGAGCAGTTCGGTAACCTGCGCGACACCCTCGGCTCCGTACTGGGCATCTTCACCCTCATGCGCTGGATCCGGACCTTGATCGCCAAGCTGACGGGTAGACCCCCGCCGGCGGATGCGAAAGCCCTCACCCCGGCCTCGTTCGCCCGCTTCGAAGGCCGCCGCGGCCCCGCCGGCGAGGGCGGCCCGCCCAGGCCTAGCCGCAAGCCCCTTTTCTTCTTCATGCTCGCCGCCTTCGGCCTGCCGTATGTCATGAGCAAGGTCATCCGCTCGCTGGCCGCCAACGCAGAGGAGGAGGAGCGCCGGCGGCAGCTCGTGGCCTCCCAGCAGACCCTCGACCCGTCCAAGCTCGAGTTCTGCCGCGTCCTGTACGACTTCTCGCCCGCCACCCAGGGCCAGGCCGTCGTCCAGGGCGTCGACCTCGAAGTCCGCAAGGGCGATCTCGTGGCCGTGCTGAGCAAGAGCGACCCGCTCGGCAACCCCAGCGAGTGGTGGAAGTGCCGCGCCCGCGACGGCCGCATCGGATACCTGCCCTCGACCTTCCTCGAGGTCCTGCGCAAGCCGGGAGCCCCCATCGCCGCCATCAAGGCCGCCCCCGCGAGCGAGACCAGCCGCACCAGCTCGCTGACCAGCACCGTTAGCGCGCCGGGCGCCCTGCCGGAGGCTGCCGCCGCTCCCGCCAAACCCGCCGCCCCTGCACCGGGGCCCGTCATGCCGTCCACCAAGGTCGGTGACGTCACCGTCGAGAGCTTCCAGAAGTCGCAGTTCCAATCCTAGGCGGGCCCTGCCCTGTTCATTCATTATCACCATCGCTCTCTTCCTCCTCACCTTGGCGCCATTTATCAGCGGTATCGGTTGGCCATGACCAGCCGTGAGTCGCACCTCATAGCAGCACAATAATACACTTGCTGTACTTGCCACAGCCATGGCACCACGACAAAATAGAGGCGCTACGCAAATTCGCGAGGGGCTCCTTGCTACTCACTGTCTTTTATCCTATGCTACTACTTTTAAGAAATGACTTCGTATATACTTAACTGCCATGCCTGATTCGGGCAGGGGAGCGACCGTTGGTTTTTCAAACTGGAATACCGGACTCCAAGGCCGGAGAGGAAAAAAAAAGGGGGGGGGGGTTGTGTGGAAAATAAGATTCTTGGCGTTATCGGGCGTTGAGCGTTTTGCGCGGGGTTGCAGACACAGAGAAATTTGCTCCATTTTGACAAATAGATGGAACGCTTTAGCGACCGGTGTCGTTTCTCGTTTTCCTTATTCCTCTTGTACGTCGTGTCGTTTAGGCCCCTGAGTGAGGTAAATTCTCTTCCTCGTTCAGTCCGGGGAGAGTGCTCTTGTCGTTGCGTATTTGTAAGTAACATGTTATATATGTGTGCAACCTAGCATCGACCAAATGTCATACCTCTTTAGCATCGTCCCCTTGGACTTGCCCTCTTTGTGGATGTATGCATGTGCAGGAGAATTTCATGATCCATATACTGCCGTTCGCCTCACCCTGAACCGTCGTGCTTTGCTTCGTCCACGTCTGCTGCACAGTTTTTTTTTTTTTTTTTTTATTATTATTTGGAGAGCGGGAAAGAGTGTTCTGTTGAATTACCCGTAGCCGCAGTCCCGCATCTCCTCGAGCTTGCCTGCATCCGCGCCCAAGTCTCGGCTCTCTCGCCCCGGAACGCCATCACTCTTGCCTTCTTGCTTTTTACTTAATTCAATCAAGAGCGGTCGTCCGTGCCAAAGTCCAAGAGCGAGGCTCAACTATACGAGTGCTACCAGTCACGAAACCACGCTAGCACATCACGAAACGCACGTTAGAACAGCTCATTGTTACCGCTCCATTCGTACCCAGGTAGGGAACAAACTGCCTCGCCTACCTGGAATACCAAACCGCCGACGCCTGGGTCTCTGTCCGCCATGAACAAAAACAAATCGGGGACTTGACATCATTCCCGAATAGCGGCCACCCAGTGATTTCCTTCCTCTCATGACGTCCCGAATCATATGATACAATACCTAACAATTGCCCCACTGTCGTGAACGGTGAAACCCGTTTGCCCGTCTTTGACTCCCAAGCGAGACAGGGAAAAAAAAGCAGATAAAAAGAAGAAACAGGCAAAGTTGAGTCGAGAATCCAGGAAGAAATACCCCGCTAGATAAAAGAAGAGAAGAAAAAAAAGGAGCAGCCCTTGATTTTGGAAGGGGCTCCGTCCGCCAAGAGACCGGCATTTCGTGTTTCAGGCGGAGACGAAAAACAAGGCTAGAAGAGAAAACCGAGAGCAGATGGGTCATCGCATGATCTTTCAGCTGCAGCAATCAGAGGCAGAGTAAACCGTGGCTCCTTGGTATCCCGAATACTGGAGAGGGATCCGCGCGAGGAGAGAGGCAAAGGATTGCCAGGAAGTGCCGGGAGCCTTGCCGCCAAAATCGCAACGCGTCAGGAATACCGAGCTCCAGTAAGAGCCGAGGCTGACTATGGGCAACGACCGCCGATGTGGTCACCACTCGTATTCGCCGGTCGCCTTGGCGAAGACGTATTCCTTGCCGTTGACGGTAAGCACTCCATCCTTGAGGATGCACTTCCTATAAAGCATGTCAGCCACGAGTCAGTCCAGGCTAAACCGGAGGGCAGTTGAAGAATCATACCACTTGTTCTTGACGCGCTGCACCTTGTCGTACATGCAGAGCATCATATGACCCATTGAATCATCGTCGTCGTCGTCCTCCTCACCCATCTCATCGGGATCATCGAGGTCAGAGTTGATGGCATCCTCGTCATCATCCTCGCTCTTTCCATCGTCATCTAACCCGCCATCAAACTGGGCAGGGCCAGCAGCACCGGCTTGCTTGCTAGCAACGCTGCGGTCCTTGGTCGCCTGCTTGAGCGGCAGCATCAGGCCGCCGCCTTCCATTTGCTTGGCTCTCGCTGCAAGCTGGGCATGGAGGAGCTCATCGATCTGAGCACGATCCATGATGATAGAGGACTCGGCCTCAGCTGCATCGCTGGGTCCATCAACCTGAGAGGTGGGGAGACCGTTGGGCCCCGTCCGGTTGACTTGTTGCATTCGCTGCTGCTGCATAGCGGCGGCAACGTTCTGCCTGTACTGTTGCTGCGGGTTCAGGTGTTGTTGTTGTTGTTGTTGTTGTTGCTGCTGCTGGTGCTGGTGCTGCTGGTGCGGGTTCATGTGCTGCTGAGGCACCTGGCCGGGTCTTTGATTTTGCTGAGATTGCTGGGCGGCCGAGTTAATCTGAGCGATGGACTTAGCAGCCCGCGGGCCATACTGGTTGTGCAGCGCCGAAGCGGCTCTCTGTGCTGCTATGGGCGGGACTCCGTTGGCGGGGTTGTAGCCGGAGGGAGCCGGGGGAAGACCGGGTTCCTGCTTAATGGTGGGCTCGGCCTGGGTAAAACCCGGCTCCTGCTTCGTGCCCACCGAGTTGGAGTTTGGATGAAGCGACCCTGGAAGCGAGAGAGTCTGAGCGGAGGACTGGGGACTCAGCGTGGACTGTGTGTAATTGGCGGTAATAGGGGGTGCACTAGGGGGCGCAGACGCCGGGGGTGCGTTAGCCGACGCCGGCGTTGGCGGCGGTTCGGGCTTGGGGTCCCATGGGAACTGCGCCAAGTTCATCTGGGACAGCTTGTGTTGCCATGTCTATTACCCGCACGTTAGCACCATACCCTACCGTCTTGGGTCTCGCTGCGAAATTTGGAGATTCAGGGTTGAGCTGGGGAACAAGGGAGGGGACCAGTTCCAGGGTTCAGCACGTGATGCGGGCCAAACAGCCCAATCGGAAATGGCGGGACAATGGCTGGGCTGTGTCTGGAACAGTTGCGCTGGGCCTTAAAAGAGACCCAAAAGTGCTGGGTCGCCCACCCAGCCGGCTGCTCTCCACCCCTCTCGCCCTGGCGCAGGAGGCAACCGTCCGGGGAAGCCCCCAACAACTCGTCGCATCTCTGGCTGGTGCATTCAACGCCAAACCGAACAAAACGGATCCCTCAAGAGCGGATGCATCGACAAACTGCACCCGAACTCGATCGCGAACCGGTATTGTCCGGGTCTGACGGTGCATAGGAAATGGTAGGTAGATGGGTGGGTGAATGAGGCCGAGATTGCAGTGGCAAAAGGCGCAGGGGCTGGGGTGGGCGCGCGCAGCGAGAGAGAGAGAGAGAGAGAGAGAGAGAGAGAGAGAGAGTCTTACCTTTTTCAGGTCCTCCAACGCGCTATCATCGACGCCATTCTCCTCGAAATCGACGCGCACGGCATTGATAACTTCGGTGATGATGGTGTCGTAGACAGGTCCGACCGCTGCGTTCGACATGGCGATGGATGGATGGCTTGCCCTCTGACCGGAGCCGAGCGAGCTTGGATGTGTCACAGACCCCGCAGCAATTGCTTCTTCCAGCTGAATTGCCCAACCGCCACTGATTTCTGCGTGCCCGTTCTACGTCCTGTCGGCAAACCTAGAACTAAGCCGATGCGCCTCGACGATTCGGTGCGGCCGGCGAGCCGGTTGTAGGGGAGAAGCTCTGGCTCGGTGAATGCGGGCCCCTCAGACGCCGCCGCCTGCTGCGCTCGAAATTGTGCTCTTTTGAAAATCTCTAGGTCGCTCCAAACATGCTAGATGCTGGTAATCTTGTATTTCTAGACCGTAGGTCGCCGTATCTCACGGTTTGCAGTGTTGCGCCGCAGAGTTGGGAAGACGGCGTTTCGGCTTGCTTGTGTGTTGCATTGGGCAAGTTCCGAGAAGCCGCCAGACTTGGTTGGATTTGTAGTATAGTCGGCTTAGTCAGCCGCTCCGCGCCTGCTTCTTTCGCCTCGACTGCCAGTTTGCACTGTGCATCCAAGACAATGGCGAAAACCAGAACTTTGGAAAAAGTCAGAAACATCCGCCTCGCGCTTCGTATCCAAAGTGCATGGGGACTGGCATCTGTTGTTCACTGTGATTAAAAGGGGAGGGCTGATTTGGCCACAACGAGAGAATCAACAGAGTGGAGAGTGCATCCGCCAACAAGGTGCAGATACCTCTAGTCGGGAGCAAGCGCAAGCCCAGAAACACATTTGTCACGGTCAGTCAGCCATGATCGCTGGCCACCATTTGCTGTGTATTAACAACCCGTACTTCCATTTCCCGCGCCAGTGTTCCGCCCTATTATTACAATCATTCTTATAATTCGGAGTTGACCTGATTCGACGGATGCAGAAAAAAAAACTCAGTGCAGATAACCCAACAATTTTATGTCCCCAGTGTCCGTTCACAAGTTCATGACCAAGCCGATGCCCATTCATCCCTGCATGAGAGAGCCCTTATATGCATGCCCGGAGAGTCCAAACCCCCCAACGCCGCGCTTAAACCCATCAAATTGCAGGAACCCCATCCGATGATGCCTTGACCGTGTGTTGCTCAGAAGGGAATAATGTATACCTACCGTTGGTTGAACGATCGTCCTCGACTTCGGCTGATCCTGGAGACTCTGTCCGTACAGCATGACATCTAGCGGATCGTCATGTGCTTCGGCGTGGTAACCTTGGAAGACAGACCCATTCCGGCGCTCGAGCTAGTGCCAGGCTTCTTCTCAAAGATCTTCCAGAACTTAAGGCTCTCATCGGCGGCTTTGCTCCGTGTTAGCAGCAGAAGGTGCATACCTTGAAAAGGCGGAGGGGGTAGCTTACCAGCTGTGGCCAGCATCTGACCGTCAGGGCTGAGGCAACTGTGGAGAACTCTGCTCTCGTGCGCCGGAATCTCGACATTGCGGACGAGTGTAGGGTAGCTCCAAATGCTCAGGGAGTTGTCAGGGAAACCGCTAGTGCTGACGATCTCGCGGTAGTGGGTACTCCAGCGGAGACTGGTGACCTGCGAGCCGGTGTCGATACTGTTGACGCGGGCGCCGGATGTGGAATTCCAGAAGTGGATATGACGATCGTACGAGCCGCCTCCCGTCGCCAGCAAATTCATGTTCCACGGGCACCAGGCGATAGCCTTGACAGCCGCCTTGTGGTTGGTCTTGGTGAACTTGGGGACGGCAAGGGACCGGGCATCCCAGATGGACACGAGATTGTCATTGCCGCCCGTGGCAAGCTGAGCGCCATCCGAGCGCCACTCCAGGCCGCAAACCTCCGAGGTGTGCGATACAAGCTCGGCCACTTTGTGCTCCGCAATACGAACATCGTGATTGAAAACGAGACCACTCCTGGCGCCAGTGGACAGGATGTGCTTGCTCCAGCCCATGACGCCGACCCGAGTGTCATGGCCGTACATACTGCGGATCTTGACGCCCTCGGCGACGTCCCAGATCTGGACTTCTCCGGTCCCAAGGCCGACGCCCACGTACGCGCCGTCCCCAGACCACTTGACGCTGCTAACGTACGTATCTGGGCTCGTCTCTAGCAGACAGCTCAC
The DNA here is from genome assembly GCF_042370625.1 of Thermothelomyces heterothallicus. Classification (NCBI taxonomy): domain Eukaryota; kingdom Fungi; phylum Ascomycota; class Sordariomycetes; order Sordariales; family Chaetomiaceae; genus Thermothelomyces; species Thermothelomyces heterothallicus. The sequence goes on along the minus strand of NW_027192564.1, from coordinate 394,123 downwards.
AGTGCCTTCGTCGGCCGACCAAACGTAGACGTTGCGCTCGAGTCCGATGGCAACCTGGTTGCCCGAACTCCAGTCGAGGAGGTTGAGGTAGTAGTCGTCAATGAGACCGGGGGCATCCAGGACACGCTCCGGAGCAGTGGCGATGCGGCGTCTGAACTGTGCAGATGAGCCATTTGCCGGCTTCAGCGGGCGGTTGTACTGTTGGCGCAAATCGATAGGCTTCGATGCCTCGGGAGGGGCCGGCTTAAACTCAAGGATGCGCGTGTTCAGGTTCACGCCACAAGCATCCGCCAGCGTCTCCCGATAAGCAACCGTACCAGGCGAGGGGCGCGAGTACGAGGGTGGTTCGTCGTCGTTGATGTTGAGCCCCTCGAGGGCAGCGAGCGCGTCGTCAGCGGCGGATGCAAGGACTGCCGACGCCTCGCCGCTTCTCTGCCGCTGCTGGCCCTCACGGGCTCTGGCCTTCATAGATCCGGAATTTGAGATGGCCGAGCTCGCGGACCGGTTAGGGATGAACCGATCGCTATTGTAGGTTATCCTCGACTTGCTCGTCTGCTTCTTGACGGCAACAGGTTTCTTGTCCTTGGAACTGGGAGAAGTCTTCATGTGGGCACCGGTGCCCCTCAGTGTGAAATCCGACACTCCGAGTTCAAGGACCTTGCGAGGGGTTGGCGCAACCCGGGCAATGTTTGACTTGGGCGAGTCACGGTGGTTCTTGGTAGACTTGGCAAAATGAGCGGCCAAGTTGCCACCGTAAACCGATGTGGACGGTGCCCGGTGGGCGTCATTGCTGGCTGTCTCGGGGGTGAATGGCGACGAGCTGATGTTGACCAAGGAAGACCGTTGACACGGCGATGGAGTCAATGGCATCCGCCCGCCTGCGGTGCGAGACGAAAAGAGCCCGGCGTGGGATTTGATTGGTGTTGAGACTGATGCTGTAGCCATGATGAAATGACGACTGTGGTGTGTAGTATTGATAACTCCAACGACGATGCGCCGGCGCCTTTGCACAAGGTGGCCGAGACAAAAAGAGGACGCTGGGTGGCCGTTTTAATCTGGCCTTTGCGTAATTTAAATCGGCTGAAAATGCAGCAGATATGCTACTAGTAGCGATGGGGCTGGATGCTTCCTGATAATCGAGACGGGTAAGCTGTACGAGGTTGCAAAGAGGTTTGCTTGACACAAAAGGTGAAAGATATCCAAGGCCAAGCAAGACGGAAATGCGAAAGTATGATGCAGAAAGGAGGAGCAGGAGCAGAAGGTCAGGTTGGGAAAGTGGAAGGTACCAGATATATGAGATGTTTACGCTGCGGTCGGCCGGACAACGAGAGGCGGTGGAACGACTTTAATGAGGTGGGGCGCGCCACACGCGTTTGTCGGGGGGCACTTGCCCCACAGTGCACATCTAGTGTAGTGTAAATGCAGCCCTGCACGGAAGCGCTAGTTATGTGGGCCCCGCGGGAATGCGATCGTCGCCCCCCGTTTCTCTTCGCTCCTTTTGCGGCGTGCAACAGCCAACACTACGGAGTACACTACGCCCAAAAGACCATTGGGAACGGAGCCGCGATTGATCCACAAAGAATCAGGGTATTAAATTCCAGCAGCGACACTTACTGCGTAGCTACACTACCGAATTGGGCGAGCCGAAATACAACAGTATCCGTCTCTACAACGCTAACCTCTTGTTGCCGAATGCCCATCTTCACTATTTGAAAATTTCCACGAGGTGCCTTAGCGACCTTCATCGCGAGCCCCGTTCGAGCCTTGCGCATCCACCATTGCCATGGCACAACACCACCCGGCCACCCCCGGAGCATCCGCCGCAGGCCCTTCCGTCTTGGGCGGGCAAGGCCAAACTACTACCAGCATCACGCCGCAGGTCTCTGCGTCCTCATCTGCACTGACGCCGGCCTCGGCATCTTCCAGCAATACGTACATCATGCCGAACTCGCCCCTCAAGAACCGCGGCCCTGCGGACGGCTACCGGCCCAAAGTGACGCGCACCCTTGGCCAGCGCCCTGCTTGCCTCGTCAATGCATCCGTGACGTATTGCGGGAACAACCAGATCTACGCCTTTGGCGGTTTCGACCAGTACACTGACGAGGTGTACAACCATGTGTTGCGCCTGGACCTGGTCAGCCACCAGTGGACTCTGGTCGACAACTATGGCGATATTCCGGGGGTTCGGATGGGTCAGCTCCCCGCACCTCTCTCCTCCGGGTCTATGACGCCGTGTGCCAACTAACCGTGCCTCCCAGGTCACACGGCAACCCTTTACAAGGGCGACAAGTTGCTGGTCTTTGGTGGGGAGAACGAGCATCGAACCTACCTCTCCGACCTGATCATCTTTGACCTGAAGACGGCCCACTGGACACAGCCCCAAGTCTCGGGACCGATCCCAAAGGGGCGCGCACGGCATGCTGCCGTGTTACACGAGGACAAGCTCTTCATCGTCGGCGGCATCACTGGCCATGATAGCTACGTGTTGGACGACATATGCTACCTGGACCTAAAGACTTTCACCTGGTCGAGGTCGTGGCGCTTTGTCGGCCGCTTTGATCATTCGGCGTACATATGGAGCGATCGGGTCTGGGTATTTGGCGGCCTGAGCGAGGATATGGACAAGGTTAGCGACCTGTGGTGGCTCGATCTCAAAGGAAACCCGGCCTTCGAATCTCCGCCGCAGATCGGCTACCTGGACAAGTCGGGCCTGGTGAGAAGCGCTGTATCGCCAAGACCGCCCTACCAGGTCTCACAGTCCCCCGTGGTCGGGTCGTCGGGTTACGCAGCCAACTCGCGGACGCCCCAAGTAAACACCCCGTCATTCCATCTCAAGACATATGCGCCCCCCGCACCGGGCGCCATCTCAGCGCTGAAATTCGTCAGCGGCTCGTCCGTCCCGTCCCAGATGCAGGGCATCCACTTCCACGTATACTCGTCCGGAACGCTTCTAGACTTTGTAACGCCGGCGGCGACCATCACGTCCAAGGACTGCTCGCTCTCCGCGCTCGACCTGGGCACGTTGAGGTGGCAGAAGCTTGCCGAAGGAAGGGAGATCTTCAAGCCGGGCTACCGCTGGCATTACTGCACGCTGAATGAGGACGGCACCAAGGCATGGCTGCTGGGCTGCCCCACGGAAGCCGGGGCGATGGAACTCGGCGCTAATGGCCTCGAGGAATACCTGTCCGACATAATGGAGATTGACCTGCGCCGCTACGGCTTCCTCGGCAACAACCTGGCATCCGAAGCGAGGACAGACCTGGCTCGGCCCTCGCTACGAGCGCGCAGTGTGGAACCGCCCTCTAAGGGACTAGGAGCCGATCTCGCGAGGCTCTTCAACAAGCCCCCGGAGACCGGGAGCGGCACCGATTTCGTCGTCACTGCGCTCTCGCGCGATTTTGACGAGGATGAAGTTATGGGCTCGGCGCTGATGCACGCGAACGAGCCCGACGAAGGCAGCCAGACCTGGCTCGCTCCGGATGCGCCGACCTCACCCCCGATCTACGTCCACCGGCTCATCCTGCAGGCCCGCTGGCCGCACTTCGCGCGCCTCTGGGCCAGCCAGATGGCCGAGTTCCACACCAAGAAGATGCACATCCCCGAGCCCTACAGCGTCGTCAAGGCCTTCCTCTACTACCTCTACACGGACCGCATCGACCCCGCGGACGACGACGCCGAGGAGAACACCATGAGCGACCTGTCGGACGTGGCGGGCCTGCTCGTCATGTCCAACATCTACAACATCCCGCACCTGCGGCTGCTGTGCGTCAACCGCCTGAGCAAGGAGCTCGACGTGGACCACGCCTGCATCATCTGGTACTGCGCGGGCCTGGCCAACGAGGAGTGGCTGCGCAAGCGCGCCGCCGGCTTCTGCATGACGCACTGGGGCCGCGTCGTGCGCACCGCCGGCTTCCAGAGACTGCCGCGCACCGCCCTGGTCGAGCTGTCGCAGGAGGTCGACATGGAGGGCCGGGTCGTCGGCGGCGACGAGCTCGACAACATGATCATGGACGGCGTGGGCGGCCGCTACGGCGACGGCGCCCTGTCGGCCGCCTCGCGCCGCAAGGAGAGCGTCAGCAGCAACCAGACCCAGATGCTCGAGACCGAGGATGACGACGAAGACGACGGTATGGAAATGTCCTAGATTGACATTCGAGCAAGGAGGAGGAAGGGTCATCCTCGGCCGCGGAGCCGGCCCGTCGCTTGGTGACGTCAAGTCAGTCCGAGTCGGTCTGCCTCGTTTGCTTCGATGTGCCATGGCATCGCACATGACTTGTTATTCCTTTCGAGAACCGGACCGACGAGCAAGAAAGCGAAACAAAGGAGGAACAAAATGGAAGACTTGGACGGGAGTCGCTTACACATGCCTTTTCCGGGGGAGGAGGCGTGTTACGGTGGCTGACATCATTTTTTTATTTCTTTTTTTTTTTCGGGTCACGGAAGAAACGACGCATGTCATTGTTCAGTTTTTACCTTATGTACGGGAGGGCATTGCGAGGCGTCGGACGGCTTGTTATCTTGCGGCTTACACGTAAAGATGGGAACGAATTTGCCAGATGGTTTGGCTTAGACTGGCTCCATATTCTCATTCGAAAGTAGAAATCGAAGATACGATGCAGAGGGGCCTTTTAGAGATGTAAGATTGCAATGCCGGCCGATCTTTTTCCTTTCCCCCCTTTCCCACCCCGAATCCCCAGTATTCCCAACGCTTTGGTCCTCTCCCTGTTTCTTCTACACCGCCTTTGCGCCGCAAAAGTCAGCGTGAGGAACATTCGTTCGTCCCTTACCTACACCACCTCTACAGCATTAATCAAACAAGGCACTTGTCAAGCTACGATCCTACCCCGTTCCTCAGCCGCACCCCACTCCCCTTCGCTCCCCCCCCCCTCCTTTTCAACACCCAAGAACACCCTCTGACTGTGGGTGGCGGTCATACCCGACAGTTGCACAGAGGAGCGGAGCGGAGCGGAGCGGCGTGAAATGTGCTGAGCAGGCAGTGAGAAAGGGGGGCGAAGGCGGGAGGGAAGAGGAGGAAGCAGAAAGGGAAACGTCAGGAAGCTTAGACTACGGCGTGCCCCTCCGCTTCGAACTAGGTACGCTTGGTAAAATTAGTGATTAGACGGCGCAAGCAAAGCAACAACTAAACTTCCGTTTCGATTTTGGTTGGGCTGCAACACCCCGAAACAAATCGCAAACTTTCCTATCTCGTTTTTTTTGTTTTTTTGGTCCACCCCACCTTGTCCGATGCCATTCGCAGTCTAAATGTCGTCTCATCGTTGTCCCTCTAATCGCGGCCCATCTTTTCTATCATCGTCGCGTCATGGAGTGGAAGAAGGGAAGAATAGCAATACACCCAATCCAAGAAATGTTGGAAAACAGGAGTAGGACTATGTGTCGTTTGAGGGGTGAAGTTTTCGAGTTGGACTTGCCAATCCCTTCGCCCCCCCGGTTCTGAAGGGATCGGTAACCCCCTTTCTTTCGCTGGTGACACTCTCTCGCCCGGCTCTCTTGTCCCTCTTGCTCGGCTTCTTTTTGTGTTCGCATATTCCTTTTCTGTTCCCGTAAACCGAGACCGACTATTGAGTGGGCAGAGGGGTATCGGTGTGAACTCCTCGTCTAAAAAAAAGGGGTATCTGGCTGTGGCGACTCAGTCCAGCCAACGCCGCTCGCATAGAAATTCAACAAGCACTAATGTTAAATCGATGAACGCCGAACTAAATGTTGCAAATGCGGGTCTCGTGTTCGCAGGTGAAGGAGGCGGGTTTGTTTTGGCAGGTTTGTTTTGCTTCGGATGCCGTTACACGGCATCCCGACGGCAGTCCGGCCAGGAGCGCGCAACGTCTGGAGAAGAGTGTTATGCTGGGCATTGATCGCCCTGCTAGAGCATCGCATCCTCGTTGATGTTGGGCAAGCTTTGTTGGAGCGCGAGAAAAGCGGCGGGGTTCTGCATCATCGACGTCAGGATCGACTGATGATGCGCCCTTATCTCGGGATCACACATGGGCGAATGTTGTTTGTGCTAGACACCCGTCAGCAACAGCCCTCGCGAGTGAGTCCTGCTCTCAGACGTACATATTTCAAGCCGTTCAGATTCTTGTAGCGCTTTCCGCAAACTTCGCACTTGAAGGGCTTCTCCTTCTCCATCCCCAACGTCCCCGGGTAAGGAGTACTAGTCTCTGGGTTGACGATAGAGAAGGTACCATCGCCGTTCTCATGCAGCTGCTGAGTTGAATGTCCATGGGTCTTGTGATACCTTGATAAGTGCGTTAGCAAAGCCGTGGAGATGCATTGAAAGATTAACCCTCGGCGGGGGTGCTGAGCCACTTACTTCAATCCATTCTGGTTCTTGTACGCCTTTTCGCACCCGATAACGGGACACCTGAAGGGCTTGTGCTCCTCGGCAGGCGGCATCATTAGAGCGGTCATCTGCTGCAGGATGAGCGCAGGATCGGTGCCGGGAGGGAACTGGCTGAGGTCAAGGTTCATGGCTTGCAGGTGCTGCTGCAACTGTTGTTGCAACTGCATCTGTTGGTCCAAGGCTCGCTGTTGGCCAGTCATCTGATTTGTGCCCCCGGGACTATACAGACGCTTGGCGGGATCGTCGATCGTGCCCAAGGCGCCGAACGCTAACCCTCCGAGTTGCGAGCCGCCCAAGTTCATGTTGCCAAGATTCATCTTCATAGGCATGCCGGCAATCTCTTCGTCCTCGTCACCGTTCCCATCCTGCCCAAACTGTTGTCCGCGTTGCGGCACTCCCTGCTGCTGTGTCGTCAAGGTCGGTGTGTTGACCGACGAGACGGTCGGGTTGTTCTGGAACCCGAAGCTGACGGCAGCTGGTGTGGGGGGCTGGGAGGTGCGGAGTGCTTGGTGAGGAAGACCGGAACTATTCAGGTGCAGCTGGGGCCTCTGTTGTTGACCGAAAAGCTCGCGGGTCGCTTGAATGGTGCGCGTGTTGTCGTCCATGTCCATTGGGCCAACCGTTTCGTCCATTTCCATGTCGCCGACCGTATCCATCTCGTCGTTCATGTGAGACGACAAGGCGTTGGCTTTCTGGGAGGACCCCGTCGCTTGTTGTTGTTGCTGTTGCTGCTGCTGGCGCATCATCTGCCCGATCCCGCCGACGCCCATGCCGGAACCAGCCTGCCGCTGCTGCGGAAAACCATGTAACGATTGCGAAGCCTGCTGTGCCCTGCCTGCAGAAGGCGCGACGGAGCCCGCGCGGCTTGTAGCGCGAGAATTTGGTTGGTTCGCACCGAAGGTATCTTTTGAGGTGGTGGGCGTCGTAGTCGGGTGGTGATGTTCCTCGTAGTGCTGGAGGAGGTCGTGCAGCGTCGGCCACCGCTGGTCGCAACATGTGAAGTCGCGCATGAAGCTTGCCTCTAGCCTGGGAATATACGAGGAAGATTGAAAAGACGAGGATTGGTTATTGATGTACGGTGAGGTTCCCGTCATCATCATGCTGCAACCAGACTGATTAGCATGGCGCGCTCGATGAAGACACAGGTCCTTTCCTCCCGCCGGCCGGCGCGGAGTGTGGCGAGGCGAGCATCCCAACCAAGACACGGTCTGGAAGGGCTGGGCTCGGGTGTGCAGGGGACAGTGCCAACCAGCAAGCAGACTGGACGAAGGCGCAAAGGCACGGAGTGAACTCACTCTTCACGGATGAAACTGCCGACTGAGATACCGCCCCAACTCATACCTCCCATCAGGCTCCCAGCTAGACTCTCGCGGCGAGCGCGATTTGCGTGTTCGCGATTTGGATTGGTCATGGAGATGGGCTTCGCACCGGCGCTGACGAATGAGTCCTGACGGCTGCGGCCAGTGGCCGAGCCGAAGTCGGGGCCGGTCGTCATGTCTACGTCTTTGGTGTCGATGTCGAGGGCGAGATCGGTATCGGCAGCGTCAGCGATGTTGGTGATGCGACCGGTGGTGTAAGAGTAGTCGAAATCGTCCTGGCCGCCGGCAATGGCGGGAGACGAAGCACGCGGTGGATATTTCTGGCCCGGGCCCGCAAAGGCAACCGGCTGAGATGTAACAGTGTGGCCAAGCACAGCCAGGCAAGGAGTGGCCGGTTGAGGCGTTGGAGAGGGCGAGCGCGGCGAGTGGTCGAGAGGGGAAGGCGAATCGCTGTGGGTAGGCGACGTATGGTTACGGGTCGAGTTCTTATTACAATGGGTCCCAGCAGGCTCCGCTGGTTCGGGGTCCGCTTTGGAATTAAACCACTGGGCCCAAGACCGGGACGGCATGGCGATGGGCCACTGTGGGTAACTAAATGCTGCCTAGCCTCGGATGCGATGGGGGCCTGCCAGCGGCGGATTGACGGCGGTCTCTCAGCGACAGCCACAGGCCCGGAACGCCGATTCGGTCACGGATTCGCCGCGCAGAATTGGCTTCCAGCTCAGGAGCTGGCGTGAAAGAAACTGAGAAAACAAAGGGAAAAATAACAAAACAAAACAGCGGTAGGTAACAGAAACAAATGGATGAAGATGAAGAAGAAGAAAAAGAAGAAGAACAACAACAAGAAGAAGAGAAAGAAAAAAGACAGCTGATCAAAATACGGAATACAATGCTTGGTTTAGGCGTGAAAGCAGAAACACTGCTCATCACCGGGAAACCCGACGCAACCGCTCTCGCTGTCGGGCTCGAAGTGTTTAATGAATGATGCAGGCCTAGTTGGAGCAAGGATAGGGGCCCCTGGGGGGGAGGAGGGACTCCGTTGAGGGATGGATCCCGTTTCCGCTAGGGTGGCACGATGGAAGGTTCGACCAGGGATTTGGGTGTAAGTGATGGTGGAGCCTGAGCTCGGTAATGACTAATTCGCCCCAACAGAGAGCAGATTCAAAATCAAAGGCCGTGCGGGATAATTCACGGCTTCCTGCTAGGTATGCCGTCGTCTTTGTCGGTGTGTGGGCGGGCGTCGAGGAGTTGGGTAGGGGGGGAGGTTGTTGAGGACGGAGAAGGAATGCGTGCCTTGCGCAGTGTGGGGGAGGCGGTGCGGTTTGCCTCTACACTAGTATTCCCTAAGGTGGGCAAGGTCGAAGGAAGACGCGGCACCGCAAGGTTGGGGGGAGCAGCATACATGCAGGGAGAGGGGTAGCAAAGATATATTACGACATTTACTCGTCTTTGACGCGGGCACCGAGTTGCTTTTGGGGGCGTCGTTGTTCAGTGCTATCATGAGTATGAGCGTTGTTTGGCACGTGAGATAGCGACGCACAGTGCGCGGACGCGCCATGTAGGAGGCTGCAAGTTGATCAGATCATTCGTGATGACATTGAAGCACTGATCATCGCAGGAGCGACTCGCGCCAAGTTGCTTTAGCAGCAGTCTTCCCAGTTCCGCTCGCTCTCACCGCCAACTTCCAGGCCGCTAATGCCTCTTGGCTTAGGTTTGTTCTCGTACGGCAACTATATGGTATCTTAATAGGAACTTTGCTCCCTAAGAACACGACGATCTGCGCTCCGGTCATGATTGCCGTCCAGGTAGCTGCGTGGATATGTAGAGGGCAAACGGCCCGGGGCCTTCCACAGGTCCACCGACTCGGGGGTCTTGGAGCTCTGCCGCACTGGCCCAGAAAACGGGAATCTTGGCTTTGTCTTTGGATTAGTGTACACCAACATTACGAGCACTGTGGGCTCGGCATTCAACACCAGTGAATGAACCCCATCCATTAAGCGGGTAGGTAGCGACCCGGAACTTAAGTACCTTACCTTCAACTAGGTCCCGACTTACTCTGTAGGGTACTGTATGTACATAAGCACTCGGGGGGCTCCACATAAGCTTTCTAGGCACTTAAGGTAGGAAGGTACTTCTGGTTCAGTTAGGCGACAGTCATGCGTTGTGTAGGTTTCTTCGGGACGTATGCACCTTGGCGTTACGCGGTGGATAAATAAGGTACCCTGGCTTACTACGTACTATACTTGTAGGTACCTGGCGAAGTACGAGGTACCTAACCAGATACTCAAGCAGCGTCCCCGGGCCACTGAGGAGGAGGCATTTACACTAGGTACTGTAGGCATTCCGGGCTTATAGGGGGCTTCTATGAAATATCGGCGGCCAAAATTCCGTAACGCGCAGAAACAAATGGCCTAAGCGCGCCTCGAGGCAACCTCCCGCGCTCACTTCCCCTTCCGCGACGGCGATCACGACGATACTCTTGCGTTCCTAGAGAAAAAAACCATGATTACTCCCGTCAGGCGTAGGAAACCGGCTTGTTGGAAAATCTGCCAAGGGTGTTTCGGAATAGGTCTCGAGCCCCTACAAAACACGGCGTATCTTGATGCAGCGGCTGGCAATGTTGCGGGCGCTGGAGCCCGAGTTAAGTCGAGATGGTAGTTGCTCTAGACTGAGCGCCACTGTAACTGACTCGAAGTCGTAACAAACGAGGTATGCCCCACGCAAACTTCCTACAATTTGGGCTAGTAGTAAATCCGCACTGCCAGATCTAACCAGCTTTCCAGACCGAAAACCATCATGGTATCATAGCAGCTCCATCGCACTTCTTTAACTAGCAGGACATTGAAGTCCCCTTTTAAGTTTTGGAGCGACATGCAAGACACCGTTCCGCTAGTGAGGTATGATGTATCGAGAAGTCTCTCGGATGTTATGGACAGGGGAGCGGTACAGTGCGTCATTACCGTACTTGCGCTTGAACGATCTGGCGGTCCGCCACGTGCGTTCGAACCGGAGTCTCTGGGACCCACAATCGCGTGCCGCAGCCCTGAGCGCTGGGAAAGAATTCGCGAATGACCAGTGACGCAGGAGTCGGTTTCATCTGTTGCCGACGTCCGTCAAGAATACCCGACGCCGTCCGGTAAGTGATTGGGCAGCTGTTGCTTTTCCAGAGGGTTTTTTAGGGGCGGGAAATATTTTGGCTTGTTCCGACGCTCTGGTTCTGTGGTTTAGCTTTTCTTCTTCAGCTAATTGTACTAAGTATATTCTGTACCTCCGGACGGTACCCTCTAAAAAGGCACGTGAACAGTCCAAGAGGTAGCATCTTGGCAGCGCCTTTTTGCCTTGGCTCCGCTCCTATCCAGATGACAAAGCATACTCGGTGGACCATAGCAAGATTCACCTTCAAGACGCTCCTGCTCTTTTTGATCGGCAAAAGAATTACACTATACAGTAGTCTATTCCAGTACTAGTATATATGAATAAGACAAATAGTTGACTAAGGTTTTCATGCCCTGTCCGCACATACCTATAGAGTAGAACCATATTATAGCCATTTTGTATATGGAACGGTTCGAGCTTATTAGTGCACACTTCTGATAGAGGGGCTTCTCGGGAACCCACTCGAATTTACAGAACTTGCATGTACGTAATAACTACCCTAGGGAACAGACAACGGAGACACCAGAACCTCGCATGGCATGACGGGTGCTCTGTCTGTCCATAACCTGGCCGTATCTTAATGATCCTTTGGGAGCACCCTTACGTTCTCTCCTAGGCCCATACTGCCTGCGTATGTACACTGCGACAGCACGCTACGGGCGGCATTTACCATCCTCGGCAGCTTAGAGTAGCATTTTAGCTAGCGGTTCCTGTCTCCAAACCCCGAGGAACCCATTAATGGAATGTCGCATTCGCGCCAATGCGGAGGGTTATTCCGGCGCGGTAGATCTGGCAATGCCTGCCCCGGATGGATGGAGTGCTTTTCCGGGCCGAGTTGTTGAGAAGCCTGAGAACCTATTTACACTCTCAAATCCCTTCGTGGAAACAGGCATGAAACTGCAGCATGAGAACCAGCCCAACCTTCCTTCGCATCCGCCGTTGTTTCCACGCTTTCACAACAGCCTAAAGCACGACGGTCTGACTACCCTACCTAGCTCAGGGCAGGCGACAATGGATCAGCCCCGTTCTGGAGTACGAAACAGTAGTTGTCGCTGAACCGAACGGAGGACGCAGGGCATTGAAGTTTCAAGACACATGCGGTATTGGTGTGACATCTTGCCGAGCCACGGCACGGCAGGCCGGCTTTTGCCGACCTCGCCCCTACCATCGCGGGGACGGTCTGGGCGCGCCAGCTGGTGTTAGGGCGGGAACCTAGAAGGCAGCCCCCACTATGCTGTGATTTGTAACTAGTTATGAACCTTATTCCGTAAGTACTGCAAGGTACTGCGGACAGTAATCCGTACATGCATACTCGCACGTTCCAAAATCACGGAACCCGCCAGCAGAACCTCCATCAATCCGTATGCCAGGGTGTTGTTCTTGTGTCGAGATAAAAGTTGGCTGGCCTCTCAGAAACAACGCCTGGATCGGAGGCGTATCTCGGAGGACTCCCGGAGAGTTTGCGTCGTCTGTTGCGACCGACCGTTGCGCCTCTCTGCATGGATCACGGAAGAGTTCGGGGTCAGGCATCCGAGCAGCTGCTATGTGTACGGCAAAAGTAGGAACAAGTGTGTTGTGATGTAGCCTCGAGGCAGCGGCTTCCTCCACTCAATTAGTCATTGCTTTGCGACAAAATCCCGAACAGAAGGTTCTGGTCTGTGCACAGGCAATGACGGAGAAGACTCGGGGTTTACCTCGCCCCAGCAGCGAACTGACATCACTCATCTAGGCCGTATTACACTAGAGCAAGGAATTTTTAAAAACGTTCCAACTCTCCTTTAGACAACTCGATTCCAAATCAGTTTTTCTCCAGAACCGACTACACTTTTGCAATAGAAACTTCGACTGGTAAGAGGCTTTTTATATATAACTATTAGGTTTGTTCTCCGGAACTCCCGGGTCTCTTTTCCTACTCCATACGCTCTGTCGTAACAAGCCGGCCCCCCAACCAAACCTTGGGCCCCACAGCGTACCCGAATTTGCGTTCCTTGTCTCCAGTCGAGACCTATACGGTCATCCGATACTTTTTTGCGCAACCGACAACAGCGCCGCAGACAGACAAACTAAAAGGGAGAACGAGGGCCCTGAATCGACGCGCCCAGAGATCCCTTAGAACATAGCACAGCAGTCCGCACCTCAATTGCCGCAATCGACAACCCCAGCAGTTAGCAACCCTCTCAGCCGGCGCCCCCACAGCCAAGATGAAGGTCATCAGCAAGGAAGAAGAGCAAGAGCACTACAGCCGCGTCATTCGTGGCGGTCTCATCGGCGGCACCGCAGGCCTGGCGGTAGGCCTGGCCGGCGTAATCTATGGCTCGAAAAGGTACCCGATGATCCGGCAGCTCACGCTCCCGTTCCGGTCCTTCCTGGTGACATCATCGGGCACCTTCGGCGCCATCGTGCTCGCGGAGCGCTACGGCATCGAGTACCAGCGCTCGCGCGACGCCATGAACAACTACCTCGAGGAGACGCACCGGGCGGTCGAGGAGGCGCGGCGCGCGCAGCTGAGCGAGAAGCAGAAGCTCCTCAACTGGGGCCGTGAGAACCGCTACACCATCGTCTTCGCCAGCTGGATTGCCGCCATGGGCGTCGCCATGGCCATCGTCGGCCGCAACAAGTACCTCAGCACCAGCCAGAAGCTCGTCCAGGCCCGTGTCTACGCCCAGGGTCTGACGCTCGCCGTGCTCATCGCCACCGCCGCCTTGGAGACGGCCGACGCAAAGTCCGGCAAGGGCCGCTGGGAGACCGTCCTGGTCGTTGACCCCAACGACCCTACCCACAAGCACATGATTGAAAAGAAGATCCACAAGGAAGACTACGAGGGCCAGGACTTGTGGAAAGGTAACGCTGACCAGTCCAACAACCCCCTCGTATCAGTCGTCAACCCAAAGAACTAAAATGACTAACCCGAGCCTGCAGAGATGGTCGCTGCCGAAGAGAGGCGGCTGGGAGAGCAGAAGAAAAACCGTCAGGATCAGAAGAAGCCCGAAGAAGAGGGCAAGGCCGCTGCTCATTGAGGACCCGGAATTTCCGGTCCATTTTACAAACCTTCTCCTGACAGGGCTGTGTCATGACACATTGACATATCGCCCATGAGTAACCTCTCCACTTCTGCATGCAGGGCGGCGTTTATGGGTTGATTTAGCGGGTGCAGTGCTTGTTCTTTTTTTTTTTTTGTATGGATTGTTTCGATGTCGGCATCTAGTGTTTCTCTCGCGTAACTACCATCAGAGTCAGGTCGATCTGAAACCAGGTGTTCAACCGGACCGGCCTGTGCAGGCATGGCAACAGAGAGCGCAGGATTCGATGGACGTGCGGCCACGGTTTAAAAAAAACGAGAGGCATAGACACAAGATGGCTTTGTATAAGAAGCTGTATTTTATTCTCCAGCAGAAGTGCTCGTTATCTGCGATTTCGTTGACCACCAACTTAAATGGGAGTGAACTTTTTAAAAAAGGAAACTCTGATAATAAGGCCGTTACCGCTCTCCGTTTTGTATTGCGTTGTCCAGACCGCGACGCCATGCCTCGTCAGTGTTGTAGAACGCGTGCCCCTGCTTCCCCTCGATCCAACCGCTTTTCCCCCAAAAACCCCCTCAATATCTAGAGCCTCAATATCTTAAATCTCTCATGCGGCCCCCTTTCCACTGAAGCAGCTGGCGATTAGGATCAAACAAACCTAGACATCAACAGTAAAATGACTGATCTGCGAGTAGTACGAGTGCACGGCCAGCTCGAGGATCCACACGTCGCCAAACACCTCGCTGCCGTCAAACCCGCCTATCACCAGCAGCCGGCTGTCGTGCAGGACGGTAGTGTGATAGCCCCTGCCGCTGGGGGGCAGGCCGTAGACCTTGCGCCTGTCCCAGGACATGGTCACGAGGTTCAGCAGCAGGACGTCGTTGGAGTACTCGTTCCCGTCGTGGCCGCCGATGACGAACAGGTAGGAGCCGACGATGGTCGAGGTGTGCGAGAGGCGCCGGTAGGTGATGGGTATGTTGACCACCTTCCAGACGTGCGTCTCGACGTTGTAGACCCAGACGTCGTTGAAGCACTCGCCGCCGTCGGAGCCGCCGTAGATGATGAGCTTGTTGCCGACCATGTTGGCCGTGTGGTAGCCCCGCGCCTTGGGGACGGCGTCCTTGCCGGTGCCGGTCGCCGGGGAGGGCGCCGAGATGAGCTTCCACGACATCTTGTTGATGTCGCTCACGTCGAGCCGCCAGATGTCGTTGAGGGCGCGCACCCCGTCGCCGCCCCCGAAGACGTAGATGCCGTTCTTGTACAGGCAGGCCGTGTGCGCGCGCCGCCGCGACGGCGCCTTGTCCCCCAGGATCCGCGGCTTGGACCAGCGGAAGTTGACCGTGTCCAGCACGTACACGTCGTTGTAGTACGCGGGGCCGTCGCCGCCGCCAAAGACGACGAGCTTCTTGCCGACGGCGGTACACGTCATGGCGCGCAGGGGCACGGGCACGTCGCCGGCCACGTGCGGCGTCGACCAGTAGAAGGCGTCGGCGTCCAGCACGTACAGCTCGTTGAAGCAGGCCCGCGCGTCGCACCCGCCGAACACAAACACGTTGGACCCCACCAGCGTCGCCGTGTGCGCCCGCAGCGCCGTGTGCGGCGCCCCCGACACCGGCGCCCGGCTCCAGTACATGCCCGACGACGGCGCGGCCGGCACGTCGGCCGCCGTCCGGGGGTCCACGAGCGGCGGGGAAGGGGTGTACACCTCGGCGCCCTTGGCCGGCGCCCCCCGGCCCGTGCCTATTCGGGTCACGGTGCCGGGTACCACGCTGCTGCTGCCGCCATTGCCGATGTTGCTGTGGTTATTGTTATGATTATTATTGTTGTTGTTGTTGTTGTTGCCGCTGCTGTTCCTGCCGCTGCTGCTGCCGCCGCTTTGCCCCGATCCCCCGGCTCCCCCACTACCCCCTGCTCCGCCTCCTCCTGGTCGGCTTGCAATGGCCGAGGTCGAGCGCAGCGCCTGCGGTCGTCGTGGGGGCTCTTTGCCGCCGCCGCCGCCACTGCCGGCGGCAGATTCCTGCCGCTCACGCCCGGGAGTCTTCACAGGCGTTCCGTCTTCGGAAGTGGCAGGCTGTCGGGTCAAGGAGGGTGTTGGTGTCTTCAAGGTACCGGAAGAGAACGAGGCTGCTGAGACTGGGAGCGACGGCGTCACCCCGGAGGAGGAGGAAGAGGAGGAGGGCGCGATCGCTGCAGCCGACGACTGCGAGCGCTGGCGGAGGGAGAGGTCGGTGGGCTTGTTGCGGCGGTCCTGACTCTTGGAAGAGAGGTGTCCGGGCGTGTGAGATCGCGGTATCGGGGGCGCTCTGTCCCGGGCTTCTTCTTCCTCTTCTTCCTCTTCCTCTTCTTCTTCTTCTTCTTCTTCTTCTTCTTCTTCTTCTTCTTCTTCTTCGTCGTCGTCGTCGTCGTCGTCGTAGGGCTCGGAGGGAGGGAGGCGCGAATCTGAGGCCGACACCGGCGCTATCCTCTGCGAGCGCACGGCTTTGCGGTTCTGTGGAGACTGCAGCGTGTCCTCCTGCCCCGCTCCTCTGGCCTGGTCAGCCATTGTAGGTCCGAATGATCATGTCCCGAACATGGACGCAAGGAGAGACAATAGTGGGCGGCGGCGCTGCGAGACCAAACGGTCGGTCTAACCCAGGCGTGGGACGGCGGCCCTGGGCGGGGAGGGACCTGAATGTCGAATCGGATCGGAGGCGGGAGCGGATGACGCTTTCGGGACCGGGTAGCTAAGGTAAGTAGGTAGGTACACTAGAGATCGTATTTTGGCCCAAAGGTAAGCTGCCAGTCAAATTACCACTGCGCGATGGACGCGATGACTATTTTGCCTAGAAGGACGAGACAGGAAATCGGGAGGTGAAATTGAACCGACCCCCTGGTGAGGTGGGATGGGCGCTGTTGCTTTCGGAGCTGTAGTGTAGTGTCAAACCCCCTGTAATAACAGCTCCCGCGCCAACAGCAGCCGACATTCCCGGTTCCCCCACTTGCACCATGCCTTCCAGCCCCAACGCGCCCCCGCACACCCTCCCCTTTTTGCTTGCCAGTGGATCATGCAGGACGGCATTCATCATCCGTATGTACGGGATAGCGCCTTGCAAGTCATGTAAGGCACTTCCAAACCTAGTAGGATGTCTTACTTCTCCATCCAGGGGTTCTGGCACGCTGCAATGCAACATCTCCAGACAGCCACAAGGAGAAAACACCTTGCGCTAAGACTGGAACAGATCGAGCTCCGGGACCCCGCGTCTGGATTCAACATCCCCGCAGCCTCAAGACTGGATAGAGACCGGTCTTGTTGGCGAGAGACCAACGGTAGTTGTCCTCATGATGGAAGCCCCAAGACAAGCCGCTCTTGTGGGCGACCATTCCAGACCGGTGCAACCTGAAGGAGCCGCCAGGCGCTCTCACGCTCCGCTTTCAAAACCGTAGATATTCCAGAATGCTCAAGCAGAATAGTACGGCCTGGGTGAGCGTACTACTTGGCAGAGAGGGTCTCTGTACATACACGTCTACACGACATTTTCAATCAGTTGCCGTCTAAGTGAGCAGAGTGTCCCCGGAGACGGAAACGCTAAAGAAGCAGTGCCCCGCGTACGATCGCTTGCTTTTGAACATGCACATAGTTACTCCGTATTGTATGTACCTCCTGCACAGAGTACGCTACGTTTTGAATGTAGTGTACGGATTAGTTACCGTACTATGTATTGTAAAAATTACCGAGCTTGGTTTTACAGAAAGGTGCGTTGTCAGAGACGCTCAGTGACCCCGCTGTGGGGCCAGATTTCAGCTCGACCGATAGAGCATTTTTTAGATTTCAAAGTTGAATGTCAGAACGGTCATACAAAAAAAGGTTAGGAAATTCGTAAGAGGCCAGAATAACCTAACCTTTAGAAAGTAGCAACCAACTCGGAAGCCCTGGCTTCCTGAATATAATATATGAGCGATGGAATCGCAAGAGACCGCCAAGCGGCCCCAGGGAGAGGCCAATGGCTCTACTGATCATCAAAATATTCCCAACGGCGACGAACCTGCGCTCAAGAAGATCAAACTCGACGGGCCTTCATCAGTGTCCGACGTTCCAGCCCAGTCGTCGCCAAGACCGAGGGTCAAAGGAGTCGCCCCGATCAAGGCAGAGTTAGAAAACTCACACATGCCACCCCGACGTCCAGCATCGCTGACAACTTGCGTAGATACTTGATCTTCGTACCTGGCCAGACAGGGAAGCCTGCCGAGGACGAGGTCGCTGACGACGATGCTGCCGAAGGGCAAACAGCTCGGGAACCCCAGGAGGCGGCACAAACATCCAAAAAGGACGGGAAGCGGAAAAAGCAGAAGGGCCAAAACAAGGACAGAGACTTTGGCACATTCTCAGATGCTAAGCGCCTATGCAATTCCGTCGCATGGACTCCTGAGTTCTCCCCTCGGCCCTGCAAACATGGCGACCGTTGCAATGCCCTCCACGACCTCCGCCAGTATCTGAAAGAAGGCCGGCGCCCCGACCTCGCCACCTTCGGAGGCAAGTGCCCCGTCTGGGCAAAGTACGGCAAGTGCCCCTCGGGCTGGCGTTGTTTGTTTGTCCGCAGTCACATGGACGAAATCAAACACACCGACGGCCGGTCAGAACTGGTTCTCTTGGAAAAGACCACAAAACAATCACCCGATGGAGTGGAGGGGGAGAAGGACGAGGGGAAGAAGGAGGAAGGGGAGGAGGAGGAGGAGGAGGGAGAGATGGGAGACGTCAAGCCTGGCGTGGTCAACGTGGTGCCGACCAGGATCAAGTTCGACCTCGCGAAAAAGAGACTACGCCTGGAAAAGTCGGATCGGTACCTAGAGTGGCTGGCCAAAGACACCGAACGGCTCACCAGGCATTACCACAAGCAGAAAAACGATACGGACGAGGCCAATGACTATCGAGCACAATACGTTGAGCCGCCGCTCAAGCCGTCGGAAAAGAGGAGGATCTACTTTGGCCGAGAGACGCCGGTTCTTGCGCCCCTTACCACGCAAGGCAATCTTCCGTTCCGCCGCCTCTGTGTCGAGCTAGGGGCTCAAGTGACATACTCCGAGATGGCCCTAGGGCTACCGTTATTGCAAGGGCAGAAGGCAGACTGGACCCTGATGAGGGCTCACGAGATCGAGACCACTCCACCTCGCTTCGTCCCCGGCAACGGTTCTATCGTCCGAGACTACGACAATTCGAGAGATCTCAAATTCGGCGCTCAGATCGCCGCCAGCGTCCCCTGGGTCGCAATCAAGGCCGCCGAGGCTCTGTCTCGGTTCCTGCCGCATCTCCGACTCATTGACCTGAACTGCGGCTGCCCGGTGGACGCGGTGTACAAATCCGGCGCCGGGTCTGCCCTTCTGGATGCTCAGTCGAAGCTGGAGAGAATGATCAGGGGCATGAACGCGGTTTCGGGGGAAGTACCAATCACCGCAAAGATCAGGATGGGCGTCAGGGACGACAGGCACACGGCACACAAGCTCGTCGAGCGCCTGGCGCTAGGGAGCGAGGATATGCGCAGCGTGGTCGGCGCCCCCGGCTGCGCCGCCGTCACGCTCCACGGCCGGACGAGGCAGCAGCGGTACACCAAGGCCGCCGACTGGGGCTACATCGCCGAGTGTGCCGCCCTGATCAAGCAGTTCAACGACAAGGCGGACAGCCTGGCCGACACCATTCGGGAAGCCGACGAGAGCACGCTGCCTAACGGGGGCAAGATGTACTTCTTGGGCAACGGCGACTGCTACTCGCACGTCGACTACTTTGAGCACATCGACAAAGCCAAGGTCGATAGTGTCATGATTGGCCGGGGCGCCATCGTCAAGCCGTGGATCTTTGAGGAGATCGAGAAAGGGCAGTACCTGGACAAGTCAAGCTCGGAGCGGCTGACGTACATTGAGAAGTTCGCCCGCTACGGAATGGAGGCCTGGGGCTCGGACGAGCTCGGTCTCAACTACACGCGCCGGTTCCTTCTGGAGTTCCTCAGCTTCTTCTGCCGCTACGTGCCTGTTGGCCTGCTGGAACATCTCCCTCCCAGCCTGAACGACAGGCCCCCTGCTTACCGCGGGCGGGACGATCTTGAGACGCTGCTTGCGAGTAGGAATTACAAGGACTGGATCAAGATCAGGTATGATCTGCCGCGTGTGGGCGAAACCGTAATGGTTCTCGGCTGACAGAGATGCAGTGAGATGTTCCTGGGCCCAGCCCCGCCAGGGTTCAAGTTCCAGCCAAAGCACAAGTCGAACAGCTACGAGCTCGAGGCGGAGGGTTGAAAAACAAGAGGTCATACTTCCGTGATGCGGAGTTTCCTTAGGGTATACACATCACAGGATATGGAAATAGACGCCGCAGATGAGGAGCCTCGGAGGATACCAAAAAACCGCCCAAACCGCGAGGGTGGCGGGACAGGAGCTGGAGGGAATGCAGTAACGGAGGGGTCCAAGTAAGGCTAGCGGACCTCGGCCAACGCACGAAATGGTCTAGGACCTCGCCCGTTAACGTTGCGCTGAATTGTTTGTGCCCTCAGAAGCCACGCAAACTTCTTGTCCAAAAGTTGAGTCCTGTTATTTTGATCGTTGCCACCTGACAAGAAAAATATGCCAGCTGTAAGGCAACTCTGACTGCGTTATTTCCCTTCCCTTTCCACGTCATGACGGTTTTGAAGGCTATCTGACTGTTCCAAGTACTATATAATCCGTATAAATATGGAGCAGTTAGGACCCCACTCTCCTCAACCCCTCATCTGTAAATTTAGGCTGCCACCAAACAACACACAACGTAAACACACACCAACCACAGAAATTCAACCTCCGTCAATCAACTAGAGACACACATAACTTCATCAACATGGCGTCTACGGTACTTCCTGAGTCGGGCAATCCTCTGTAAGTTCGAAGCCTCTTTGACGCTGCTGGCCCTTTTTTTTCGTCCCCTTTTTGTTCGCAGTCCTTCCTACTCGCCTCTGGTTGATGCCCCGCCTCATCATTTGCACCACATGATTGAGGGAGTGGTATTCTCGTGGCGCAACTGCTGTGGCCGAGCTACCGACGACGGCGGCCATGATGCCTGACACCCAAGTTGGTTCTGCTGCGCGTCAGGAATAGGATTTCATGCTGACATGGTTATCTTTCACTTCTCACAGCGTCTTTTTCGACATCACACTTGGCGGTATGAACATCTAGCCACAATCCTCCTGGGGTCGAACATGGCGTACTCATCACCGTAACCAGGCGAACCGCTCGGCCGCATCACCTTTGAGCTCTTCAAGGACGTGGTTCCCAAGACGGCCGAGAACTTCCGCCAGTTCTGCACCGGCGAGTACAAGAACCATCTCGGCCGGCCCCAGGGCTACAAGGGCTCCAAGTTCCACCGCATCGTAAGAAGCCCTGGATACCCTACCAACAAAGAAACATGCAAAAAAAAAAGAAGAGAATAAAAATAAGAAAAAAAATCACTACTCTAACCACGGAAAAACACAGATCCCCAACTTCATGTGCCAGGGCGGCGACTTCCTCAACGGCGACGGCACGGGGTCGACGTGCATCTACGGGACCAAGAGGTTCGCCGACGAGAACTTCAACATCAAGCACGACCGGCCGGGCCTGCTGTCCATGGCCAACGCGGGGCCCAACACCAACGGGTGCCAGTTCTTCATCACCACGGTGCCCACGCCCTTCCTGGACGGAAAGCACGTCGTCTTTGGCCGCGTCGTCGACGGCATGGACGTCGTCCGCAAGATGGAGCACACCAAGACCGGCCTCAGGGGCAAGGACGTGCCCAACCTGGACGTCGTCATTGCCGAGTGCGGCGAGCTGTGAAAAAGAAAAAAAGGGGTCGAATTTTCGAGGCGGAAAGCGGGGATGCTGAAGAACCAAGTCGATCATCAATTTGTAGATCGATGAGTGGACGCGCAGAATGAAAAATAACAGTGTTTCGGCTCTAGCTTCTATGTTCATACGTTCATACGTATCTGTAAGTGCTGTGATTGTCGTCGCCTGGAAACCAACTACTGCCTGCCAAACGACTGGGGATTGAAGGAGGGGGGCGGGGCGGGGTGGGGGGAGCTGAAGCTACAGTATTCCGCATGTCTGTGCATCATCTGCCGCCAGCCGGCAGGAAAGTAGTAGTTAAAAGCAGAACCAAAATGCAGCCATTCGTTTATCTATCTAGACAGCCTAAAGGACAACAAATGTTCCATCAAGGAAGGTGAAAGACAAGATATCTAGCCAGCCCATGCGTGTTGCCTCCCTCCTCCCAGTCACCCAAATCAGTAGTTCTCCTCCGGCAAGGGGAGGTTGAAACAGAAACAGGAGAAGAATGATAGCACAAAATCACCGAATGCATCGCCGCTATGGTCTACCTCATACGCCGTATACGCCAGTCGCCACACTCTTTATTCATGACACACCGTAACGCTGCATTCTGGGCAAGTTAGCCATCAGAGCAAAAGGAGGGAAAAAGGGCAAGAAAGGAAAAAAAAAAAAGGAGAAGAATAAGACAAACTCACGTGCTCGTAATTTTCAAGAAAGTGTAAGGAAAAGAGGAGCAGTCCGGTTAGGTTGTCTGGCCCCTGCTTACGCGCGGTGGCGGCGCCTGAGCAGGATGCCCCTCGGCTTGGCCTCGGGCGTCTTCTCGGCCTTGGAGCGGGTCACGGTCATGGTGGTGAAGCCCTCGGGGACGGTGGTGGTGATGGTGACGACCTCCTCCTCGTCGCTGCCGCTGCCCGAATCGCCTCCTTTCACCGGCGAGGGCGTCGGGGTGGGCGCGGGCATGCCGCCGCCGCCGCCGGCGGCCGCGGCGCCGGGGGTGTTCTGCTTCTCTAGGATGGACTGGGGCAGCGGGAACTCGGTCGGCTCCTGGCCGATCAGCACGGCGAAGGGGATGTACTTGGGGTCGGCGGTGGCGCTGGGGACGCCGGCGCCTGCCTGGGGCACCTTGACGATGAAGGGCTCGGCCAGCTGGGAGGGGATGCCGCGGGCGGTGGCGGGGGCGTCCATGGCGAACTTGACGTTGGCGTCGGCCTTGGAGGTCTCGCAGGTCGGGCCCTTGACCTCGCCGAGGCTCTCGTCGCAGGGGTCGACGATCTTGAAGTCGACGACGCCCGTGTAGGTCTCGGGAGTCGCCACCTGGTCCGAGTCGTACTCGGCCGGGGGCACCGCGACGCCCGGTTCCTTCATGTCGGGCCAGTCCCAGACCCAGATGACGGTGTAGATCTTGCCGACGGGGGCGTCCTCGGGGATCTTGATGTCGCTCTGACAGAGGAGGGAGTCGGCCTTGCTGACGTGCTGCTTGCGGTAGTCGCCGATGCCCTCGAGGTCGCCGTCTGCCGGCTTCTGTTCGTGGCATTGGCCGTCGTCGTAGTTCCGCGTCGCCAGGAGCCTGCCCTTGCCGTCTCCGCCCTTGCCGTCGGCCGTCCACTTCAGATGTACGTCCATGAGGTTGACGTTGGACAGATCGTTCTCGGTAGTCCCGTAGAGGTAGATGGTGCCGCGGTTGATGGGCTTCATCGGGTTCGTCTTGTCGGCGCGCGTGACATGGCCGTTCTCTCGGTGCTTGATGGCGACGAAGTCTCCCGGGGCGACGGAGAGCATGGGGAACTGGTCGCTGTAGCTCGAATCGGTCAAGGTCCCTTGTCCGTCCCTGACAATCTTCTGGTTGGCGTCGAAAACCTTGGGTCCGCCGTTTGGCGGGATCAGGAAGCTGGCATCGGGCCCATTCTCGATGTGAGCCCTGTCAGCACCGGGCTTCCCAACTTCTTTACCATCCGGCCCCAGGCGGACGGTCTGCTCAGGCCAGGAATGGGCTGTCGCGGTCCCGCTAAGAGCCGCTAGGAGCCAGGCGGCCACGATGCGGTCTATGGATGTTCTCATGATATATCCGTAATAGTATGTCGGATGCTGTTGCAGAGCTTGCAGAGCTTGTGGTTGACCTGCTGCCGTTGTTTCTGCTGCTGCTGCTGCTGCTGCTGCTACTGTAGTAGAGGTGATTGTTGTTATTATTATTGTTTGTTGCTGCTATGTGGATGAAGTTTCCCGGGAACACAAAAAAAAGGTCAAATCTGTGGCTCAATAAATAAGAACAACTTGATCAACGGCTAGCGATGACAAGTATTGTTCGTGCCGGCGCGAACAATACCGACCCGGATAGCAAATGGCAAATAGCGGCGAAAAGCGGCGATAGTTGGTCCCTCGGGCTACCGTGGACGTAGTTCGGAATCGCACGGCGAGAACAAGGGGAGCCGAACAAGGGCTTTGTATGAACAATGGGTTCCTCGGGAACCAAAGGGTAGCGTGGAGCCAAGTGTCGAGTCAAGGTGATTGCCTTGCCTCACCAACGCACTCTCCGGGAGTTGTCGATGGACTCGCTGGATGTATCGAACTCGTTGCCGACCCGCTGGAGGAACCTGGAGTGAAGACCAAGATGCCGGAAACAGAGAGGTTGCCAAGACGGCGACGGCAGGGGTAGATATCCAGCTAGAGGCGTTGCACAGAAACCGGAGGATGAGGCAATTCTGGTCGCGTTGGGCGGACATTTGGAACCTGAAACCTTGATGGGCGGTTCTGGCCACGCGACGGGGAACTCTAAGGCGATCGAGTCGGACACATGGTGGATGAGGAGAGGATCCGGCTCGTCTCTTGGAAGATCTCTTGGGAGAGGAGGAGAATCGGAGGGTTCGTGGAGAGGTAGGTGGGAGACACACAACACGACGGTCGCCGTGCCGGAAAGACGGGACGAGGTTTGAAGAAAGGCCTGGAAGAGGGTCTGGGGGAGGGTCCACGGTCAAGGGACGACCTTTGGGACATTGGGGACTGGCGGCCAGGCCATGCTCGGCGCCATGCTGGGCCCGACTGATCTCCAGCGTTGCAACAGGTAGCAGCAGGCGCCTTCCAATGCATGCCGCCGGCCACGGCAGCGGGCGGCGAACTAGCATGGTTCGGACACTGCTGGTGCCGGGATGTTACCTGCAAAGAAAAGTGTGCGGGCTTGTGAGAGAGTGTGAGAGTGAGAGAGGGAAGGAAAGGGCCGGCACATTCTCGCAGAATTGCTATCGAGCAAGTCACTCGACAGCGTCGACACAGCGCTTGGTGACTTCCACCCGGATCCGCGCTACTGGCCCAAGGGCTTTCGAGTGGAGCAGAGCTGCCCGCGGGTGCCTGCCAAGCTTTTGCAGCCGATGCGCCTCATCCACTCGTGCCGGTTCCTCGACTCGAAACTCAGATAGGCGAGGCCCAGTGCGGGGCCCACACGGTTGCATCGCCAGGGCCTCAGGCTGCGGGCGATTCGCTGCAGGTGCACCCACACGCGACCCCAGGAGAAACAGGTTGGGCCCGGTTTGGGGCCAGGCCGCTTCTGCCCTTGGATTCTTCTCTTTTCTGCACACCTCGCCCAAGCAATGACGTGGGCACTGCGAGGTTGCAGCCGCGCATCGACGCAATACGGACTAGGTCCGGATCACCTACTGCAGTAGGTACTCTGTACGAGGTATTCATGCCCCCTTCTCTCCACTCTGCCGTGGTCGGACTGAAGAAACGCGGAGCGCGCTTGAAGGAATTACCGCCTGGCACGCTGACATTGCGAAGCGAGATTTCTTTGTCCTTTAAATCGGCCATTCATTGGCTGGGTTAAAGGTGCGTGCAACGAATAACTATAACATCTTGTCTGTCAACTCTTATGGCCGTTTCCCTAACATATCCGAGGCTTCTTCCCTTGTCTACGGATCAGATTTTCTGGCTCGATGATATTTCCCGTCAATGCCCGTGCACGGAGAAATGCGCTAACCATGGAAGAATGAGATGACCCAGAACGGGTTTGACTGATGATCGCCCGTTGCTTGTCTCATCCGAACACGTCAAGTCCCCACCACCCGGACGCGCACCTTGTTAAACCAGCCTTACAGAATACCAAACACAATACTACTGTACCCGTAATCCGTACATGCAACACTACGGAGTACTGCCAAGCTTTATCACCAAATCTTGTTTGGACTTCCTCACCAATGAATGTCTCTTGGAATAGCAAAAAGACGAATGTTCCATTTCCTACTCAAGCACCGACTCACCGACCGACCTCG
Organism: Thermothelomyces heterothallicus; assembly: GCF_042370625.1. Taxonomy (NCBI): domain Eukaryota; kingdom Fungi; phylum Ascomycota; class Sordariomycetes; order Sordariales; family Chaetomiaceae; genus Thermothelomyces; species Thermothelomyces heterothallicus. Next base: position 368,208 of record NW_027192564.1, on the reverse strand, counting down.
GAGAACCAGAAGACATGTTCGTTGCACGCAAAAGAAGGTTTCTCGAGGCCCACATGGTTGGTTTATTGCGTCATCCATTTGTTTCATCTTGTCGCGCGTGCCGGCTCCAAGGGTTGCGGCCCGGGCAGGCTCCAGCCCGGATTGGCCCCGTCTAATTTATTCGTCGTCAACAACGCCGGCCTCACTCTGTCCCGTCATGAGGAAATCCCAAAACGTCGGATTGGGAACAGTGGCCGCAGCAATCAATCCATAGACGTTGGTCCATTGCCCAATAAGGAGCCATATCCCCAACGCGGCCTCGTACTGCGGCCTCGTACTGAGAGCTGAGAGACTATCACGAGCAAGTGGATGGGAACGAGGAAAAGGGGACGCATAATATCAGAAACTGAGTGAATGAGAAAAGTCCAACAATTCAGCAGAAACTCCCAGTGAGAGAGAGAGAGAGAGAGTGTGTGTGTGTGTGTGTGATGTCATGGCCGCAATGGGCCAGCATCGCTTGGTCGAGCGTTAGGTTTCGCCCTTTAACCTCTCAAACAACGCACACCGATGGCCGATACAGAGAAGGGGAAACCCTAACTTCGCGAAATCAATACCTCGCCCTGAACCGACGATACCCCTCTTCATCGCTCGCAGGGTCGTCGTCCTCTCGCGCCCGCTTGCGACTCACCGGCGGCGGCATGCCCAGCGAGGCGGCATCATCATCATCACCATTACCACCGCCACGTTCAGGGCCCCCACCAGCCGCTGGCGACCCCACATGATGGCCAAGCACTACTCTCATCTGCCTCTCAACTTCTTTCTCTTCCTCTCTTCCCCTCTCCTCCTCATCCTCCTCCTCCCAGTCCCGTGAGGAGTCGGACGCCGCGCGCTGGTGGCCGTGGCGGTGATCGGGGTGGCTGCTGTCTGCACGCGGAGGAGGAGGGGCCGTCTCTGCTGCCGGGGTCTCTGCCGCGATCGGGGGCATCCACAGTTCGTGGTTGTCGATAATGCTGTCAGAGTGGGTGGACGATGCCCACGTGTGCTGTTCTGTCGACCCGGAGTGGTGGTGGTGGTGGTGCTGCTGCTGCTCGCTGCCCCGGCGTGGCCGGACGGTTTGCGGTTGCGTCCCCGCGGACCAGGCGATGGTGTCGTGATGATGGACCTGATGGGCGGCCGCGCTGGCGTCGGAATAGCCCGGCGACGACCGGGGATCCAACCCGGCGACGGCGACGGCGACGTGGACGTGGCTGTCCCAGCCGTGGATGATGCCGTCCTGCGCTCCGCCGTATGCACCGCCCACGTCTGACAGGAACGGGTCCGTCATCGCCCCCGGGAGCGCGCCGCCGAGGGTGTGCGGGCCGGCTCCCAGATCCGCCGTCGTCACGGGGCCATGACCATGCGGCGGGGACGCGTAGCCCGGGAGCACGTCGGAGCCCGCCGAGGCGGTGCGGAAGGGCTGCGCGAGCGAGCCGGCCGCGGAGGCGGTCGAAGGCGGCGTTGCTAGCCCGCCGTGGCTGCCGCCGAAGCTGTCCGGCAGCTCGTACCCTGTCTCGCCCGCGGCCGCGTGCGGCGGTATCGCATGTGAAACGGCATCGACATCGGCACCGTAGGCTTGCGTCGTCGGAGGGAGGAACAGCGCACCTGGTCCTACGGCAACACTGTCCCAGGCCGGCGGGAAGTTCTCATCCGTGGTCGCGCTCGGGTGCTGCGGGTGGCTCGGGGTCGGGGACGGGATGGCGGCGCGGGACCCAGGCCGCGAAGCGCAGGCGAGGCTGTCCGAGACGCCCCGGAACTCATCAGCGGGCGTCCGGCGGCTGGTGACCGCGGCCTGCCGCAGGTGATGCTCGCTGGAGGGATCGAGAAGAGTCAGGAAGCGCCAGCAGGTCCTCCCACCCGAGGCCGTCTGCAGCTTCCCCCGTTCTCTCCCTCCCTCCTTGGCCACGCTGTGAATAGTGTCAAACGTCCAGAGGATCAGGCCGCGACGTGTCCAGCCCTGTTCCGATGACGCTTCGCTGCTCTCCCCTTGGTGGGACGGAGCGGGCGGCGGGCACGACAAGATCTCCTGCATCATGGCGATCTTGGGGACCAGGTCCATTTGCGTAGACTCTTTGCTGCCGCGTCGCCGCCATCCCGCCTCCTCCCTGTCCTCTCGCTCGCACTCGACGCCCCACCCGCGCGTGTGCCTCTTGCTCCCGCTGAACGGATGCGCCGGGTGCTCGGCGCAGTTGGCGAGTGTCTGGGCCCAGGCGGTAGCGGGGAACGGAATCGGGAACGGTACCGAGAACGCGTCCCGACCGCTGCGCTGCGAGAGGCAGTCACAGTGTCCGCGGGCACTGTCACTGCTGCTGCTGCTGCTGCTGCTGCTGCTGCTGCGCCAGCCGTCGCATCCCGGCTGATGCTGGTACCTGATGGTGAACTCACCGTGCCGCTCATAAATATCTTCCTGGTACGAGACTTCCCCCGAGCCATCGTGGGCATAGCTGAGCTCCGGAGGCCCGACAAGGTGTGTCTCGACCCTCCATCGGTGGTTGAGCAAGTGCGGCTGTTCAATGCCGATCTCGACCCAAGAGCCGAGGCTCGAGTCGGCGGGAAAGCCGGGCTTCTCCTTCAGCTCAAGCGTGGTGTGCAGGTGCAGGACGTCGCACTGTCCATCCGTGGTCGACGACGTGATCGCCCTCAGGCGCTGCTGGAGGCTCGGGAACGCGGACGCCCACTTCCTGGCAAGGTCGCCGACGCTGCCCGATTCGACCTGGTGGATCTCCTTGGTGAACTCGTGAAGGAGTGCGCCCCTGAATAAGTGCTCCTTCTCCTCCTTGGCCCACGTCTCGCGCTCGAGGTTGCGCCGGAGGTGCGGATACTCGGCCTGGCCGAGCTTGGTGCCTGTCGTGGGCAAGTACCCCGAGCCGTCTTTGCTAACGAGCACGTCCGGATGCGAGACAAAGATCCAGCAGCGCCGAGGCCTGAACTGCACCTGTTCGTTCAGGGCGAGAATCTGCGCAAAGTACTCGTAGTTGGGTCGCTGATCGGGCATCCGATTCTCGGACAGGGCAATCAGGATGGGATTGTTCTTGAGCGACACCTTCTCGATGTGGCGGTCGTCTTTGTCATCCTTGTCTTTCTGTCGTGGGCCGAATAGAAAGTGAACTGCAAGGGATGATGTTTGTTAGTTGTTGACCACACCCCAGAGCGGCAAGGCGCAAACGCCACTAACAAGAAAAAAAAAAAAGGGGGGGGGGGGGGGTTGGCCCCTGGCTATTTGAAAAAAGACAAACTTACGGCAACGATGAGCGGCAAAGAAGTTCCTGACCACCTGGATGTGACTCGAAACCCTCTTTCTTCCTTTCTCTCCCCGAATCTCCAGAAGAAGAGCGCTGGGTTTCTCACCGGGGCCCAGGTCACGGCAAGAGGCTAACCACAGATACTTGCCAATCAGCTGGTTCCGCCCCTGCTGACGCTGCTCTATGCTATATTTACTTCGCCCCATCTGAGGGATGAGCAGAAGTGCTGGTTGCCACACAAGGATCAGCCAGCCATACGGAGACACACAGAAAGGGACGGGACTAGGGGGCGTGCCTTTGTTTGCTCGGCAGACTTACCGTCGAGGAAGTGCCCCTCCAGTGCCTCGGGCCATTTCTGTTCTGACTTGTCCGCCTGCTTCTTCCGGTAGTTTTGGAACGCCTGGGTCAGCAGGGGCATGAGCGGGTTAGACCCTCGCCCCTGCTTTCTGCCGCGCAGGCGAGCCTCCTGTCGTTGCTGGGTTCTGTTACCGGGGTACGCCGGCGTGCCATAGTCTGGCCCAAGTGACTGCGTTCGCAAGACGGGTGCTGCCATCACCGGCGGAATCGATGGCGGGATCGATGAAAGGACTTCAAACTGCTGGCCATACCAGGCCATGTGCGGGAGTTGAATGTTTCCTGCCCATTCCTGGAGACACTGTCTGCAAGGCGAGCCCGGATGGCGGTCTTCATGTTCGTGGTTTGGCAGTGGTGAATAGCACTGCGCCGAGGGAGCGGGAAGCCTCAGTGGGGGTTCCATTGCTGGGCACAACGGCGCTTGCAGAATCCCAATGGGTTCCGCGGTGGCAGGCGAGTGCCTCGGAATGCCGGTGAAGAATCGAGGAGGAGGGGAATGCTGGAGTGGAATGACTTCCACTCTGGATCGCGAGTTAGAACGTGTCTATGAAATATGCTGGCCTAGCGAAGCCCGACATATCAAAGGGCGCGACGGCATAGGATATAACGGGCGGCCATCGACACTGCATGAACCCAGTGTCCGTTCCCTTTCCCCCCTCCCCCCCCCCCCCCCCGGGGAGATAAATAGGGATGCTGTTGCAACTTGTTAGGTAGCTAGGGGCCACTGCTTTGTTGGTTCCGGCCCCGAAGGACACACAGCGCCGTACCATCTGGATGCAAGGGCCTCAAAAGTCTTTGACATAGCCTCCAGGGAGACATGCGACAACTCGTTGGTTGGCGTGGACCGTCTCGGGGCGCACGCCATCCCCGGGACGCGAACAAAATTAGCCTCCGCACAAAACTACCGATTAGACGCAACGGGAAGGCGTGAAAGGCTGGCCGGGTATTCTTCAACAGGGCAGAGGTGGGGGGTTCTGCAGAGGGAACCGCAGGGATATGGACAACGCCTCCTCAGCAAGGGCGGTATAGCCACCAAAAATAAGTTAGCTCTCGAGGGTACTGGTACTTCTTTGTCTCTGATGATCCAAGATCTATCTAGAGATCGATTTTTCATGCTGTCATGCCTCATCCTCATCTTTGTCCCCGATGTTGATCCGTTTCCTCCCTTCTCCCGTGAGCTTCTGTAATGTGACTTTGTTCACTTGTCCCCTCATCTTCTTCTCCATGGCCTTGATTTGCTCTTCTGGGTCAACCTCATCAGCCTCTGCAAAGTCGAGAACCAGCCGGCGTCCCAGAAGATGAGTGTCCTTGAGCGCAGTAAGAGCGTTAAGCGCCTCTTTGGCCGTGGCGAACTCGGCAAACGCGAAGCCGCGCGACATCGAGTTGAACTTCTTCGGGAGGCGAAGTGCAACCAGTTTGCCATAAGCACTAAACAAGGCGCGCACATCCTTTTTGGTCGCCTCGAATGGAAGGTTCTTGATGACAATCTTTGTCCGCTGCGCCGCCGCTTTCTTGGCAAGGTCTTCACGCCTGCGCTCTTCAGCGGCGTCATGGCCCCTGTGCGAAGCCTTTACGGAAAGCTTATGCGCGTCCAGCACATAGCCGTCCATGACCTTCAGAGCCGCTTGAGCCTGCTCTTTGGTCCTGAAGGCACAGAATCCGAAACCCATGCTGAGCACCTGACCGGGCCGCTTGGGATCCTTTTTGGTCTTGACCGTGGCGCTCACAAACCCGTCCAGGTGTTTGAAGGCATTGGTCAAGCCCTCGGCGGTGGTTGAGAAGTTCAGATTACGGACATACAGAGAAGTCGTCTCGAGTTGCTGATCCTCGTCGTCATCGCGCTCCAGCAGATCGGCAACCGAGGGCTTCTGAACGCCAGCAGGGCGATCCTGAGGTTCCTGAGGCGGGGCCGCATTGTCTACGAACAATCCTTTGGGGCCTTTCTCGAGAAACAACACTGAATCTTTGAACCGCGAGTACGCCTTCTTGGCGAAGGCAGCTCGGCAAGCCGCCGGCTGTGCAAACTGGACGATGGCGATGGTACCGCTCGGTGGCATCAGAACCCTCACCACAGTACCATGCTCCTCAAAGAGGCTTCTCAATTCTTCGATCGAGGTGTTCTTGATATTCTTCACGAGGATCGCAGTGTCGCCTCGCTGCTGAGACTTGAACGCCTCGATATTCACCCCATGGGCGGCGAAGTAGGCTTTAGCCTCTTGAATCACCGTGGTCTCCGCAACTGCCTGTTTCACGGCAGCAGACGCGTCCGTGGGGTCCAGGAGCTCGTGTTTGGAAATACCGAGACGTTCTGCCACGGCTGTGTTGACAGCGTCTTGGCTCATGAAGAGCGAATTCCAGTTGAAGGTGCTAGACGCTGCCTCGGCCTTCTTCTTGAGAAGCTGCTGCTTCTTGTGGGGCAGCTTGGAAAGTGCGAATTCATCCAGTTTCTTCTCCCTTTTCGCCGAACCAGGGATGATGTGTATTATTCGGCCCTGAAAAATCGAGCCGTCTGTCTGAAATGCCGCGACCGCGGCAGCCGGCTGCTCATAGCGGATCATGGCGAAACCCTTGCCTCGGCCTCGGCTATCCAACGGAAGATTTACCTGTATGCTGTTAGCGAGCGTCCGGTGCCCGGTGAATGGAAATAATAAGATAATCGGCCCCTCTCATCAGAATCTCGAAGCATCTACTAAATACTGAGCCCAAGGGTTTCGTCATATGCCAGTGGCATAAGCTGTCCCTATCAAGGGATTCATCACAAAGGGCAAGCGCTTGTATGGACAGAAGAATGAGAGCATCCTTACCTCTTCCAGAGCCCCAAACTTGGAGAAGTGCTCTTGAATGTCATCCTCTGTGACGGTGTAGCCGAGATTCCGCAAGAACAGCCTGCGAGTCTTTTCGATTTGCTTTATGGCGTCCTCGGTATCCTCAGCTGGCACGGGTGCGCCCTGGTTGGGGCTATCAGCATCGGTGGCTGTCTCAACACCTGCCGAATCTTTTGGCTCGGGAGCATGCGTGGTCGCGGCTGCCGGGGCCGATGGAACTGCCCGCGCAGCAAACTCTGGGTCATCAGGATCCACGAGGTCAAGTAGACGATTTGTCCTTGACCGGAGCCAGTCATCATCTGTCGCGTCTGCAGCCACCTTCGGCACCTCCCTCACGGGTACGTCTCCCGCTGCCGGCGTAGGGCCTTCGCCATCTGGCACAGCTGCGGGTGCGGCCTCGACAGGAGCAGGATCCCCTTTGGCCCCCCCTTTCGGTTTGAGCGAGGGGATATCCTCATACTCGTCGTCGCTCTCGCCCGCCTCAATGACGGCAGGGGGGACGGCGGCTACCGAATCAGTCTCTTGACCGGTGCCAACCACTTCTCTGTCACGGGGCTTCTTGACCGGATGTCCCATAACCTCAAGGTACTCTTGCAGCTTGGGATCCGCCTCCTCAAGTGCCTCCCTCTTTCTCTTCTTTGATTTCTCGTCATCGGTTTGGTCTACGCCGGTGCCATCAGGTTTGCGAGAGGAAATGCCGGCGCCATCATGACGCTGCTCATCCTTTGCGGCTGGAAATTTCGGTTTTGAGTCTACAATCTTGCATCTATGATCAGCAGGAGCCTGGCGAGTCGGGGCGGGTTGACCTTACCGGCTTGGCCAAGTCGACAGATATCCTAGACAACCGGATGAAGGTTTTGTTGAAGTACTTGACGGCCTTTGCAGCATCTTCATGCGACTTGTAGCCAACAAAGCCGATGCGGCGGTTAGGGAAGAGCTTGATATCGGTGACTTCGCGACCCTGGGCAGAGAAGTGGTTGCGAAACTCGGCCTCCGAAATGGTCGGTGGCAGATTCTTGACGAACACTCTCGAGGACTCCATGTTCGTTGATTATATTGCTTCCTGTCTGCCGCCGGCAGGGTTTGAAGCAAAGGCTACCGCACAATCATTCCCGTTGTTGATGTGATCTTGTTTTGATCTTCAATGAAATGGAATAAGCCTGGATCCTTTTTTTTTTTTTTTTTTTCGGCACCCGTTCCAGAAATTTCAATGCCGGCCCCACAGCTCTCGTGGTTAACTATCTTATCGCCTGTTCTTCACCACACTTGAGCGAAGAGTATGTCCGGAAAATAACTAGCCCGCACCGCTCCCGGGTGCCAAGTGTGTTCCGGGGCCTGTTCCTTGAATTACCCCAAGGTAACAAGTGATGCCAAGGAGCGCGGCACCAATCATTTAGCTTCGGCCGAGCCGCGCCGACCTCGACGTGGAAGACCACAAACAATTCGATGCAGAGCACTTGCCCGTTCACACAACACCGCGAATCGCCTTTCTCCTAACGTTTTTGAACATCAAGTTCGGACTCCCACGCCTTTGCGCCCGTATCTGTACCAGGTTTGCAGCGCCTCATTATCGAATCCACCAAAGTTGACCTTGTGACCTTGTTTGCTTGTACGTTAGAACCCCCAATCCAATTTCGACAGGACCTGCGACGCAAGGACAGGAGGGGGATGCATCACCCGTGTGCAGACACGGAATGGCTCCTCCCCTGGCGTCCGTAGTGTCAAATTGCTGCAGAGTCTGTGCTGACTGCGTAGCCGAAGACAGACCTCAACCCAAGACACAATGCCGACCGACGAGAGGAAGCCAGCTAGGAGCAGCTCCCCTGTCGCGCGGGAGAAGCTCGAGGGTACAGTTGCCGCAGCCCCTTTCACTGCGCACGCCTGACTCACAAACCGCGTTTGCTAACTTCTGTGGCAGCCCAGATCAAGAGCGCTGATATGGTTCGTCCTCCGCTTCGATATGCCCGCCGTCCGATTTCGGCCCCCTGCAGACAACTCTAACACACCGAGCATGACAGACTGAGGACATGCAACAAGAGGTCATCGAAGTGGGTATGTAGGACCTGGGTCCGATCGTGACCTTCATGGTCAAACCGGGACGTACCGGACTAACCTATGATGCACCTTAGCCCAGGAGGCGATGGCAAAGTTTACCATCGAGAAGGTTTGTGCTCATGACACCCCACTTCGCGCTGTATAAGTAGCGTAACTAACGTTAATCGCCTGGATAGGACATTGCCCAGCATATCAAGCGAACCGTATGCCTACTACGCTATTTCCAGCTAACACCGGGCCATGCCACGGACCTTCCGCTGACGCAATACTCTGATACATAGTTCGACGAGAGGAAGGGGCCCACCTGGCACTGCATCGTGGGCCGTAACTTCGGAAGCTTCGTGACTCACGGTATGAAGTCGACCACCCCTCTTCCTTTGCTTCGGGCTGCAGACGACCACTGACGACATCGACCCGCACAAACCAGAGACCAAGCACTTCATCTACTTCTACCTCGGCCACTGCGCAATCCTACTGTTCAAGACCCAGTAGGGAGGCGGCCTCCTCCGTTTTCTCTCCAAGCTGTGAAAGGAAGCAGCAAAGCGGGGCGGTTCACCAACTCCCCCACCTGTGAATATGTATATATATCTACGTATACGACACAGAGGTCCGACAAAATTTGCCTGCTTTCTTACACAGCGAGCGAGCCGACGACAGCGACGACAAGACGGAAACGGACGGAGGAGAATCAGCACGAGGAGGAAGGTCGGTCCGCGGCGGGTAACCACGTGGGTTGGCCAAACAAATCTAATCAGAGTCCCGGAGCAGGGAGCACCAAAGGAGCTTTCGGCTTAGGCGGCGGGCGTAGAGGAGAAGGCGGGAAGAGGAGTAATGGGGGGAAGGTTGCCTAATGACGGACGTAACAAACATGATTGAACGCGAACAATTCTGTCTTATATACCTGTCGATCGGGGAGGCGGGAGAATAGCCGTTGGCTTCGCTCCTCCTTTCCCGGTTTGCGAATGATACACGACACCCAAACTAACTTTCAAAACATCTCGTTCACGGTTTCCTCGCTCTCCGTGTTGGTTCGAGAGGCTGTGTAGAGTTGGATGACGTTCCGAATGCTTCTCCAGCACCAACATGTGCAGGCGCGCGTTGCCGTACCGGCGCAGGGGTCTGACCTGTGTGTGTGTGTGTGTGTGTGTGTGTGTGGCTCGGATGCGGGCCTTCTGAAGGCTGCGAAATATAATCCGTACAGAAGAACGTACTCCGTACCTGGCAGATTTTCCAAGCGACAATCTAAGCGTAGACGACGCCATCGCACGCACCCTTCGAGGCATGTGGGACATCGACTTTGCCGTTTCAACGCAGTATGCATGATATGGGAGCCCGAATGGGGGGGTCTGGTGCGAATGCATATTCAACGCTGCCTGTTGTATTTCATCGCTATCAAAAAGAAACGAGAAAATACCCTCCCCTCCCCTTTCATGTGATGGACTGGTGCCATCGATCCAGACATGATAACCTAGCCAACGCTGAGTATCGAACTTCCCAAACCGGATTTTCCATAACGCCAATTCGTGTTCCGAGCCATCTTCTTTTTTCTTGATGGACAGACGAGTAATCCAAACCACAAACCATGCAACACCCAGGTGCAGATGCAATGTGTGCCCAGCTCGACGATCCGGTCTGGCTCCGGGGCGAGCTCAACTGCCAGTGTGAAACCCAACCTCTTGAAACTCCCTCGCCATAACCAGTCAGGAATTCATGCAATCGGCTTTTGTGCTTCGAGGACGAGCAACGACAAAGAAACCCCTTAAGTGTAAAAAAAAAAAAAAAAAAAAAAAGGACCCAATCAACTAACCGAGAGTGCATGCCGGCTTTGACCCTCCCAGTGCTTGCTTTTCCCAGCCCATCTCTTCCATCAAGAAAGTCACCCCCCACCTTCCCCCTCATACCTCCACCGCAGCATAAATCTCCGTCTTCATCCGGCTCAGCCGCTCGTGCATATCCAACAGATCCGTCATCTTGCCCGGATCGGGGTTATCGTGGCTCACGACATCCCGGTGCAGCTGCAGGTACCGAGCGTAAAATTGCCGGAACTTGGCTGCCATCTCGATAGTCTCCTGGGAAGGGCGTTGCCGCTTCGCCTTGCCCTGGGGCAACGAGTCCGCCGCCGCCGCCGCCGTCGTCGTCGGAGGTCGCTTCTTGGCGATGCTGCCGCTGGTGCTGCTGGTATCTGTAGTGCTGCTGCTGGAACCGCGCACGGCCGTCTCCCGGCGCCACTCACGGTCCCGTTCCCGTTCCCGTTCCCGTTCCCGTTCCCGCTCGCGCTCGCGCTCACGGGCCTTGGCGGGCGTGGTGCGGTCCGGTTCCACGTCCGATGCGTTCGTCGGCGGGGAGGAAGCGAGGGGCGAAGACTTGACGGGCGAAGTATGTTTGGGCTTGGGCGCGGCCACCCGGCTGTGCTGACTAGCATCGGAAGCGGTGCGCGCTTTAGTCTGCGTGGGTAGTGGCTTGGTGGCAGGCTTGACGCGCTTGCTGAGCGGAGTGCCGGAGCTCGAGCTGTCGTCGTCGTCGGCCTCCCGCGGGCGCTTTGCGGCGGGCTTAATGGGCCTGGCGATCACCTCGGCGCGGATGGTCTCCTTTTCCCTCTCGTTCTTCTGCTCTCGCGGTGACACCTTCGCAGCCGGAGCGGGTTTCGGCTTCGGTACGGGCGCCTCTTTTGGCCTCTCCTTGCCATTCTCCGCCGGCGCCTTTGGCTTCTCGGCTGGCCGCGCCGTCGGCTTTGGAGCCGGTGCGCTTGCGGCTTTGGACTTCGCCTTGGACGACGACAGCGGTACCTCGTCATCGCTCGAGTCCGAATCCGTAACGAACTCCTTGGATAACACCCGGCCGCCCTTGGCGGAAGTTCCCTTGGTCGACGATCTGGCTGCCGAAGTCTTCGGCGCTGCCTTTGTCGTCGCGGCTGGCAACGGCTTCTTCTTGTTGGTGGACAGGAGACGCTTGGCCTGCGCCTCCGACGCCGACAGCTTCTTCTTCCCGTTCGACGCCTGGGAACTGGACCTCGACATTGCCTCGCCGCCCGAACCCTTCTTTGTGGCCGAAGTCGCCGAATCGTCCTTCTCCGAGTCGGCCCCGCTAGCGCTCGCTGCGTCGGTCCGCTGCTTGGGCGCCTGCATCACGGGGCCCTTGGCGAGCGTCACTTGCAGGTTGCTCAGGCATATGCCCTTCCCGCGATCCGCCTTGGGGAGCAGCTTCTGCCAGAGGGGGTCCGACGCGCTCACCCGGTTGCGATCGAACCACTTGATGGCATTGGTAATGGCCTTCTGGCGGCGGTCGTCGTCGGAGTAGTCGTACTCGAAGATATCGAGCTCCTTCCAGCAGTTCTTCTTCAGAACCCACCTTTGGAGGTCCTTGTCGAAGGTCGCCACTTTTTCGAGAGCAGCGTTGAACTCTTCCTCGGTCCCGTCCCACTTCTCCAAGAGTTCCTCGCGCGACAGGTCCTGGACCGCCAGCTCGTGCATGAGGGGAAACCGCTGCTGCTTCGCTCTCTCCTGTGGCGTGCTTCCGGAGGGAAGAAGCGAGGGAGAACCGACCCCGCTGAGAGCCGGACTCGGGGGTAATGAACGAGGCGAAGGAGCACCGTGTGTGTCGAGCAGTCGGCCAAACTTTGCCCCCTTCGAACCGGGTAACCCGCCGACGATGACAGCACTGGGATTGATGTTAGTCTCAGCTCCCTCAGCGGACCTTTCTGGCATCCGTACGAATTCTCCCGCTTGTCCGCTGCCAAACTGTCAAATGTCCGCTTAAGCTTCGCCGTGGCATCTTCCTGTTTCTGAGATTCCCCATCCTTGGCTGCTGAAGAACCGGGCCGCGCTGCGACACCGGAAGACTTGGCAGAGCCTCGGGCTGGCGCTTTCTTGGCGACCGGTTCTCCCTTCCCGGCTGGCTTGGCCGTCTTCGGGGCGGTCGTCTTCGGCTTGCGCTTCGGCTGCCGAAGGATCGACATGGTCGGCTCGGGCAACTTTCTCGCAGTCGAGGGATCGTCGGAATTGGCCAAGAAAAGGTCGTAGCCGGAGGGGTCGGACGTCTTTGGGATGCGAATCTCGTGATCGTCGAAGAGGAATTTCTGTGGTTGGGAAGGTCAGGAGATCGTCGAAGCAGAGAAAGAGAGAGGGCGGGAGGAGCATCCATAGGATTGGGGGAGGGGGGTGGTCGCGTTTGTGTGGCTCCGATCAAGTGCTCGGTATTGTCGAGCACCGCACAATCACAGACAATACATAGCGGACAATACTGGAGGCTAGAGGATATCTTGACAATTACTCACCGGATTGCTCCCCAGAGCCAATTGGATGTCTCCGCCATTCTGGACGCAGAAAATCATGTCCTCAATGACACTGTCACTCAAGGTGATAGCGAATGCCTGCGTCGGGAACTCGGCCATGTCTTTGATGGCCGAGCTCTCGATCACGACACCGCTCTCGGGAAAGTTGAGTACCATCTTGACGCAGCAAGAATAGTTCCGCAACGGCTTGGCTTCCCTCACGCCTCCCCACGGGTTCCTTCAGAACCCCCAGCAAGCTTTCCCGTCTGCCTCAATGGTTCGTATGTTCTCCCCCCCTCTTCTTGTCAGTTCGCTAATGTGTAGGGCGAGGTTCGTCAACGATGGAGGAGGCTCGGTGGGCGGCTCGCTGGGTTGGAACTATCAATCGGAAGGGCGAGAGAACGAGAGAGCGGGAGATAGAGGTGGAGGAACAGAGGTGAGAGAGAAAGAGGTAGAGAGGCGGCGCTCTGGACGGTGTTGATCAGTAATAGTGGGGAGGTCTAAGATTGCCGTCCACGATGTAGGTCCCGTCGAAAGTCGAAAGGGAGAAAGGGTAACCCTCCCCCAGAAGGATGTTGTCACGGATATATAGTTCCCAGTCTAGTCAAAGACTCGACAACGTGATCATGCGTGAGCCCGCCTCTTCGGAGAGGAGGAGTCCCCTGCACCTACGTGCTTGTTGAGACTGATTGAGAGCTTGGTCAGGTTTCTTTGCCACTGACTCCGTCACCCAGAGCTCCCGTGCAGTTGTCGGCATGTGGTTGGCACGCAAAGGGAGGAATCAAAGCAGCGAGCATGCACCTGGGCCACAACACTGACGTGGTGCCCTCTGTACGCTGGGTTCGGAGAGCAGGCCGGAGGGTGTGAGGCGCCGCGAGATTCGCAGGCAGTGGGCAGGAGAAAGAGAGAACGAGAGACGGGTCCCAAAGAGCAAAAGGATAAAAAAAGAAGTAAGGGAGCACCACAAGATCACTTTGCGTTTGGGAAACCGGAAGAGGCGAGAGCACGCCTGTGGGAGAATGAAAGGAAAGCTCCCAGGTAGAGGAGCGCAAGAGAGAGGGGAGAGAGAGAGAGAGAGAGAGAGAGAGAGAGAGAGAGAGAGAGAGAGAGAGAGCCCGCACCGCACCTGCAACCAAGAGTGCAGTGCGTCGGGAGAGCGACATGGAAGCAAGAGACGGGACCAGGGCAGAGCGGGTGGGTTACACGCCATTCCCACGTCCCCACAGCGTTCTTTTGGCACGGAGTCCCCACCGAGCGTTGCAGGTTGCGGGCATGTATCAGTACTGGGCTTGTCGCCCGCCGGCCCAGGCCGACCCACCGGGCTTTGCCGATTGCCCTCGCCGATGGGTGGAAGCAGGGCAACGGCGGCCGATGACTGGCCCAGGGAGACTGAGACAGGGTGGAGGGGTCTTGGCTGAGGTACCGCAAGGTACCAGCCGTCCTGGGCAAGCTGCTTCTTTTTGCCCGACAAGGGCTCAGGGATCGCGGGTGAGCAGCATTGTGCATGTATCCGATGCGGACCATGATCTCCAGGCCTTGCCAGCAAGCTATTGACACCTGATCGAGAGGGTAGGAGATGGGGCTGCTTGCCATTGAGCACAGGTTCCGGCTGCCACCTGCCAGCCTAGCTTAAAAATGACGGGATGGGAGGCTCCCAGATTGCAAGGGGAGAAAAACAAATCGCACACCTAACCCGAAGGGTAGTACAGGACGTCAGTGTAGTGTATAATAAGTACGGACAGAGTCATCAGGCGCAGTCAGTCAGCACCTTCGCGCGTGCACCACTCAGGTCGAGCTCAGCGGCCCCAGTGGAGACGATGACCTGGGCTTTGCCTAGCAGTTGTGGAGTCAACGTTCGCTTCGTTGGGTTTCGGGGCCAGGATTCACGGACCACCAGCCTCACTCACCTAACAACGGGCACCGTAATTAATTTCCATTCTCTGCCTGGTTGGAAAGTATTTGAATTGTTATTTTGGGGGCCTAGCCTGTGTCATATTCATTACCTAGTATGATGAAAGCCAATGCTTCCTTCCTCCCTCCCTCCCTCCCTCCCCCCCTCTCTTCCTTCCTTCCTCTCTTCCTTCCTTTCCATCTTTCGATTCTTCCCTAAGTTGACCACAATTTGCGGATTAGGCCATGGAACAAATTGGCGTGCCCGGCTTCCCCTCCCCCCATTCTCCGTCCCTCCACAAACTACTTAACACTACTATGTACCTATCGAAGCGCTAGTATTTTAGTCTTGTCGAACTGAGCGTGGCACTCCACCCAACTTCGCAATAGCGCGTATGAGGGGAAGTGGCCCGGCCCAGTCCGCTCCTCAATCCGTGTCGGGGGGGCCCACTCCATCCTCGCCCTGAAATCTCGCCCTGTCACGCATTTGAACACCGAGCGGATTGGGTGCAAGGAAACTGATGAGAAAGCGCTTTTAAACTGATGCTCCTTGACTTTTCAGGGAGGAATGGTACTCAAGACCCAGCCTTGTATACCTTTTCTTTTCTAATCCTCAAAAGCTGTCCTCATCGCGAGAACCCCGATCAATGGTTTATATTACCCACCTGACCTACTGCTCGTAAATGTTATGTAGTACGGATTACATACAGTACTAACTATACATGTATGTACCTTAGGGGCAGCTAGAGCCGACGCTGCAGACTGCTGGAAGTCGGTCTGACGCACTGCTACGTGCCCAGCCAGACACAGCCCTCGCGGCCTTCTTCCGTTCTCTCCTCATCAGGGTACGCAGGCAAAGAAGCACACGCAATCCGTCCGTGTTGACACCATGACCTGCCTGCCCCCCGGGCGGGTGGAATGTTGGGGCGTTGTGTGACGGAACCAGACCCCCGAGCAGATCTTCTCGGCCAAAACACCAATTGCCCTGCCCTGTGCATGGATACCGCAGCGGGCAACGCCTTCGGTTTCTGCTCAGGCTTCCCACTCGTCCCAAAACCTCGGGTCAGCCGCCAAGCAATGGGAGGCTGACCGGGAATGTCGTCCCTACACTAGCTACCTCCGTAGACAGGAGTCGATCCTGCTTTCGAGACCTTGGACATGATGATTGTAACTCAAACTGGAGGAGAGCATAGTGGTAAGCCGTGCACGGTGCAATACATGCTCCACGGCTTCCTGGCCTTCCGGCCGGCATACGCTGCAGGGTTGCTCCGGTTGCGGGTGCCCCGCGGCGTCTTCGATCCTTCGAGCAAAGTATCTCCGTGCACCCCCGGTGGATCGAAACAGTACCCCATCAAAGAGCTGCTGAAAGTTGAGACAGGCCGAGATCGAGCGGCCCAGGCGCCGTGTCAATGCTTCGGACCAGGCATCACTGATGCATTCTCAGATACATCCTTCGTATAGGCTTACCGTGGTCATCAAGGTAAACGAGCTCGGGTTTTTCAGCCTGCCCCCCTTGGGCTCGTTCGACCAAGGCTGTTTCGGTCCCGCGCACGCACGCGCGCGCACGCCGGTGGCCATGACACCGCCGGTTCCGCCGGGACCCATATGTGTGTGTAATCCTCGGTCATTGACATGCTTCTTCGCGGCACGGGACGAACAAAACTCGTGAACAGCAGCGTGGTACCGAATGACAGCACATGCCCAGCCCCCCCCATAGTGAACGCCCCTGTCTCAGAGACGAGCTACTTACTACCTTACGGCCACTACCTACCTGGGTAGGAGATAGCGCTGCTAGTGACACAGTATTCTACAGAGCGTGGGTGTATTTTGCGTAGATTGTACGAGAGCAGCTTAATAGGACCAATCTAGCGAGCGGTGGCAAATAACCAACCGCCAAGTCAGAGAGGTAAAGGTAGTGTAAGTATAGTATATGCCTTAGCTAAGGTGAGATTTGGCCGGGGTTCAACACTTCTACATGTAGTTTCTTTGTAAGGCCTGGCGGAAATCCCATACGGTATGACGGATGAATTGACTATAGATGACTTCCATCCCCTGTCTCTATCCTTCGTATACTACGTATTATATGTACGTAGGACACATACATTACTTTTGATCCGGTCCCTAGCACAAAGGTAGGCGGGTACTTTCCTGCGAGCCCCAACGTCGAGCCCTTCCCCCCAATCGACCATGCTGCCCGTGATGTACCCGATACTTAGTCAACTATTCGTTAGGTATCTCTCGTAGAACGATAGGCTACTGTAATACTCAAACCCCGACCCTCATTGCCCCGTTCGGTTTACCTTATGTTACCTGATAGGCGTGCGCTCGCTCTGCAACCCCTTGGCACTGTTCTGGCTGGCACCCGATATTTTTTTTTTTCCTTTTATTATCTTTCTTTCCCGATTTCTTTTTGTTTTCCCCTTCTTTGTAGGACCACAAAGTTCGGTAGTAGGAAGGGATAGGAACCTGACATCAGTGCGGGGCATTGTGCATACCCACCTATAAAGTAGCACGGAAGCTACTCCGTGCCTTCCTTGCCTTCCTTACCTTCCTATAAAGTAGTTGTTGTTACCTTACTGGCAGGCAGGCAGTCTGTGCTCGCGTGCAATCCACTGTGATCCGTACCTCCGAGAAGCTTCTTCGAATACCTAGGTATAGGTACAAGGGTCGAATACCTACGTAGGAACCCCCCAGCCGAGTTCGCACGCATATAGACATCGCGTAAATACAGCTAAGGCAGTGTACGCACGCCTATGCCTCTCTGCTCGGGCAATTTCTCGCTAATCTTTATCTCTCTCTTCCTCCTCCTCCTCTCCCTCTTCCATCCCTTCTCGACGGTATCCAAAGGTTGATCTCAATCCCTCAGGCTGCCTCACTTCAAGGTTCGGGGGTTCGTCCGGCCTCAGCTACCAATGGGCGCCTTCCCCTGGGCTGGGTGATTCCGGGTTTCTGCATGTCTCACCCTTATGTAGCCGTCCTGCAAACAGGTCCTGTCGCCGACGCATAGGGGCAGCCCCCGGCTAGAGAGTCCCCGGACGATAGCTGAAGGAGCGGGAGAGGCCAACATGCCGCCCACCTTAAGTAAGTAGCTTAATGAGTGTTCCCGTAGGTACAAGTAGTGTACTGTTTGTAAGATATGCAGGTATCGACCCTACATACGGATACGCGGGAGTTCCTGCAAGTGGCCTGCCTGCCGGCGCCTCCCTCTTCCACTTCATCCCACCACGCTCCGCCCCACTTGTCTGCCTCCGAACTGGGATCCTCGATTCGGGGAACTCACCGAAGTCTCGGAGGCTAGAGGGAGTACGATTTCCAGACCGGCGGCCTCGTTGGGAAGAGAATGTATGTGTGTGTGTATGTGTATGTGTTTTAGCACGAGCAGGGTTTCCGTTGCCTCAGCATGTACGAGAAGGGATATAAGAAAGTGTGCCTATGTAAGGTATATTTGTGTAGGGTGCTGTATGTAAGGCATATACACGCATGGAACACACACAGGAAATACTCAGAGCAGGATGAAGGGCGCGGTTGCGTAGGAGGTGAGTGACCTTCTCCCCCTCCTTCCGCTTACCGGCGCATGGAAGCGGCCGTCCACGCTGGCGCGCTGCAGGAGCCGTATGGTTACAGTTACACCTGCATTCAGGAACCCCGCGCATATGACATGATGTCCTTACAAACTCCGTACACGGCGGGGGGAGAGGCGAGGGGAGGGGACGCGACAAATAGCGCGGCGTCCCTACACTAGAGGTAGGAAAATGCCACCCATTTGGTTACTAGTACTGTGTAGCAATTCTCTCCAGGCTGGCTCACGGGTAAGAAGGCAGAGAGGGGAGGGGGCGAGTCGAGGGCTAACACAGTACGTATTTTCGCGCTATTTGCCGGTCTCCCGATTGTTTACATGCTTGCGACAAGGTGACGTGGAGAAGCGCAAGAAAAGGTTAGTGTCGGTTGCAGGTCGGCAGCACCCGCAGCCCCGGCGATGGGTAAATATCCATATTTAAACTTGAGCGGAGCTGCTCGTCCCGTTTTAGCGTGTAGTGGACCAGCAGGCATACAAAGTAAAGTGCGTGGATCGGACCACTGGGCCGCCAATTCCTCTTTGCCTAGAAAATCCGGGCCAAATCTCAGAGGGAATTTCTTGCATTTCAAGCGAAAAAACGTTACCCTCCAATGTACTAATTACTTACCTAGCTGATGGTTCCCGACCTCTCTTGGCGGGGAGGCTATATGCACAAAAAGTGATGGAATTCCGCTCGCTGCTGAGCTGAGACATCGAGAAACCCGATAATATGAGTTTCTAATCCGTACTTGTAGAGCAAGCAAACCAAGACCCCACTCATTACCAATCATCGAACGAGTGATCCCCTGGCAGGCCGCGAAGGCGTGCTCTCTTCTGCCTCTGCCCACCATCCGACTTTTCTATGCTTCCAATGATGGAGCGAGAGGGTAACTACTCCAGTCCCGGGGCGGGCGGAACCTCTCCCGCTGCCACGGTTACTTCGGTTGCTGCCCGCTCACGTTACTGCGTTATGTACATACACTACAAAGTACACGGCTTGGCAGGTTGATGCCGCATCTTGTCCAGCGGATGATGCCGGCCGTCATAAAAAAACCGCGCACATTCCGTGACGGGCCGGCGTACATACTCCTCGATATGATCCCCATCAAAGATAGCAAGGTACTTCTGGTTTGAGCAGCCCATTCGAATGGCACCTAGGCGTACAACTGTACAAGCTCAATGTCCGCTCGAGAGAATCGTCGTAGTGTGCCGAAGCTTATAGGGTTATATCTTGAGGTACCCTTATTAGCAAGAGTGTTGTCTTTGGCGGCCCCGCACTGGCAGCTTGCACTTCATCTCGCAGTATACTACACGTTCTCAGATTGAGCCTAGCGTAAACCCAAAACGGGGCAATGGAGTGGCCGGGCGCACGGGCCATAGACCGTTCCTCTGGCCAAACCTCCCCCACCGCTGCTGCTGTGCTCAGAATAACCCCAGAAAACTTCGAACCCGAATAAGCCAGACCGGGCTGCTTAGGCAAATCTCGCTGAGGCTTGAAGGCATCTGGAGCCGATTTGGACAATGCGGGATCTGCTAAGACGCTGGTGATATCTTACTAGCATCTTACGGCAAATTAGTAGATATAGAACATTACAACCTTCAAATCGTAGGCCTGCCGCTCGACATCGTGGCATACAGTATATATATACAGTACACACGATGTACGATGTCACATGCACTCCACAGAGGGTCATAAAGTTTTACTCTCCCTTACCTCTTAGACTTCCAACTAATCTAGGCTACGGCTGGTTGTAGTTCTGGCGGGTCAGGCGTGGAGAACAGACCTAGGCACACAGACCGTGGTCCCAACCTTACTTGATCTGGCGTCTACTGTATAGGTACTCTGCCAAAATTCACGGCAAGGCGAATGAAATATCATACAATGAGTACAGCACATGGCGGGCACTGGCAAACCTTTCTGCTACAAAGTAGTATACCGTACCAAATAGTCTTCTTTGCCTAGGCGAGATGCCAATCAATGGTGTTTGCGGCTGTTAGGCACACTATCTGCCTCTGCCTGTATATGAACTCCGAAGGCCAGACGTCGCCAAGCAAAAGCGGGTTCGTACATACTACGTACAGACAACAACAGCCACACTTAACAACGCAACACAACATAACGTAATACAACACAACGTAACACAACACAACGTAACACAACACAACGCAACCCAGCGCAGCACACAGCACAGCACAACACCAGCTCGTAGCAAAGAGCAGGCTCCATCCGCTCATTCACCCATGCGAAACGTGCCACAACAATCAGCACTCAAGAGGGTAAAAATTCTGATACAGCCCCACATTACGCAGCTCACGCTTTCCCCGTGATGGGTGGGTGTGTGGTGCGTGAAACAGTACTCCGTAGGCCGGGTGAGACCAGCCCAGCCAGCCTCGCCTACCACGGTTGCAGTAAAAGCTTTCCCTTTTCCTGGCTTTGTTTCTTTTCTTACAAAGATTGATCGATTCCGTTGCTGTCGAATGCCGTCATCGTACCCACCTATACCAACATCGCCATTTTGAGCTCATGTTGTCCATTCGGTCCTCTAATTTTATTTAGCAAGTAAAGAGAGAAAACGGACTGCGATGGCCTGCCACATGTCATGTATTCCATACACATCCCTGCCTGCCTTGCCTACTTCCATGTTTTGTGACTGTACGACCGAGTACGTGGAACTATCCAGTCAGCGAGGCGAACAGAAGAAAAAGAAGGGGGGCGGGGTTGGGGGGGGAGAGAGAGAGAGAGAAAGAGAAACGGCTGGTCTTAATTGTCATTGCCCTCTACACAAGCACGAAACAAGTGATCCGCCTCCTGGTCATTTCTCGCCGCTTGGGCTCATAACACATGCTCTCGCATCGAAGTATAGATGCTACCCGCCTCCTACAAGCAGCCTCCGAGGTCTGGTGAACCAGTGCCATGGCAGACAGAGAGACAGAATGAGTGAGAAAATAATACTCTATAGAGGGTGACCAATGTCACATTACTCTCATCATCCCATGTGTGTGATCGACAGACCCCATGTGAGCACATCGTTGGCAAGGTGCTAGGGGTTCCCTTGCCAGCCAGACTATGGAGCGAAACACCAGACGCTTGCTTGGGTCTGCACTAAACAAGCAGCAGCATAGGAACAGGCCTAGGGAAACACACCAACGTTCCCCCCTTTAGTGGCCAGAGAAAGGGATTGCTAACGCCGTCGGGGTCTAATCGGAGGTCTGGAGGCTTGTGTGCGCTGGAAAACAACGGAAAGGGAGACAATGACGGCTGGACAATCACCAGTTTGCAATCGAGCGAGTAGACTCAGAAGACGTTTGTCGGGTAATCTTCGTTGACTTTAGATATGTTATAGTTGAATAGCAACCACTTCTTCAATAGCACCGCACCAAGTGCCTACGGGTTTTTAGGCCGGCAGGGAGCACTCCAACTCCACGACCTCCACGACGAGATGAACGCCCGCGGCTACGGCCTCCCAACTTATCCAGGCTGTTCAACTTGCCTCCCAACAGGCTCAAGGAACTACCACGACAAGGCACGGAAGCTCTCGCTGTGCGACCTCAGCCTGTCCGACGACAATCCCTCAGAACACATGCCTTGCTGGGTCAAGGATAGAAAACCGAACCTGAGAGTCAGCGGCATTCACGACCCGGCTAACAAACAGCGAGATCTCAAGGCACCCCCGGCTCCTCAATGCCTCGGCATCGATGCCACGTTGCGAAACCTTCACCACGAGGTCAGCTCCTCGCTGAAGATGCTCCAGGCGCTCGTGCAATGCTTCGAGGCCGATGTGGAGGCTCTCCGACCCTGGGCTGAGGAAAGTACTCTCGATACCGTGTGGAGAAACAAGGTTAAGAAGGTCTTCCGTGGGAAGCGCGACAAGGCGAGATTCGAGGGCGTGGCGGCCCGGGTATCAGCCAGCAGGGCAGCTATCAAGGGCGCCGTGAGAACCGTCAAGACCCTGAAGGCGGCGTGGGAAGACAGACACACAGTCGAGGGTCAGATCCGGACGGCCAAGAAGGCGATCGTCTTCTGCGACGGAATCGTCGACCTCGCCGAGAGAGCGGCGAGCGAGCGAGCCGCCTGCAGGCAGCTGGTGACTGAGCTCGAGGAAACGATATGTTTGCTCGACCGAAGGAAGCACCCATGGATTTGTAAGTCGTCCCTCCTCAATACCTGCCCTCCTAATCTCACGGCTTCAGCGGGCCCGGGACAATGACTGAACGGTTGAGACTGCCATGTAGATGGGGAGGAGGGAACCAAGCAACATGGCAGCGAGCCTCCTGAGACGAACAGCTCCGTAAAGGAGAGCAAGGTCGAGGAGTCAAACCGGTATGGGTGGGGCTTCGACGAGGAGGCCAACGGAGACAACGAGGCTGAGGCGCAAGGCAAGTAGAGGTGTTCGACTGAAGGTCCGCCGAATCGGCCTGCGGTATTCCGTAGAGCAGAAGCAAAAAAAAAAAAAAAAAAAAAAAAAAAAAAAAAAAAAAAAAAAAAAAAAAGGGCGGAGAGTCATGTAGCTGGAGGGACTTCATTATGATTCGCATCGTTTGTGACCCGATGGGGTTGGAGGTGGGGAAGGGAGGAGGTTGTTGGTTGCCCAAGTTGCCCAAGGCGGGCGGCGATAGTTGGTTAGCAGTATCCTCGCCCTCACGGAAACAGGAAGCCACTTCTTACCTGGAAAAAAAAAAAGAGTTGGTGAAGCCTCGTCCTCAACAGGATAATCGGAATCGAATTGTGTGGTCTCGCCCCTCCAAGAGGAGAAGCAAGACCGCACGCTGCGTATTGCACTCAAGTGTTGCGCACAAGCTTCGTAACGGCTCTCCCAGAGGATACCTGGGAAACCGACACCCGCGTTGCCACGAGGCGGTCCCAGGCCCTGCTTTTCTGATGCCAATTACAGACGCGAGATCGCGCCAAGCCGTCACCGGCAGGGCTCGCAACCCATCGGACGCCCGAGAGCGCAGATGGACGAGCCATGAGTGAAGCCGATTCTCCGAATTTCTCATATGCTAGATGGTATGGCTCGAAAGCACTGCTTGCGCAGGCTCTCCGTTTGTAGCATAGAAACGCAGCGTTGAAGAGGACGAGGCTTCACGGAGAAGAGAGAAGGGGAAAAGAGAGAAAAAGAAGCAGAAACGCAGGCACAAAGAGTTTTTGGAGTCATCGAAAATTGCGGCTCAGTGCCCCGCGGTCGATCCCAGCCAATCAAAGCTCGCCTGCGCAGGATAGAGACCCGATTTTGTTCAGGGTTCCCAAAGGGAAGGATGCACCCCCACTCTTTTTTTTTTTTATACACCAACTCTATCGCTGCTCTTCCTCACTGGCGCCGGGCAAAGCAAAATGCAAAATTTCGAGATGGCAGTGGGTCACCGCCAGACTGGCAATCCCCGCCATTATCGTGGAGGCACAGGAACTGTCGGGGGCTACGAGGCTCGATAACTAGGATACGGGGAGGAAAGACGTCAGACGGCGGTGCCACGATGGCACTGTCCATCGGGATTCCAAAAAGAGAATCTGAGCCAAGTACGTCAGCAAGTATAAAAAAAAAAAAAAAAAAAAAAAAAAAAAAAAAAAAAAAAAAAAAAAGGCCAACGGCCATTTCCATGCAGGGAAATGTTGTATAAGCAGCGCCGCCGGTAGTTTTCAATGTGCTGGCCGTGAAGGCCGCTCGAGTGTAGTTATAGTCTCCTCGGTATTTTCCCATCTTTTCATTCTCATACTTTCCCTTTTCTTCTTTTCTTCCTGCCTTTCCTGTTTCTCATTCCTTGGCCACTCTTTGCTGCCTCTTCACAACTGTCTGTTTGGCCCTTCGAGGGTATCCTTTCCTTTCCGCTCTTTGAACCCTAAAACAAAAGCTCTCCCTATTCAAAAAATCTTGCCTTGTGATCGATTATCCCCTTCGCTGCGCAGAGCATGAGAGGCGCCGAGCTGTTCTCCTCCCCCGAGGACGAGCTCCCCCGGCTCTGGCAGAAACCTGCCTACGAGGTACTCTTGGAAACCCTCAAGAAGCTCCGCGTCGAACCCCGTGTGTGGAGTCTGCAGGACTCGCGCGCCGATATCCTTAAGGAGCAGGCCGCAACCGCCTACGACCGGCGGGAGGTGGTCGCGTTTCTGTCCTCCATCATCAAGAGCGGCTTGCCATGGCTCGATAGCGATGACGAGCGGGAAGTGATCTGGGAAGAGGCAAGCAAGCGCATGTCGGAGCGCTGCGGCCGGACAGGTATGTCTACATTGCGCGCCCTCCCGGTGGAAGAAAGGGTCAAGTGCGGGTCGGGGCAGAGAGAGGAGGAGGCCAGCCCAGAGACAAGAAGGGCAATGTGAGAGAAGGTGGGGCTGACGGTGGTCGGGCAGCGATGGGGGAGATCACTCGGCGCTGGCCCTTCGAAGATCACGGCCACGGCGCCTTCAGCCTCGTCATCCGGGAGCCGCCCCTGACCGGGGATTCTCTCGGCCTCAAGACGTGGGGCTCATCGTACGCTCTCGCCCGGCTCCTCCGCCAGTTCGCGGACGGCCCTCTCGCACACCTGTTCGTCCCCGGGGTGCTCTCGGCTCCGCACGAGGTCCTGGAGCTGGGCTCTGGCACCGGCCTCCTGGGCCTGGCGGCCGCCTGCGTCTGGAAGACGAGTGTTATGCTCACGGACCTGCCCACCATCATCCCCAATCTGGCGCACAACGTGTCTCTCAACAGGGAGGTCGTGGGCCGGCTTGGCGGCAAAGCCGAAGCGGCTCCGTTGACATGGGGCGGTTCCAGGGAAGACGTCGACCCCATGTTCTGGGAGCCGAACCGTTTTCAGGTGAGGGCACTAAGCAGCAATGCTTCAACCAGAACAACTCTCCCACAAAAAAAAAAGGAAAAAAAAAAAAAAAAGAAAACGCTAACCCTTTAATAACAGCTCATCATCGTGGCAGACCCCCTGTACGACGACGACCACCCGACGCTCCTGGCCGGCGCGATCGATGAGCAGCTCGCTCTCGGCGCGGACGCGCGGGTCCTCGCCATGGTTCCCCAGAGGGACGAGATCACCAGGGGTCTGCTCAGCAGCCTGCGGGAGGAGCTGGGCCGGCGGCCCCGCCCGCTGCTCTGTCTCGAGGAGGGCGTCGTGGACGGCCAAGACGACTGGGGTGACGAGCATGGCGGCGACGACGACGACGGGATGCGGAATGTGGGTTTCTGGTGGGGAATCTTTGGGCGGGCCCCGTCAAGTTGCTAGCTGAGCTGGCAGTTGGGTTGGATGGGGTTTTCTCCAAAGTTAGGCCATTTTCTTTCCCTTTTTTGGCTTTTTTTTTTGTTTGGTGGGGGGGGGGGGCTGCAACTTCATGGGAAGCCGAAAGCGTGGCGTTGGCGGGCGTGTCTTATTGTAGAGAACGAGCTTGTTAGACTATTCGCATAGTGTAGAACTGGGATATGAGGGAAAGAGCGGGTTGGAGTTACTGGACCAGAGCTAGAAAGGGCAGCAAATAGACAAGGTGTGATAACCTAGAAAGTCCCAGTGTTGCCTTGAAACGGCTTCAAGGATTGGCGTCATTGCAAAGCTATGGGCAAAGCTCGAGACTTGCATCACAGACCTCAGAACCCTGTCGTCAGGAAGAACCTCGCGAGAAGTCCGTAACTCTCTGGCTGACCTTTAGACGGCGGCGAATGGGTCAGGAAACTCGAGTAGTCCGAGGCACTACTTCCTCCGTCCTTGTGTAGAAAAGCGTCCATATCACCATCTGACGAGCACTCTGGGATCGACACCACCTGAATCAGAAGCCGTGAGACGATGTCATTTGCACACTCGAAACGCGACGCAGAAAAGATGACATTCCTTGTGCTCCTCTGCCTACTTGTCTGTTTCTCCGCTCTGTCCCCTTCACCTCTAGAAGCCATCACAAAAATCATAGACCTCCTTCTCCGTCTGGTTTAAACGAGATGTGCCTCCACCC